>NC_080785.1:82463656-82772598 GCF_028018385.1 Neofelis nebulosa | reverse complement strand
ATTTTAGTCTATGTTCTTTGGTATGTTGAAAATGTAATGGTAAGTTACGGAGATTTTGATGTTTTCAACCAAGGTTCCAATATTTTTGTGGGGCAACATTCATTGTTAGCCAATCATGGCTTTATTTCTAAATAAACATAGGTCTATTTCTACTTAGTATTATCTTCACTCTACATTATTTCAAATTATACAAATGTGCTTTTACAACATGAATTCCAAAGTTGGTGCTGTTCACGCTTGTAACATTTAGACATAGAGAAAATCTAAAAGCCATCATTTCCCCATCTCCAGTACCTTTTCCTTATGAACACAACCACCTCCCTCTTAGTCTTGAACACATCCTGTAGTTGAGTCCTGTGTTGGAATCTAAACACAGTAAGTTGTCGGAGAAAATAAGATGAAGAAGAGAGATTTGTAGACGTCCGAAAATTGTGATTTGTTACGTCAGTTCTTTCCTTTCAACCAAGATTCTTTTGCATAAAGAATAAACTCTGCATTAGAAACCATATTAATAGTTGAGCATTTGCCTTTAGCTATAGGGCAACTCTGCTCAAAATCACCATTAATCTGCATTAAGTAACCAAGATAGTTCTCACTGTTTGTCTTGACAGCCACACGCAATCCTTTTTTTTTTCCTCTGGTCCCTAAAACAGGAACTTCTTCATCTGAGTTTTTTACTGTGTTCCACAACAAAACATTTACAAGACTTTGTTTTTGCGTGCCATTCCTCCTTTCACGTTTACCCCCCAAAACGTGAAGAGAATAGTATCCAACTGTCGTCTTGATTTGAGATCATTTAGAACAGTTTCCATACCCTGAGCAGACACATTTCTTCAATGGGTTTGAGTAGGACTGACCAAAAGTTTGTGCCAGTTGACTATTCTTTTTCTCAGATCCACTTTGTCAAGCCAGATACAGGCTTCGCCAATCAAGGTCTTTTTCATAAACTTCCCTCCATTAGAGAAAAGTAAAATCTAGAAAAAAGAGCCAAAGTTATATATACTTGCATACATTTTCAACCTTTTTAAAAGGACATTTGATCATTAAAGAAATAACACAGACAAGAAAGGGTAAGAGGAAGTAGCAGCTATACTTGTAAGATAACTAATCCTCAAGATATCCTCAAAAGATGTGCATAGTATTAATTAATTCACACCAGCATTTCCCAAAGGAAAAGCCACATCCAGGAGGATATGAGAATTTTAGATAAGACATGTATTAACAGCTCATTCTGACTAGGTTTATGCTTAATTGAATAGAAAATTTCTCAGAAGAACTTGCTAGGTACACTTTCTAGTAGTTTATGAAATATGCACCAACATACAAAATTGTTTGAGTGCTGAGCAAATGAATAAGAGCTCACAAGGCAGAGAAAATACAACAGTAATTTTATTCAGCATTTAATTTACTGGTGATTTTACTACAGTGTGTACTTCTGAAGTGATTTCTTGTCATATGTAGAACTTATATTAGTTGAAATGCCGTAGGATCTCACACTCAAGACAGTTTTTTTTTTCTTCCAGAGATGAGTTGAAGAAAGGTAGAGAGCGTCAGTGTTAACCATTAATCCTTGACAGTTCTCTCTTGCTTTCTTTTCAGAATCTCCTTTAGAGAATTCATCTTTATTCTTGGCTAAAACTTTACTTTTATGTTTCTGACTTCAAAATATACATTTATGATTATTTCTTCTGGGCCCTGGTTTTGGGATTGTATACGACATTGTATATCTTCACCTGGATCCTGCTTTCTTATTACATTTATCACATTTCAGACAAATGTGTAATCTTTCTCCCTCGTAGTCCTGTCTCTAACTACTTAATCTCTGTAGAAGACCCATTTGCTCACACAGACTTCAGAGCATCTTTTGCTTTTTTAAAATTTCTTTCCACTGTAATACCTTTTAATACCCTCAATGCAGCTTTAACTTTGTAATATTTCTTATATGTGTCTCTAGTGTGCCCTTCAGGGCCAGTACCACGGTCTTACTCTTCCCATATTTTTTTTATGTCTTTGCTCCCACCTCGGTTTCCCTCTTTCGTTCCTTGTTCCTACATCTAATGAAGACATACTACGTACAAACACTGTATTATGTTGTAGAACAAAGAGCAATGAAAGCCAGGCCTTGCCCTAGAGGAGCAGAGAGTGGGAAAGCAGTGACCAGTAGGGATATAAATGATTATGCAGCACAGATTAGGATTGGTAACCTAGTAAGATTAGCAAAATACTGTGCGAATGAGGCGTGATGAATTGCACGTAGGGTCATGAATAGAGGGCGGAGTTCATCCTGAAAGACTTGGGAATAGTGAGATGGGTGGAGAGGGATGAAGAAGACAATATTGAAGGGAAGAAAAATATGAGCAAACCGTTGGAGGCTTAACCTGATTTGAAAAGATTGTGGTGTGGCTGGAGTATAGAGTGTGTTGTAAAGTATACAAAGAGATGAAATTAAACCAACACTCTTAGAGTTCGCGTGAGAGGACTATGGATGAGTCAGGATGTAGATGAATCACTGAAGGCTTTGATGTAACCTGCCAGCCAGTGTTTCTGTCTGTCTGTCTGTCTACCTACCTACCTGCCTATTCTTAATTCAAGTATACTTAACATTCATTATATTAATTTCAGGTGTACAACATAAGGATTCAGCGATGCTATACGCTGCTCAGTGCTCATCACAGTAAGTACACTCTCAATTGCCTTCACATTTTCACTCACCCCCGGGGCCCTCTTACCCAGTGTTTTTAAAAGATGCCTCTGCCAGCAGCGCGATGAAGTGAATTAAGAGGGGAAGACACTGATGGCAAGGAAGCCAGCTACACTGCTAAAATGATCTGAGTAATAAAGATGAAAACTCAAAGAGGATTAGTGGCTGTGAGCATGGAAATAAATCTACATAAAATAAACTGAGTAAACAGAATAGAGAAGAATCGGTAGCTAACTGGATGGGTGAGTGAGCTGCAGACTTATTAAAGGCCCCTGAAACCTCTAAGACTGAATTAACTTGTAAAATGTCACACACGATGTGATCGGTATACACATATTAAATAATTGAATGGAAAATAAATACTGTACACACAAAAAGAGTAACTGCATAGTATACAGTTACCTGAAGAGAATGCCCAGCAGGACTGAGGCTGAATCTAAAAGTTTCATTGAATGAAGGCTCTCTATCATGTCTGCAAACTCTCGTTTTTTTCTTGATCACTTTCTTCTGGGTAGAGATGTTCATCACATATATTTTTACATATAAATCTGAAAAGAAGAATTCAGCTTGTAAAATGTCCATTACTCATACAATTTTCTATTGAAAGAATTATCATTGTACACTGGGAGTTATCCTATATTTTAAACAAAGCCAGCAGAACGTGCTCAATTTGTTTCAGACAACATAAAGTGATTAAAAGACACACCAATTTTCTTAGCAATTTGAATGTGTTTTCCCGTTGTATGATAAACATATTACTCTGTTTCTGTGTTGAGAAAAATTATCTAAAAATTAGTAGAATATCAACGTGTTCTATATAAGAGAGGTTAATCCTTATTTCACATTTTTTTTCAGATATATTCAGTATACAGCCCCAATTTTACTTTGAATTTTCCAGATTATTTAGGACATGTTTGTACAGAACTCCTAGATATTTTATACGTCTCATTATCATAAAATTAGATACCTGGTAAGTGATCAGGAGACTTAAATTTGTAGGTGATATTTCTGCATTGGAGAATCTCAACTATCAGTTGTTCACCATCTGTCTTCATTTCCTTCTTCAGTGCAATCTTGATTTCTCCCATTACCTGAGTTTTGACTGGAAAAAGTTAAGAAAAATGGTAAGGAATATGAAATGACATCTATTCAATGTTTCATTCAATAATTCATGCATACATTCATTTACTGTTTATCAAGCGCTGAACACTTTATTGTATCCTGTGGATACACAGATGAATAAAACACAGTCCAAGCCCTTAAGGAGTGACAGATTTCATGGGGAGACCAATTCCACACTTACAACAAAGTGTGCTAAGTATGATGACAGGCTAGTAAAAAGGGAGGTATGGAGGAAATGCAAGTAGGTTACTCAGCTGTAGATTATTAGGCCAAAAGAGGAAAGAGATGAGACTATAATAAGACACACACACATAAAATCAATAGAATTCAGGGGCACGTGGGTGGCTCATTCAGTTAAGGGTCTGACTTTAGGTTTTGGCTCAGGTCATGGTCACAACGTTTCATGGGTTCCGTGGGTTCGAGACCTGCATGGGGCTCTTGCTGACAGCTGGGAGTCTGCTTCAGATTCTCTCTCTCCCTTTCTCTCTATGCCCTTACCCCGCTCATGTTGTCTCTCTCTCTCAAAATAAGTAAATAACTTGAAAAAATTTTTTAAATAATAGAATTCTAATATAATTTATAGGAAATAAATCATACGAAATACAAGAAGTTTGCTAACAATTGCTCGTTACAAGGCTTTCTCAAGAACACTTGCTACCATAACTAAATGTCATTGTATGTTATTTATACTTTCTTCCTATTTCTTTTATGGAAGACATAGCTAAGAAGAACTCATGTAGTGACGACATTACACAAAGGAAAATACAATGCGTGGTTTAAATGAATCCAATGTATTTCTTTCAAGTGTTATCTTGGATCCTTGTATTACTGAAGAAGCCATTCATGATCACTCATGATTCTTTAATGATTCACCCTTTCCTCTGTCAATTCATACATTCATCCACTTATTTAGTCACTGACAAGTACTTTATTTCCCACGCTACCCTATGATAAACACTCTGTTAGGAAGAATGGAGCCAAACACGCATGCTTATTGGTTTTATGATTTTTCCCACCTGTTGGGAAGAAAGTGTTAATGGATTATTTTCATCAATAAGCACATAATTAGAAAAAAAACCCAACAAGTTTATAAAATATGAGAGCATGATTCCAAGAGAGCCTGAGGAAGTCTGCTTGAGCTGAAACCAGGACAAGAAAGAATTAACCAGCTGAAATGGATTCAGAACAGTCTACAGAGAAGGAACAGTGTGTTCACAAAAGGGAACATCATGGGACTGAGGAACTAAATAAATGTCCTTGTGGTTATGACATATTGTTAATTGGTGCCTTGTTAAGAATTTGGTTTTTATCTTTAGAACAATAGGAACCTGTTGAAGGTTTTTTAAGTTTGGATGTAGATCACTTGTTCTCAAACATCTTGGTTTCACACATCGTTATAGTCTTAAAAATAAAATGGGAGTTCCTTAGGGTGCCTTGGTGGCTCAGTCGGTTAAGCGTCCAACTGTGGCTCAGGTCATGGTCTCATCGTTTGTGAGTTCAAGCCGCATGTGGGGCTCTGTGCTGATGCTCAGAGACCAGAGCCTGCTTGAAATTCTGAGTCTCCCTCTCTCTCTCTGCCCCTCCCCCACTCATGCACTCACACTCTTTCTCTCTCTCTCAAAAATAAAATAAAAACATTAAAAAAAATTTAAATGGGAGTTCCTCAAAGAACCATTGTATGTATTACAGCTATCAATATTAGAAATTTTAAATTTCTAACTAAAATGCAAAATTGGATATTTAAAATTGGATATTTAAAATTGGATATCACTTAAAATGATAATATATTTACAATATTTTAATGGAAAATCACCATATTTCCCAAAATAAAAAATACATAGTGAGGAATGCTGTTTCACATTTTTCCAAATTTCATTGCTGTTTTGCTTAATAAAGGAAAGCTGGATTCCCATGCCTGTTTCTATATTACATCCAACTCAATAAGTTGTTTTAGTTGAAATATATGAAGAAAGTCCACTCTCATACAAATAGTTGGAAAAGGGAGGAATATTTTAATATCCTCTTTAGATAATGTTAATCTTTGATGCTACGTTAAAACTTGACAAGTGGTAATTTCTTAAATAAGACAAGGGATAATTTCTGAAATCATATCAAGGAACTTTCTGAACTGTTACTTTAAAATACACCAGTCTATCTTGCATTTTGAATGGATCTTTTAACTATGCCTGATTTGATAACCTCATATTTCTCATTTTGGAAAACACTGGTTCACTGAGCTATGAAGGTCTTGTTGACACATTTCATAAAATATTTGAAGCACACATGTTAATATCATCACCAATATCATCAAGAAGTTCTCTGAAATTGAGAAACTTCCAAGCTCAGGAATGCAGATGCAAGTTTTTCAAAGTTCTATTTTTTATTTAAAAGCTGAATTTTATAATTGACGACTACTGTCACTTGTTTTTCTTAAAGTGACAAGCTCATTTTGTAAATTTTTCAGAATAAGTGGCATGTGTCTATGAGTTATTCTTTCTAGTAGAAATTACACTGCATATTTAAAAGGGCTAGTTGAGCTTGCAATGCAAAAAAAAAATGCACAGACTTCCTCAGTCAATGGTCATAATTAGACATGCAGCACAAATGCTTTAGATGTATTTCCCATGTGATCACACAGATTTAGAAAGGCATGTACTTTCTAATACATAATTTTAGTATATTAAATTATAATATTTTAGTATATTTAAAAATAATTTTGACCTCATGGATACACTTGAATAAAGTACAGAACACAGGACATAGTTGAGTCAACTTTGAGGGGAAGTTAGAGTAACAAAAGCATTTGTGCAAAATTGTACAAATACTGGATTGTAGTTATTCAATCCTTTTGATTGAATTTTGTCATATTTTGGGGATATGCTGTTTTGATTTATTTCTTTCCTGGATCAATTGTCTGATCAAGTTAATTTACATTTTTGTCCAGATGTAGGCAGACATGTAGAAAAATATCTATCAATACCAATAACTAAGGTGTAAAAATACAGAAAATCATCCTCTATACTGAAACATAAATCTTCTAGATATAGTTACATCATAATAATTTAGCAACCAATGACTATCGATACTTCCAAGTAGTTAGATGTTAGCTTTGCCCTCAAGAAACTCAAGAAAATAAGATTCAAGGCAGGGGTTTTATATACAGCTGGAATGTCTTTTGAGTGTCAAGCCTACGGTTTTAAGCATAAAAGAACTCAAGAATTCTACACAAAGATTGATTCTCTGAGAAATACAAGGGGAGTGCATTTCGTTAAACCAAAGAGAAAACTAGAGAAACTTCAGTGCAATCAATGACGGTGAGTATTTAATGTATTAATTATGGGGCTAAGGATAAAGCAGGAGTGAGGGCACAGGTGCGTGGAAGAACAGCATTTGATATGTATTCCAAGAGTAGTAAGAATACAACAAAAAATGGATGGATGGGGAAGGAGAAAACGCAGAAAGTAAAATGAGACTTTTGACTTTTGTATAGGCAATAGGTAGGTAACAAAGGGTGCAATTAAAAATTGACAAACCACATAGTAAGTGTTGAGGTAAGAAGAGCAAGAATTATAAATGGTATATATAAAAAGAAAATCATTAAAGATATGAATCCTTCTTAATTACAGAAGAAATTTTTACAAATCAAAGACACCAAATGGAAGAAGAAATACAACAAATATACACAACAATTATAAAACAAAATGCAGAGCTGCAAACACATCTACCATATCAGTAAATACAAACAAGTTTAGCTAGCCTTTTTAATTTAATTTATTTTTTATTTATTCATTTTTTTTTTTAATTTTAGAGAGAGAGAGAGAGTGCACGAGTGGGGGAGAGGGGCAGAGGGCAAAAGAAACAGAATCCCAAGCAGCATTCACACTCAGCATGGAGCCCAATGCTGGACTCAATCCCAGGACCCTGGGATCAGACCTGAGCTGAAATCAAGAGTCACACATTCAATCGATTGAGCCACCCAGGCGCCCCTAGCGCCCTATTTTTAAATGACTTTCAGACTGGCTCATAAAGCAAAGCTTACCTTTATGTTAAAATGTAGTTTTGTTTCTAACAGTCAAAAATACATAAATTATAAGCATGTCAGGTATATGGAAACAATAAGAGAGTAGGGGCTGAACTCTTATTATCAGACAATAAGTTTTATAAAATGAAACTATTATAAACATTAATCACACACAAAAAGGCTTCAATTAAGTAATTCTTGGGGGAATGGCAAAATATAATGAGAAAATACAAAAGTTCTGAAAAATAATGATAATGGAAATACCGTAAGTATCAGAATCTAAGAAAGTTACAGTAATGATGAGAGGAAAATCAATAGTCTTAAGTGCCTATATCATTTAAAGCATTTATAAAAAACACATATGCATTAATATTCTATCAAAAATTTTAATACAAGTGATTTAAACTTCCAACTCTAAAAGTTAGAAAAAGAACAAAGTGAAACAAAAGAAACTACAAAGAAGGAAAGAATAGAGATATACACTAAAATTAAAGAGATAAAGAATAGAAAAATAGATGAAATTAATGAATCAAAATTCTGATACTCTGAATAGTATCAACAAAACAAAAAACAATAGTGAATTTACTCAGTGATGTGTGGTCTCAACATTCTTATTCAGAAATCACCTCTGGCCTCTTAACCATGACACTACTCTCCTCTCGGTGACTTGCTATAAACATTTACGGTCATGAATATACCCTAATACTATCAGGTCATATTCTGTTTACACATTCATGACAGATGGAAACCGAAAACATCATCTAATATATTTCTTCGAACTTCCAAGCGAGCATCCAATTCTGGTTACTTAACCATTTTAAGGAAGCATAAATAAGCCCATTCAAATCATTCTGTTTTATATTAAAAAAAAACAAACAACTTCACAGGCAAGTAATTTTCAATATAAAAATGAGAAAATAGGACAGATCTTAGAAATTCTTTTCTTTAATATCTAGAGAAATTAGGTGAAAAAAAGTAAAATTAGAAAAAGTGTTAACAAATAGTAACTGAACAAGGAATAGGCTACAGTCTCCCGCTGGCAACCCCCAAAAAGTTCCGTGTAGGAATGGAAAGGGGGATTCTGGAAAAGCACAGTTTAGCAGGATTCCTGGGCACAAAAATCTTGTATCACAAAATCTTGCTGGGAAAAGAGTTGACAAAACCCTGAGTATTACCACCAAATCCCCATCACAGAGAAGAGGATGGACAACGAGAATACGCAGCCCCAGAAAAGGCATACTAAACCTTTGAGAGTGGAAACCCTGGATCATCACTAAAAAGATCTGAGAGTTTCGGTGCGATCGGGAAAAATGGCCAAGGCTCCCCATTTCCGGGAGCTCCAAGATGAAGCAGGTGAAAGACCCAAAGCAGAGACTATCTTCCCCTGGAAATAAGACATATCTTGGCTTGCTACAGTGAATGCTGGCCAAAAAACATTTAATGAAATTTCAAAAGAGAGAGCAAAATCTCGCCAAGCAGGCCAGCAAATCTATGTGTAAAACAGCTCTATTTCTTTCCTCCAAAGCCGTACAGAAGTGGAAAGAACACTGTCTCAAACCCACACCTGGAATGGAGGGGGAAAAAGAGGATTAAACCAAGGTAAGGAGGAATTCCAGGAAAACTCACTCCTACTACTCGAAGCCAATAAAAGCTGTGGACAGAACTGATCACACTAACAAGCGGGATGGAATAAAACAGGACAAATCTTCTGGGACAAATTCACTTTTATAGGTCATATTCTTCTTTTGCAGCCCTTAAAACCCCACGTGCTAAGAACGTGATATTTGTTCTTTCCCACCTTCTTCCATGGGGAAAAAAGGGGGGAATTAAGCTTGCTAATTACAGTTCTCAAATCATCACGTTGCCTGTTTCTTTCTTGGAAGGTTAAATTCACATGCTTCACAGTGTGGTACTTGTGAAGTTCTTGATAATTTTCTCCTGTTCGAAGACTGTTCCAGCTTGCTCTTTAATGTCTCTATTAAAGGAAGAAAGGGACATGCCTTCTGAGATTGTGTTAATTGTGAGTCACCACTGTCAATCATGTCTGGCCTTTCCTAGGTTCAGAGTGCCTCTGTCACCTGGAGCAGACGGCGGATGGTGACAGAAACCTCTTAGTCCAGGCCTACGGTCTCCACAAGGGGGCAGCTCCAGATCTAACATCGATCCTGCTCTGGAGAAGATATTCTGCAGTAGGATACATAACCACAATTTAAGAATAGAAAGAAGGGGGGAAAAGAATAGAAAAAAGAGGAAGGGATGAAGGGATGTTGAGGGGAATTTCAAGAATTAGGTGACAAAAGATGCCGATTATAGCACGCAAGTACAAATGTTCCATTTTAAAACTATTAATGAATTAGAAACACCATGAATAAAATTGAATAAGACAGAAATCAGTATTATTGACATAGAGGGAAGAAAGGATGATATAGAAAGGAAAATGGAAGATAAAGAAGGTAGAGAACAATGATAGGTATGTCCAACTGAGAAATACGATCCAATATAACTGATTTTCCAGAAAAAGTAAGTTTAAGAGTTTAGAAAATAGCATCTATTTAAAATATACAGGTATTTACATGAAGTAACAGAAGGGTAAATCTGTGGATCAAAAGAACACCCTGTATTCCTGGAAATACTGATTGCTTGATACATTGATATATCCCATTTAAACTACTTCAAGGATATAGAAAACATTTTTAAAGGAGACAAGGGAAAAAATAAGTCCCCTGAAAGAGGACATTCGTGTATAAAAAAAAAATAAAAATAGACTTGTGAAAATATTTAAAAGGCTGTGGCAGAAGATATAGAGGATATAGTAATGGAGGAAGAAAGAAAGAAAGAAAGAAAGAAAGAAAGAAAGAAAGAAGAAAGGAAAGGAAAGGAAAAGAGGGAGGAAGGAAAGAAGGAGGGGTGCCTGGGTGACTCAGTCGATTGAGCATCTGACTTCCATTCATGTCATGATCTCGTGGTTTGTGAGTTCAAGCCCTGCATGGGGTTCTGTTCTGACAGCTCAGAGCCTGGAGCCTGCTTCCGATTCTGTGTGTGTCTCTCTCTGCTCCTCCCCCGTTTGTGCTCTTTCTCTCTCAAAAATAAATAAACACTTTATTATTTTTTATATGAAATTTATTGTCAAATTGGTTTCCATACAACACCCAGTGCTCATCCCAACAAATAAACACTTTAAAAAAATTAAAAAGAAAGGAAAAAAGAAAGGAAGGAAGGAAGGAAGGAAGAAGGAAAGAAGGGTGGGAGGGAGGGAGGAAGGAAGGAAGAGGGAGGAAGGAGGGAAGATAAAAGGTTACAGATGAAATTGAGGAGGAAAAGTGGAAGTAAGTGGAGGAGTGCTAATTTCCTTTAGGCAGACTTAAAATTGAAAATTGAGGGGCGCCTGGGTGGCTCAGTCGGTTAAGCGGCCGACTTCGGCTCAGGTCATGATCTCGCGGTCCGTGAGTTCGAGCCCCGCGTCGGGCTCTGTGCTGACAGCCTGGAGCCTGGAGCCTGTTTCAGATTCTGTGTCTCCCTCTCTCTGACCCTCCCCCGTTCATGCTCTGTCTCTCTCTGTCTCAAAAATAAAATAAATGTTAAAAAAAAAATTAAAAAAAAAAATTGAAAATTGAAATATAGTACTAAAAATCATAATTGCTGAGGCTCCGGGTTGGCTCAGTTAAGCACCTGAGTCTTGCTTTTGATTCAGGTCATGATCTCACATGAGGTCAAGCCTAATGTGAGGCTCTGAACTTGGCTGTGGAGCCTACTTAGGATTCTCTTTCTCCCTCTCCCTATGCCTCTCCCCAGCTCGCGCTCTCCACACTCAAAATCATAATAGCTCAACCTTGTAATATTTTCAATTTTGTTTCTTAAACTTAGTGAGAGCATTTATAAATGAATATGGCTAAAATATTTATTGAAATTAGACAATTCCTTTGTTTTTACCATGATATAGTCTCTTCATTAAATTAAAAAACACTATAATCATGACCATGAATAATTTAATTGTTTTTAACAAAACTGTGTGCGTCCCTCTATCTCTTTAGCTAAAGTGCTCCAACTAAGTATAACTGTCAAATTGACTTATTTTTGTCTCCCACAGCTTTCTTTTTTCACACTCTCTGGTGCTTTATTCTCCATTAAAATATGCAGCGCTCTTCTCACTCCTTTTACTCAGAAAAAGTTTAAATTTATACGTATTTTATCTGTGAAAAACATGTGTGTGTCATATCTACATGCACATATTTATACACATGCTATTTGTACACCTCCGTCTGATTTATAGCTTAGAGAAGTGCACCTTAAGAAAACATTACCATTAACAGAACACGGTAATTATTTCACAAGAAATAAGGTTGGTATAATCTCCATTTTACAGGTGAGAAACTAGCGGCTTTGGTATTTGAAATAACTTGCTAAATGGCTAAATGGCCCAGGTAGAACTTTAATCTAGATCTTCTGATTTTAAGTCCAGAGCTCTCTCTCTCTTATGAAAACCTTATATTTTCTTATGAATATTATTTTTGCACTGATTGTGAAGAGCGCTGAGTAATGTATAGAATTGTGGAATCATTGCACTGTGCACCTGAAACCAATATAACACTATGTTAATTATACCTCGAAATAAACAAATGAATAAATAAAATAATATCCTTTCAAATAAAAATTAAAAAAATATTTAATTAAACATTTTTTTTTTTTAATGTTAGAAAGCTTAGAAGTTAGAAAACAGGTTTCCCTGATACCCTGAGAGGAAACTATTTGGAAAACAGCAAGCAATTCTGGGTTGTTGATTTAGGGTTCTATTTGCCCATCTCACTATTGGCATGATAAGCAGGTTTTTAGTCTCCACACTCAACATAGGGCTTAAACTCATGACTCTTAAATCAGGAATCACATGCTCTACCGACTGAGCCGGCCAGGCACCCCACACTCCGGTTGTTGAAACCTAGCCAGAAGTTATTGTCTGTATATACACATCACATCAATTATGCAGCTCATTTATATTAAACAACAAAATGGCAACCAATATTTCCTGAAATATTCATAATTGTATGAGATCCTATATGGGAATTATTTAAACTACAAAATAGTTTAAAAAGTGACCATGGATTGAGAAAATATTTTTTTAACATTATTCATATCTGAAATACTGAACTGCACATAGTGTAAGTTGAGGTTTACTCTTTTTCAGAATTCTAAGAAATCTATTGCAATCTGAGCAGCTTTTGCCCATGAGAGACCATTTTAGGCAACTTTTCTTTAGAGGCGTTGTTTAATTAACTGAAAGTGAATAAAACGAGGAAAAGAAAAGAAGGAAAAAATGTAAGAGGAAAGTTTGTGTAAAGAAAAAAGCATAGAGTGAATAAAATTCTCATCAACACTTAGGTTTCTTTGTGTTTGTAAATTTCCATTAGTAAATATTACTGGTACTGGCTAATGAAGTCTGAATTAGTGTTAAGTATGATGTATATTTAGCCCTGAGAGTCTATCACCTCATAATTTGTCACTTAGCTCCTATCACTCACTTCAAATCTAAGCAAAGTCTAATGTGGAATTAAGGGTGAAGATTCAAAACCAGGAATTCTGGATGGCAGGCCAGTCATTAAATATCTAGGTTTATATTTCCTCATGTAAGTGAAGGTATGTATTTCCTCATATATTTCCTCATATAAGTGAAGGTATGTAATGAGATTATTTAGGGACTATTTATAATATCTCTTTCAGCTTTATAGGTTGTGGACATTTTCTGACATTATCTAAATATTGTTTAGTCCTGGCCCTCCACTAAACATCTTCTATTCTAAATAATTTTCTCTGTTTACTCAGGATTCCTAAACCCAGTCATTACAGAAAGCCTCACTAATATCCTAATACCTGTTAAGAGGTAAAATAATGATGTATTTCCCCTCATGTAGGATTTGCATTTTCTTTTCTTTCAATTGTTTCTAGTCTATCAGTTTCAGATCTAAACAATGATTTTTTTTAATGCTAGCATAGTAAAGGCATATTGTTAGCACAATGCCAGAAATGGTAAGTATTCAATAAGCATTCATTCTTCTTACGTCTCAACATGAGATGCAATGCAAGATCAGTTCTAGAAGAAACTGACTGTTTACACCTAGCAAGCCCATATGTACCATTAGGTCAGTTGCTCAATTTACTCAGAGTAAATAAACAAAACAAAACAAAACATCTCAAACTATTCATAGGAGTCAATAGTTTTAAAATAGAAATTTCTCAAAAAGAGAGAGTCCTTCTTCCACTTTGCTGAGCTTGTTACAGAGAGGAAGTAAGTTCACTCTACTTTGTTCTATTCACTTCCCTCTATAATTTCCAACCAGGTATATTAACCCTACCCTAGAGTCTATAATAATTTTACCTTCCATGCTGAAATTATATCTCTCTCTTCCAAAAGTTCAACGTGGCACTCAAAAATCTGACTGTAGTACTCAATAATTATCTGTAACTGGCACTTCTTTTTTTCTTTATACCATGTCCTTGAGTAGCCGGGAAAGATCTCCAAT
Organism: Neofelis nebulosa; assembly: GCF_028018385.1. Classification (NCBI taxonomy): domain Eukaryota; kingdom Metazoa; phylum Chordata; class Mammalia; order Carnivora; family Felidae; genus Neofelis; species Neofelis nebulosa. The sequence continues at coordinate 82,758,242 of NC_080785.1, read as the reverse complement.
CTTTTACCAGGTCTGGTAATCTTACTTTTATTGAGTGTGATTTCCTGGCATATCATTGTTTTCCACAGCCTGCATTCAAGTCATTGATATGTCTTCATTGTAATTCTCAGAAACATATCCTTTGAGCAAAGGTTCTTAACTCTTCCCTCATTATATGTAGGATTAAATAGAAGGAGTGAACAACTATAGGCTTTGAAGCTTTATCCTGGTAATTTAATGTTTGAAAGGGGGAAGTAAAAATAGGACTAATTTATTTCATTTTATAATGTATTAAATTCTATTCCTATTACCTTCACTTTAAGATCTCATGAAATTGACTCCCAATAAATCAGCTTGCTCATACAATAAAAATGACATCATTCAGCTAGCTCCATTGCCTGACTACTTCTCTACCTCTGTATCTCACACACCACTGCAAATGCTCGGATCTAGCAGTTTCTACTAACACATAGTATGATAAAGAATTAGAAAAAAAAGAATTAAAAAAAATAATGTTTATTTATTTTTGAGAGAATGATAGACAGAGCATGAGCATGGGAGGGGCAGAGAGAGACGGAGACACAGAATCTGAAGCAGGCTCCAGGCTCCGAGCTGTCAATACAGAGCTGGACTCGGGGCTCAAACTCACGAACTGTGAGATCATGACCTGAGCTGAAGTTGGACGCTTAACCTACTGAGCCACCCAGGAGCCCCAGAAAAGGAATTTCTGAGACAGGATTTATGAAACTCTTTGTGATCAGATATTAATAAATAATGTCTTTACAGCGAAATTCAATGGATTTGGTTTTCAAGAAAAAAAGATGAATCTTCATTCCAAATATATCTCAAGACATATAATTTTGTGCTCATAGTTTAAGTGTATACTGATATGTAAACAAGATAATATTATAATATTATGAATGATGAATACCAGTTAAATAATGTAAACTTGTGTCATGTTATCTCATTTTTCCTCAAACATGTGAAAAAGAAATATTACTAACTTCGCTTTAAAGAAAGGAGATTGTAAATTTTAGGTTGACAAATTAGCCCAAAGTCACATAGCTAGATGTTTCTAGCAAGGAAACCCAAGATTATTGCCAAAGCTGTGATAATCCATCATGTGAAAGTGTTTGTGTGCCAAACTCATGTGCATGCTTGTGAGCATGCATGCGTTAGGGGAAGGGATTTTAGGATTGTGGGAGCTCAAGATTTATGGGGAAGTTGTACTGGAAAGACAAGGGACAGTCAAGAGAAGGTATAAATGCTTACCAATTTCCTTTCCAAAACCTTAATTTATGAACTAAATTTCTTGATTCATTACAGGTGGGGAATTCAAACTTACTTGGGCGGTAACAATAATGTATCCAATTTATTGAATAACTCTTGTGTTCCAGGCAGTCTATGTATTACTTGACTGCCTTTTAGTGCAAAGACTGTGCCTTATTTGCCCTTGCCTTTTTAGTCCATAGAAAAGGCACCTAGTATGTATTTTATGCTTGATGAATGAATTTATAAAATATCTCTAATCTTCACAGCAAACCTATGAGGTAGGTATATTTTCCACGAAGATCTGAAGAAAGAGATTTATCAAGTCTGACCTCAGAGCCCATGTTCTCAGAGCCTTCTAAACTAAGCTGAAGCCACCAAATTGAGATACTTCGGTTGTTTTTTTTTTTTTCTCTCAGACCTATGGTTTCATCCAAAATAAATGCTTTTATGTCAGCTTTTGAATTTCATTCTCTGTTTACCTAGATAACCAAACCTCTATTATTCAAAGCTAGGCAGTGACATTCTAATACATTTTCATGTCTTAGGGCTTAGTGGGGGCTGAGGGAGGAGGCATTTTGTTATGTTTTCATTAATTTTTTTTTCCCACGGGAGAAGAGTTCTGTAAGTGTTCATTAAGTCCTTTATTTGAAATAACCCAGATTCAAGGAGATATTTTGTACAATACAGCAGGCATTCTGGCCTAATATGATTTAAGAGTTCTGTGAAAGTAGGACAAGCCTGCACATTCTGTGTTCCATTACATAAAGAAATCCTTTCTTTCTGAGACAAAGCCAGAAAGAACATAATTTTAGGAGGAAAAAATAGATTTTTTCTGATTGATCTCCTTCAATGTTTTTTGGCATTTTTTTGTCCTTTTGGTACATGTTTCTTAGCATTTGTTTCACTGTGACTGAAAATAACCAGAGCTCTTTTTAAAAATTTTTAATTGAAAGCTTCCTATTATCTGGTATGAGACACACACACACACACACACAAAAAAAAAAAAAAAAAAAAAAAAGAACTTATGTTATTAGAGAAGAAAAACTGAAAACTTAAATGGAAATCACATTTAAAAATGTTTAGAGTTTTGAAATCACTCTATAAAAGCCTCAGAAAACAAATCCCCAGAGGAGTGACGTAGGAGGTAGATGCAAGAAGACGTTGGTGAAGTTCTCTCCCAGAGGAGAGTCAGGTTAAAGAACAGAAGCCTGGCTTCCTGAGTTCACAAGGCCTTGGCCAGACCTCCCATCTACATTGTAGACCAAAAAGATCAAGTTGTCTTGACCTTTGATTCCAGAGTAGGCAGGATGACCACACGGTGGGTCTATACATAGTCTCTGAACACAGGGAAACATTAGCATCATTGTATAATGAGTTTCGAAACTAAAACCAGATAAATGCATAATACTAGGGATGCCAGGAGCTCCTGTGAGGAAAAATAGTTTGTCTACGTAAGAGTGGAACTACCCATTTACCCTAGAACAGGAACTTCTCTCAGAGGGGTGGAAGGTGACCAGGCAGCCATGTAACCTCTGAATAAGCCTGCGAATAGCACCTGAGGTGTTAAATGAGGGTTAATGGATGATGGGAATCAAATGTTTAGGTTGGCCCACCAGGTTATTTATATCATCTCCCTGTTCCTAAATCAACTCTACCACCCTCAGCACACAGTAATTTTGATCATCCTTTCAGTTTTAACTGACAGTTCAGGTTTTACTTTTGGTTTTTCATAGGATAGAGGAATATCCGATAAAAGCCTTCCTTGATCCTATTTTTTCCAGCTGTCACTTCATCTCCTTTGTCCTTAACTGTCATGCCAGATAAAAGAACACTCTAGAATTCCACCTCAACTATTTATTCTCAGCCCACTTTTGCTAGATATTCTTTTATGTCTCTCTCCTCTTCATTAGTCTTACCTTGCTTTGCCCTGAGAAAAAGAACCCTTGAACTACATCACCTGGATTTCATCACCTTGCACTTCCACGGGGGTTATAGCAATGAGTCCCGGGCAGTGTGATGGCAGGAGGACAGAGGCTGAGCTATTAATCGCCCATGACCCACTGTCATTTGCTGGCTTGTTTTACAGAGGCTGGTGCCTGGCTTCAAAGGCTACAGCTTCTGCCTGGAATCTCTTGTACCATGGCTGTCGCTCTTGTTGGGTTGGGACAACAGCCTCTCTCCTCACGCCTCTTCAGCCTCAGGAGTGGGAGTGGCTTTTTGTTGGGGCCAATCTTTTAATGTTTCACCTTTCCTTGGTGGTTCCCTTAACCTCCCCCACTTTGTATGTGGTCCTTTCATTAAATTCTTTATTTGAATGTGTCAACTGCTTCCCCCTAGGACCTCATCAATTATTACATATTTAGATCGTAATCCAGGGTTTTGTTATTTATTTGTCGTTTTTATTTTCTTCTGTTCCTGAAACAGTCCTTGTGATTTGTGACGCCACTTTCAGTTCACATATATCCCTGGGTCTATCTCTATGCCTTGTATTCTATGCCACTGTCCCCTTCATCTTGGACAAATACCAAACTCTTTTTATCACTTGTCTTAATACCTTGCAGGGTAACTTCACTCGTGTCAGTCAGGATAGATTAGATTCTGTTGCAGTAACAAACACCACCAAAACTGAAAGTCACAATGCCTTAAGCTGATGGGACAGTCAGCAATCTCCCTCTTCACTGACTGTCATGTCTGTGAGAAAAGAGAACTTTCCAAGTCTCACACCAGCAATTAAATGCTCAGTCCAGAAACACATCATGACCAACTACCACTCATTGGCGAGCACTCATCAAAGGACCCACTGTGTCACAAGGAAGCCAGTCTGAGAATCAGAAAAATGGAAGTAACCACTGAGTAACACTAATCGACACCAAAGCTCTCTTTGCACCTGTTATTCAAAGTTGACATAGATGTTGGAGGTTCTCTGTTATTTCATATGTATGTTAGAATAGGTATACTGAGCTCCTTAAAAATGCTCAGCTGGTAATTTAATTGGAATTGTATTAGATTTATATTTTGCTGCTTCACTAAGAAACATGGAATGATTCTACATTTATCCAGAGGTTTTTTTAATACCCTTTAATAGAGTCTTAAGGTTGCTTTTATTTTTCTGTATATATCTTAGTTATTTTTATGTTAACTCCAAGATATTATGATATTATGAATGCTTTGATATTATGTTGTATATATATATATATATATATATACATATATATATAAATATATATATATATACTTATTGGTGATCTAGAGTAATTCTTATTTGTTCTAACATCCATTGATTCTGTGAGATTTTTCTACATATATATGTAATTGAAACTGATCACAAATAATGTTTTCAATTGTTGTACCTCTTACTTTATTTTCTTTCCTTAAACATGAGCCAAGACCAATACTATGTTAATAACCAACACTATGTCAGATGTTAGCGGTGGTACTGGACATCCTTGAGTCTGAGCTTTAAATTATGCACCAAAATTTCTTGTATAAGTGAAATTATATGTCTACACACACACACACACACACACAATCTACATATAAATCTACATATAGATCTATACATATATACGATTTTCAATATATATATATATATATAGATACATATATATAATTTACAAAAATTTAGGAAAGAACTTCCTTTCCTAATTTCCTAGGAGTTATAAAAAATAGGTGTATAATGTAACTCAAGTGATTTTTCATCATCTGCATAGTTTCATTTATTATAACGTTAATGAATATATAAAACTCATTTATCATTTGGTCATGAATATAGTTTTCCAATTCTACATTATTATAAACAAAGCTAAAATGAACATTTATACATAACTCTTTACACATGGATAAAAGAGTTTGGTTAGGATGTGGTAGAATATTTAGGATATATTGGAATCATAGCTTTGAACAGTTTACAAATGTACAATTTTAGTTGTTATTGTCAAATTGGTCTCCAAATGTTTTTACTAACATTTCATGTACCACTCTTCCATCAGCAGCTTATCATTCACATTTCTGCAAATTCTGGGTTTTCTTAATGAGTTTTAGAAAACCAATATGTGTGTATACACACACACGCACACACACACACACACACACACACACATACTTACTGGATTCCAATCTACTCCCTTTATATTCATAGCTAATACCTGCTGTCTTCATATTGTTTTGCTTTCTTTATGGTGTCATTTTCTGAACAAGAGTTTATTTTAATTGTAATGTAGTCAAGTTCATTAGTCTTTTACACTATGGTTTTGGTTTTGTGTTTTAACAGTCCTATTGTATTTTGCCTTTAATTAGGAAGACAATCACTATTTCTTTCTGAAAGTTTAAAAGTGTTACTTTTCATTTTAGATATTTAAACCATTCACAGTTACCTATTAATGCCTTTTTACAGTATGAGGTAGTAGTAATTTTTTTTTTCATGCTGGCAGTGAATTTTCTCCAAATTATTTACCTGCAATGCAATCTTTGTTGTAAATAAAGTTTCCATATACACAAGGACATTTCCTGGGTCATCCGTTTGGTTTCATTGGTCTACTAGATTATACTTGTTCTACATCACAGCATTTCATGTACTATAATTTTATAAGTAATCTTTCTACTTTATCATTTTTATTCAAAAATTTTGGGGCCCTTAGCTCTTTTATATGAATTTTAGAATCAGCTCTCAAAATTCCATAATAAGATTTTGTTATTTAATTGAAATCTCTTGGTATTCACATGTTAACTTAGAACAAGTGCAATATTTATGATATTAATTTTTCCATCATGCTCTCTATGCCTATTCATTTATGTCTTATGTAAACTTCAATGGTATTTTGGACTTTTCTCAAAAAGTGTTGTGAGTATTTTTTAGATTAATTTCCTGGAATCTTAGACTTTATGCTGCTACTGTGAAAAGCCTCTCTCTTTCTCTCTCTCTCTCTCTCTCTCTTTTTTTATCATGTTTTTGAAATGGTCATTACAGGTGACTAAGGAGGCTATTGTCTCCCGCCTTGATTTTTCTGTCCATTTCGTCTGACTCTGCCACCATTTCGCCAACTTTATTGTGAATAATAATTTCATGATATATATCTTTCTGTCTCTTTTCTTCAACTTTTCTATGAGATTTTACTTTACTTTTCAACTTTTCTATGATATTTTTCTCTTTAAATAGCGTGTAGCTAGATATGTTTAATCTACTTGAATTAAAGTCATCTTTTATGAAGTGATTAAAATACAGCAATAAGAATTAAAGGTGATTTGTAATTCATTCTACTTTCTTTAATTTCTTTTTTTCTCACTTTTTTTTCCTATTCTGTTCCTTCTGCATCCTTAAGAATTGCTTTCAGCTATAAGAAACAGGAAAACTTACTTAGAATGATTAAACAAATGGGGATTTATTTTTCTAGTACAAAAGAAAACCAGATGGATATAGGTTTGCCATTACAGTAATGAGTTTAGGAATTTGGGTGCTTTACATATTCCTATTCTGTCATTTTTAGTATTCATATACATCATTTTTGCCTAAGAGTTGCAAGATGCATGCCCCATATTGAGGCATCACATCTACCTTTCAGACACAATAATAATAAGGGTCAGGGAGAAAGCAGTTTTACATCACAAGGTTCTTGCAAAGATTAAATAAGTCCAGCATATTTAAACACTCAATAGGTTATTAACAGTTCTAACTTACTATAATGGAGATTGTCCCTTAACATCTAATTTTTGTAAATCCTGAGTCATTCTGGACCCTGAGTTCAGATAGTATAATGTACTGCATTTCTCTGGCAGGAATGTCACACTGATAGACACAGAGGGTGTGGTTTACAACTGAGTTATTTTAACAGTGCCCCCTGGAATTGGGCTGTGCACATCCTACATGTCTGTACATGGGCACTGACCTTAGGCTTCACTAGTGAATGAACCACTCAAGATGATTAATATTCTTAAAAAAAATTTTTTTTAATGTTTATTATTTATTTTTGAGAGAGAGATACAGAGTGCAAGCAGGGGAGGAGCAGAGAAGGAGGGAGACACAGAATCTGAAACAGGCTCCCGACTCTGAGCTGTCAGCACAGAACCCGATGCAGGGCTCGAACTCACGAACCACGAGACCATGACCTGAGCCGAAGTCATATGCTTAACCGACTAAGCCACTAGGCACTCCAAGATGATTAATATTCTTGATAAATATAAAACACAATTACTATTAAAGTTAAAATTATTAAGTAGGAAATTTAGTAACCTATTTTAAAAGAACAGAAATTAGATTGTTTCTCTTATGGACTAGTTGCTACTGCTCTCCACGGCCTTTGAAAACCTGCTACCAAATTCCAGTGTTCCTGATCGATTAAAGTTAAGCCGCTTTCCAATAAAAAATAAAAAAAAAAAAGAAATATTGCCATTTGAAACACTGTGGATGGAACTAGAATGTATTATGCTAGCCAAAATAAGTCAGTCAGAGAAAGATAAGCATCATATGATTTCACTCATATGTGGAATTTAAGAAACAAAACAGATGCACATAGGAGAAGGGAAGGAAAAATAAGATAAAAACACAGAGGGAAGGAAACCGTCAGAGACTCTTAAATACAGAGAAAAAACTGAGTGTTGATGGGGGTAGGGGAAATGGGTGATGGGCATTGAGGAGGGCATTTGTTGGAATGAGCACTGGGTGTTGTATGTAAGTGATGAATCACTAAATTCTACTCCTCAAACCATTACTACACTCTATGGTAACTAAGGATTTAAACAAAACAAAACAAAACAAAACAAAACAAAACAAGTTAAGCATCTTTCCGATCAAAAAGAGGTATCATCTCTCCAATTGTTTCAACAGCAAAATCAAAGTCTCCGTATATTCTCTCTGTAGTCAGTGTATAATATGCTGAATAAGTAGTCAATATGTTATCTTTCTTTTAAGCCCACATATTATCTGCATTTTGCTCAAATGATGCAGATAGTATCTGATACAAAAAATGCTTGGCATTATCATCCCTAAAATTAGTAAATCAGACTTTCTTTAGTTTCTTTTTTAAGGAAAGTTGAAATTATAGGAAATGGATAAATTATAATATTCAGATCAGCTGAGGCATAATGAGAATATACTATTAGGAATTGCAAAGATTGGTATGTAACTTTAGCTCATAATGAAATAACCCTTGAAAATAGACTCAAATAAAAATATTTCAACATGAAATGGATTGACACAAATGAGTTTTCTGAAATAGAAGAGTAAATTATTTTTAAATCATCAGAATTCTAATAATAAACAAACATCAATAAATAGTTTAAAAATTAAAGAAAAAAGCTGTACTTTTGATAAGAAAGGCAATCACCTGATGGAGTGTTTTTTTAAATTAAAACTTATCTAAATTAATTAGTAAATATTCTGCTTTTCAGATAAGGTGAAGACCATGCACCTAAACATTTTAATATATTAAATTAATCATTTTTGTTATGTTTTGATTTACTATTTTGTTTTAATATAAGAACTGCCGTATGTAATTACACATGTAGTTATCACATGTAATTCATTCTCATTCCTCTTCCTACAAAAAAACATCTTCTACACAATAATGTAATTTTAAAAATTTATGTTGTTTAACCACAGGGCCTGGGTATGTCAGTTCTAGTACATCCAAGATTGTAAACGATTACAGAGGTATATGCTTAGCCAGAAGGAGCTAAGAAGAAAAGAGGGTAGACTGTTGAATTTCTGGAAATAGTCCCCACGTAACACTTGAAAATGGTAAGTCAAATGAAGTATCCACTTTGACAACTTTCTTTTCACATTGATATGAGGACTATAGAATACCAAAACACAGTTCAGAAATTTATTATAGCCCTCTGTTCTGTTTTTCATTCCAAGTAAAATTCTTCCACAGTGTCTGTATTAAAAGAAGTTACCATACTTATCATCATTATTCATATAATTTATAGTCTGTATCTATTTTTAAAAACTCTACTGTTTACATTTCCCACTTCCTTTCATATTTGTTAGGGAATTTTCTAGCATCTATGCAATGAGTGTGTGGGGGGGGGGGGTGCGGGGGAGAGTTTGTGTGTATGTTGCCATTGCCCTGTCTGTTCTATTTAGGTTCATAGATTTCAATACATATTTGAAAGTGACTTATATGTAAGTGTACACAGAAACATTCTAATATAAACTCTCATATTTTATCTTTCCAGCATCCCTTATCTTCTTCCACCACTACCTTGGGAATGTCTGCCCCTACATGCATGTGTCTGCTAGGTTGAAAACCATCATCCTCCATTTTCTTTGCCACAGTGACTGTTCAAGAGATGGGAATCTGTCCCACACAGGAAATATCAGAGTCCCTCACCAGGATGTTAGGAGATAGATTCTCTCTTTCCTTCAAATCAAGGTCTTATAGCTGGGTCCCAGGGCAGCCAGCAGCTCTGTTCCCAGCCTCATGGAACAGCCTGAGTACAAGGCTAACTTGCAGAGAAAATTGAGAAAGCAGTGAGAAACTAAAATGGACTGAAGGCTGGCATTTCCTGAAGCTATTTCCACCTATAAATTTCTTAACTGCAGTAACCAGTAAACATTCTTTTTACAATTAGTGTTGTTTTTCGTCTCTTACTGATGAAAGATACTGCCTTACGAAGGTTTATTTGAATAAATCTCATGCTCAAAAATAGCATCCCGGATGTAATGGAAAAATTACTGTTAAAAGTACTCAACATTGTCTTTAGGCTTATTAAAAATAGATTAGGTAGGTGTAATGGAGCATAAAGAATATATAGTAAACACATGTAATGACAGGTCAGCTTAAGAAAACATAAATTCAGATGAAGCCAATGATTAACCCTTCCCCCACTGCATCCTCCTCCCACACCCCTGACGTAATCAGGCTTCATTTGATGATTATGACCTTGCTTTAAAAAAAAAAAAAAAACTATTACACTAGCATATGAATCTCTACTCAGTTTGCTTCATCTAAGCACTTCTTACCACACTGGACCCTAAGCCTCGTCTGAGACATCATCATCTCTTCCCTGGACAGCTGCAACAAGGATCTGTCCATTCTCCCTTCTTCTACCCTGCCTCTCTTCAGAATATTCTCAAAAGAGCAGACTGTTTCCCCCTTGGCTGGAAACCCGCCAGCAGTGTCCCACACCACGTTCAATAAAAGGCAAAGTTCCTAGAGTCTTCTGCTTCCGGGCTTCTTGCCCTCATCTCCTCACACTCTTCCTCACCACAGTGACCTTTTCCCTGATTGTGCGGGGCATGTCTCTCCGTAAAAACACTTTGTTTTGTAAGGAGCAGTCCTTCCCCAGGTGTCCATACAGCCCTCTCCATCATTTCCTTCAGTGTTTAAACCACTGTCACCTTCTCAAGAAAGCCTCCCCAGGCAACACTACTTCCAACTTTTTTTTTTAACTGCAGGTGTGCAGAATCGAGTTGTTCACACTCCTCTGTTCACAGCACACAGCACTTACTTAGTTTTCTGTCTCTGTGAGGATCCTTGCATATTTGGTATTTAATTTTGGTTTTATTTTGTCTTTTCATGCTACTAACATTTTTTTTTTTTTTTAGTAGGCCTCACACCCAGCATGGAGCCAACCAACACGGGACTTGAAATCATGACCCTGTGATCAAATCCTGACCTGAGATAAAGACTCAGATGGTCAACTGACCGAGCCACCAAGGTACTCCTCACGCGGCTAATTTCATCTCACCACCCCAAGTTGTCTATTTGCTATAATCCTTTCAATCCAACTTCCATATATTCACTGACTTGAATGTTTATAAGATGGCAGAGCTGTAAAATATCTAGAATTGTTTTGTATTTATTTTTTCCTTAAGTAATATGGTACTAGAAATCTCTTACTATTAATTTCTTTCCCATTCAAAGTTACGTTTTTGAAATGTATTGATTTTATGATATGAGATCTAGGTCATTTTTTTCTGATAGCCTTGTAGTATTCCTTTACCCACATATAATGAGCTTTATTTATCTATTCTTCCAGTAATAGACACATATATTGCCTCCAAATTTTTACAATCCCTCCCCACATACACACACACACGAAACAAAAAAAACAAAAAAACTGGAAAGTATCACTTTACTCATGGCTTTGTAAACCTTTTCTTACTAATTTATGCTTCATCAGTACTATTTTATATTTTATTTTTGCCTTTAGCTTAAGAAAGCAATTATTCTTTGTTGTCCTTCAAGAAAAAAAAGACTTCAATGACATAAGCTAAGAATTTTTTCCATCTACCTCTCCATCTCTGAATCCCTTCAGTTCACGGGCTGGCAGAGGAGACAAAATTGAAAGTGGTCATTACCACACAGGGCGGTTGGTACTCTGATAGGTGCACAGAAGGTACAAAGAGAATACTTCCTTAACAGAGCCAGGTGCACGGGGCCCCACGGATATCTCCTTGAAGAAGGTAGCTGAGGAACTGGCCTGAAACCATGAGGATAAAACCATTTGAAAGGGTGTGATCACCTTGAGTAAAGAGAACAGCAGGCGCTCAAGAAGGGAGAGGAGGAACTGCAGAACATACATGGAAAACTACAAGCAATTCTCGTATAATCAGGATGTGAAATGGGAGAGAGGACACTTCAAGAGGAAAGTGGGGGGGGGAGCAGAAAGAAGGACTTACTGTATTAAAACCCAGCGAGAGGTAAGCAGTTGAAAGAAGTCAATAGAAATGCTTTATGCTAGAATGACCAAGCCACAGCAGACAGTGGCTGTCGAAGCTGATCTCGAAGATGATGGTACTGTCGGTTAAAAGCACGCTTAGACAAATGGGTCTCAAGGTGACATGTGATGGAAACTTACAACTGGGCGGTTGTTGAGATGGGAAAGAGGGAAAAAAATCTAAGAAATATGTAAGAGATAAAATCTTCAAGGATTTGGCAATTGCCTACCTGTGGAAAGGAGACAGTGACTGGAAAAATATTGTAACCAAACCTGAGGCATACGATATAGGAGAAGGAGTTTGCAGGTCAACTCAACTCAACTAAAATCTGATATATTTTGCCCTACCAATAAACTTAAACGTAGACTTTTGAATTTTATCAAAACTTTGATGTTGAAATTAGCAAGGAATTATTCCTTCCTAATTATTATTTAAATTTTTTTTAAAATGTTTATTTTTGAGAGAGAGAGAGTGAGAGTCAGAGGGGCAGAGAGAGAGGGAGACACAGAATCCAAGGCAGGCTCCAGGCTCTGAACTGTCAGCACAGAACTCGACAGGGGGCTCAAACTCACGAACTGTGAGACCATGACCTGAACCGAAGTCAGATGCTTAACCCACTGAGCCACCCGGGTGCCACAGCAAGGAATTTTTCTTAATAAATTAAAAGCTGTATTGTTTTAAGTAATATAATATTGGATATTTCCATGTTATCATGTCTATCGTGATAACCATTCAACTTAGATTGAATCTTAGGTAATATTTTGGAAGGAAAAATAATCAGTCACTCATTAATTGATGAAGATACAATTTCCAAAAGTCATTTGAAAAGTCATTTTTTTCAGTAACACAATCATTCCATTCTCTTAATTTAAAATAAAATTACTTTCAGGAACGTTTTAGTGGAATATCTTATTTTGAATATACCTGAACACTTTATTAAGGAAAAAAAAATCTATGAAGGAGAAAATGCTCAATTAAACTTAGTTTTATGAGAGCCTAACATATCAAATCAATTGCTACAAAGACCTTAATCTGAAATTGCTAATTCATATTTCTAACTTCACAAAAAAACTCCACACATTCTGAAAACAGATCCCATTTCAGCTCTAAACATCCACAAACCAATGAGCAACAGCTCATATTAAATTTATCCAGATAACCACACTGCTGACTATAAAAAAAGCAGACTGTAAATTGGCTGAGAAATATCACAGCAGTCTTGAAATCCAACTAAACTGCACAACTTGACCTAAATTTTGACCCAGCCAATTCATCATTAACTAAGAGAAAATGAATTCAAACCATCAGACTATCAAAAGTAACAAACACTTGAAGAAAAAGCTATCTGTCTTGAAAATAAATTGTTGACAAATGGCTCCAGTTTTTCTGGCCTCTTGCAATAATTGAAATCATTTTAAACTACCTTTTCCACCAATTACAACAGTTAGAAGACCAACAGATGCCCCTGCTTAACTCAATACAGAACCACAGAATGGAAAATGGACTCACATAACTCGGTACTAAAGACTGCTTGCTGATTTAAGCTGTTCAACCAGTAATCCTGTTTCTTTAGTTAATGAAATATTACTGAATGAAAAAAAAAAAACATTTCAAAAGGTAAGAACACTAACTCAGTTAATTTTAGAAGAGGGAGTATTTTGAAAAATTCCATTTCTCATGCTTCTGAAAAAAGCCCTTAGTGTTCCCAGAGAACTTTCTAAAATGTGTATGCCAACATTCATGCATTTTCAAATATAGACTAGTAACTCCTTTTGACTAAACCTGCTTTTAATACCTTATGGTAGCATTCTGAACTTTTAATTTCTTTGTAAAATACCAAAGACGGATAAAATAAAAAAGTATTCAACAAATCCCCTCACTGTCTTCAGGATAGAGACTGGCAATTTTTATTAAAAAAATCAAATCCCTCATCTGAACTTGTTTGCCAGTGATTTTCCCCCTTCGCTCAGAGAGCCCTATGCCTAGGCTCACACAGTGATCAGTATGGGAGGGGCTGATCCATCAGGCTTTCCAAATAACAGGTCAAGGAGAGGACACTGTATGTGTATAAAGGCAAAGTTAGAGCAAACTTTAAGTGTTCAACCTCATTCAAACTCCATTTTACTCTTTTAATTCATCTTAAAAATGTTCTCTGACACGCATACCATATGGCCTTTTAAAACACAATCTATTTCTTTCTTTAAAATTCTGTGAAGCACAGGTTTGCTTTTTATCATTTCCCCCCACTTTCCTTTATTTTATCACTTTTTACACTGAGCTCTGTTAACACTTTTAGTTTCTTCTTTTTAAATCATACTTGCTTTTAACAACTGATCATTTAAAAAGTGACCATAATCACATTATTTCATTTCTAGAATGCTAGTGTCTAAAACTTCTCTGTTTGCATTTTTATTCTGAATCATTTTTAGAATGAACACATTCCTTTTTTTTTTTTAAGGTTGTGTGTGTTTTTTTTTTTTTAAGTTTATTTATTTTGAGAAAGAGAGAGAGAGAGAGAGATGGGGCAGAGAGAGAAAATCCCAAGCAGGCTTTGTGCTGTCAGTGCAGAGCCCAATGCGGGGCTCGACCTCTCAAAGCCACAAGATCATGACCTGAGCTGAAGTTAGACACTTAACTGACTGAGGGGTACCTAAAATGAATACATTCCTATTTGTCTTCTAGATATCTCTTAGAGCTGTCTATCCCCTTTTCTTCTACTGCTGTCTCTGCCTGCATTGTCGTTCTTATCATTTCTTACTCGGACTTCTGAGTTGCCTCCTACCTGGTCCCCTGACTACAGATGTGATCCCTTATAATACATCCTTCATAGCACCAAATCTGATCATGTAACTTTCCTTTTAAAAATCCATCCTTAGCTTCCAATTGCCTGTCTACAGGGTTGAGTTTAAATTCCTGCTGACAGTGTCTGATATTTCAAAAATTATCTGAACCATGATTACCTTTCAAGCCCTGTCTCCCTCCAGCATAAAACTCTGCTTCAGTCATACTGAAGTGCCCACAGGTTCACCAATAATACATAGTCTCTCACAATCCTAAGGCTTTGAACATGAAGCTTCCTCTTATTGGAAACCTCACCAACCCTCCTCCAGTCATACTTGTTATTACTTTTATTTCAAGAACCATCTACCGGGCGCCTGGGTGGCGCGGTCGGTTAAGCGTCCGACTTCAGCCAGGTCACGATCTCGCGGTCCGTGAGTTCGAGCCCCGCGTCAGGCTCTGGGCTGATGGCTCGGAGCCTGGAGCCTGTTTCCGATTCTGTGTCTCCCTCTCTCTCTGCCCCTCCCCCGTTCATGCTCTGTCTCTCTCTGTCCCAAAAATAAATAAAAAATGTTAAAAAAAAAAAAAAAAAAAAACCATCTACCAAAGTACTCCCTGCCAGGAAGGCTTTCCTCAGCCAACCTAAAGCAAAGTGCCTTAATATTCAATGTGCATTCACTTGTATTATAACTCTTATAATTGTTCATGAACATATCTGTCTTCCCCTCAGCACTGGTTCTTTCTGGTAGAGATTCATAATTAATCATCTTCTGCAGATCCAGCTGGGCTTTGTGAAAAAAGAAGCACAACCAATACAAACGCAGAATTACTATAGTTTTAAGTAGATTAGATAGCTTTTAATTGAAGAAATGTCATCTCTCTGAGTTCAGTTTTAGAGTGATAAACTCCGTAAAAAGCTGTACATCGGCATACATGATTGATATCACTTTTAGAGATGTTTGCTCATGGCAGGTATATTCAAATGTCACCCTATATTACTAGGCTTGATTTATACTTAAGTCTCTCTGAACCTTGGTTTCTCGATTCAAAAAAATATTTATTAAGTGGGTGTTTTATGCAAGCCTCTGTGTTAGACAGTGGCAATCTCATCAATATTATAATACCTAGTTTAGAGAGTTGTTATAAGAATTGGGGCCACCAAAATTTTAAAGATACCAGTCAAGTGCTTAGCAAACAAATGGAGTGTGATTTTATGGTTGGTTCTTATTACTGAGGAGGATATGTTTGTTTTTTAAGATGAGTCATCAAATAGAATACATAGACATCTATATAATATAGATATATACAGGTATAGAATACATATATATATATTGCTGATATACATATGCAATATGTATACATATATATCAGCAATAAT
Source organism: Neofelis nebulosa (assembly GCF_028018385.1). Lineage (NCBI taxonomy): Eukaryota > Metazoa > Chordata > Mammalia > Carnivora > Felidae > Neofelis > Neofelis nebulosa. The sequence goes on along the minus strand of NC_080785.1, from coordinate 82,742,175 downwards.
GTCATAATAAAATGCATAAGATAAAGCTCTGCTACAGCTACTTAGTATTCCTTAACACCAATGACAGTTTCTGGACATCAGAGGGCAATGTAAATTATAGAATTCACAATGGTGTGCTATTTTGTGAGCAAGTAAGCATCTGCTTTTGATAACAGTCTAAAACCACATCTGCTTCATGCAGGAAAACACTCAAGTGCAAAAGATGACTTGAATAGAGAGCAATTCTTTCTTAAAATAAAAGAATTAAACAGGTGAATGCTTTCTTCCCCCCTATGATTTTTATTGTTGCAAAGCAAATATAATATATTGATTGTTTTAGAGACTAGCGGTCAAACGTTTAAAAAGAAGCCGTGTGCACTCTCCTCTGAGTATATTATCTTAGGTCTGCGTTACTTCCTTATCTGTAAAATTGGTTCCCTCAGGTAAAGTGTTATTCCGTTGAGTAAAGGCTTTTTTGGTGAAATGTGCTGGTCTTTTTTTTTGGGGGGGGGGGGCGGAAGGTAGTTCTACCTTTTTGCTTAAATATAAAAGGGTTTTTTTCCCTACAAAAAATTACATAAATTTCCAAATGACTTTCTGGATAAAATAAATAAGAATGTCTTAATTGGAGAAAATATCTAATAATCTAAATGGTAGAAAAACAAATTATCTTGAATGAATTCTAGCATTTTCCAGAATTCTGAAATTTTTGTTGCTGAACATTTATAAAATTCATTTCAACTCTTGGGTGACAGGGAAAAAAATGGTAAAGCAACTTGATCGTTTGAATTCCACAGTCTTTCTTCCCCAGAGATTCTGTATTTTATTGTCATCAAAGTCAGGTTTCTTTAAAGTGAAAGAGCTTTCTCTATGTAACAGGATCAGAATATCTTTAATGAATGAGTATGTTAATGACAGCACTTAATTGCAGTAACTATTCCTAAAGAGTTTTAAGAAATGAATATTCATAATCACTGAGGGTAATAGGAGGAAGCTATTTGTGGCAAATAATGGCACTTATTTCTTGTACTTGTTAATACTATTTGATCACCAGCTCTATTTTTTTATTCTCTCATATGTGGAAACGTCGAATCATTGTACGTTTTATGCCTTCTTTCTCCAAAATCAATTTCTGCACGTCCCAATTCTTCATTTTCTCTAACCCTTGAAAAAAATCACCAAGAAAAACCTATTGTTGCCTATTTTCTGTTTCTTTGGTTCCTTGTATATATATTTCTTAAAAATAATTTGGTATTGCCTTTATAACCTATTGATTTTTTTGTTTTGGTAGATGAAGATTTAGCCTTCCTCATCCTTACAACATACTGAGGTTACAATCTTGGTTATACTAATATTTGGCTTTTATATTATTAAGTTGACTAACATTGTTCATATCTGAGACCATTTGGGTATTCATGGGGTTCTTTACCTAATTCTTTTTGTTTTCCCTCAGATGATTATTTTTGTTTCACAATTTGCTTAGCTTTCTGTGTACTACCCTTAACTGTTTGTAAAATATCCAAGAGTACTAAAACCCCTCTCAAAACCACTTTTCACTTGGCCAGACACATCATGACTTCCGGCAATTTCTCTTTTCCCCTCCTGCACTCACACCCCACTCATCACCCACTTGCAGCTAGAATTCTTCAGGGTCTGATCAGATTTTCCCAGGTACTCCCTGCACCTGCCACCTGGCTACCGTCTTTAGATTCTTCTCATTTCCTCATGGAAGTCCCCACCTTTCTTTACCTTTCCTGTCTCTTGGTGCCCAAGTTGTGTGTGTGTCAGCGTGTGACCAAGTGTGATTTAGTCTCTGTTTTGGTGGAACATATCCTCAGGTAATGTCCAGATAGGTAGCATAAGTAGCAAAATTTTTGAGACTCAGCCTTCCCCAAAATGATTTAACTCAACCCTTAGACTTGACGGATACTTTGTGAATAGAATTTTAGTCACAACCCCTGCCACTTGGAATTTCAAGGGCATTACCCATTTTTCTCTATACTTGTAAATGTTTATTTTGCTGGTGAGAAATTTTATGGATCCCTATCCTTCCTCTTTTGTATATAATGTTTTTAATTAATTAACTGTCTCCAGAAATATTTGAAATCCTCCTTGGTTTTCTGAACTATGATGATGTTATGCCGGGTGTAGGTCTCTTCATTTTTGTCTTTGCAACATGGAAATTTATTTTCTTTGATTTGGGACAGAAATGTGCTATTTTTTGAATAATATTCCTCTCCATTCTTACTATTTCCTGTGGAATTACTATTAGTTAGAACTTGAACCTGGTGGCTTTCTCATTTAATTTTTTTTATTTTAACAATTATAAGTTAATTGATAAATTCTCTACAGTGAAATGTCAGTTTCACTGAAATGCCATGTCATAATTTCTAAACATGTTTTTTTTCCTCTTTATTTGAGCAAAACATGGGAGACCTTTAAGGAGATATTTATTTAGGATAATGATCATTTGATGATCATATATTAACTTTTTTAGCCCATTCATCACTTGCTTGTTGCCTTTGCTTTTGGTTCTTGTAACATATAAGTTTTATTATTTTTTTTGCAGACAAAAAATCTATTATTTATTTCATGGTTTGTGGGTTTCATTTAATGGCTAGAGAGCTACTCTGCAAATGCCACCAAGGTTATACAAATACTCTCCTAAATTTCTTAAATATTTATATTATTTTTAACTTTATTTTATTAATCCAATTTAAAAATATTGGGTATATGTCATAATCTAGTAGATTAGTTTTCTTTTCTTACAGAAGAAAATTATGACACAATTATATTCTACTAAATAAAAATGTCCACTTCATTTAAAATTTATAATCATATTACCATATATACATTATGTTATCTCATTTGTGTACACATCTATTTTGTTAATACAATTCTATTTTGAGCACAGCAATTTTGTGGAAATTTTAAGTATCCGATAAAACAAGATTTAAAACTTTTTGGTAAGCTACATAGTGTCTATAATGTAATTGATATTGATATTAGTTAATTGGCCATAAGCATCAACATAGGTGAAAGTTTTCCTTCCAATTATTATAGACTCATAAATTCAAAATAATTTTTCATGAAGTAGCACTATAACTATCAATATAAAGATAAAAATGTTAGAAAGTACAATGGGCCAGAGTCAGGTGATATTAGATGCTGTATCTGTAGGTTTTGATCCAGACTATTTCATTAGTTGCTATGTGACTCTCAGTGAATGGTTTCATTGCTGTGAATCTCTGTTTCCATAACTATAAACTTGGAATCATTATTTCATATCTGTATCCTCTACTGTTTTGTTACAAATGAACCAGATAATGAAAAGGCATTTAGAACAAGGTAAACACTGTATGTCTATAACATATATACATCTATTTTACAAATTTTCTACACCTATGCTGAGAGAATACTCTTGGCTTATATTCATTCAGTATCTTTTGCTATATTTAATGTCCTTATCTTGATTTAAAACCTGCTCTCTGATAAATAAATCAGAGCACTGACTCCCAATGCAAGCATTTCAGGGACTTCCAGTCAAAAAAAAAAAAGACATTTTAAAAAATATTAAAAATTGTCATTAGAAATATTAATTTCTGAGAGCCTAAAATATTCTGGGCTTTAAGTTTGGTAACTGCCAGTTCTTTGAACTGTACTAAGGCTAAGAAATATCCATGGTTTCTTCCAGAAACTTATTTAACGTTTAGTGGTCCGTCAATAACCTCCAGAGATGAATCTGGCTCAGCGTAAAGACCCAGAATGATTTTTATATTTCAAGAATAGACTTTGTAATAGACACCTTCAATTTTAAGTTCCTAGTGAATACCACAGGTCCAGAAATCAGTTGCACTGATTTTATACTCGGGCAGGTTGGGAAAATATGATCAGATCTAGGGAAGGCGTTCTCAAGAGGGGGAACACATTACTCTACAAGAGATTACATCAGCATTATTTGGTGGGGGGTGGGGGGGAGAAGAACAGCTTGAAATACCCTAATACATGTATTTGGAAACAAATTGGAAAATGTAGGACCCTAAAAACACCTTCGGGGCGCCTGGGTGCCTCAGTAGGTTAAGGGTCCAACTTGAGATCATCAGGTCATGATCTTGCGGTTCATGAATTCAAGCCCGGCATAAGGCTCTGTGCTGTCAGCTCCGATTCTGTCTCCCTTTCTCTGCCCCTCCCCTGCTCTTTCTCTCTCTGTCTCTCTCTCTGTGTCTCTCTCTGTCTCTCCCTCTCTCAAGAATAAATAAACATAAAAAAATTAAAAAAAAAACAACAAACCAACAGCACCTTTTCCACTGGAATGCCAAAGGCTGAAAAAGAAATCATTTTAGAGAACACGAGTTAAAAAAGCTTGGGGAAAATGAGGCGGGAAGTAATAACTTACATGACACAGATGACAATCAGGACAATGATAATGAGCATTTTTTGACTATGAGGCAGCCACAGTGCATAGCACATCACACTCTATTTCCATCATTCCCTGCAACACACTGACAAGGGAAGTACTGTTGCTGTTCTTACGTTTGTAGATTAGGAGCCAGAGACTTAGAGACTTTCAGTAAGTTGTCTGATTTCATGCATATAAAAATTAGCATGTCCAAACTGGCATATAAAAATATACCATGTTGATGAATAAGAAAATATTATGTACCGACATCAATTACCTCAACATTAGAGCTTCAATAAAACTTCAATTCAAAAACAGTCCAATTCAAAAACTGAAAATAAAATTAGGATAATTGAATAAGTGTGGTAGAGACAAATAGAAGATAGATATGTCAATAAAATGTTCCAGAAAGCCCATTACCAGACATAAGCATACTTGAAAATTTTGAATATGATTGATGTATTTCATATGAAGTTGGAAAAGAAAGTTTTCCAGGAATGTTTCCAGGAAAATTGATTTATATCATCACAGAGAATAAAAGAAATCGATTTAAATAATTAAATATTACATTTCACACCATAAAAGAGCTAGATCAAAATAGAAATTATTATGTACCTAATATCCTCTATTAGGTAAAGAATACCTAAGCAAATAAATTAAGGAACAAATTTGGTTTATTACAAAATTATTTATAAATTTGACTCCACATATGTCTGTATTTAAACTCAGCAGCAAGAGTCAGGGATTTAAATTTCCACTTTGAAAGCACTGGACTTAATCCTTTGTTCACGTATTATGTTACTCATACCCAGGGACTGAACAACCACCCTCATTTTTCCCAGTCAGTTCAATATCTTCACCTGCCATGCTTAAACCCTGATGGGGCAGCATTGTGTTTTGGTTAGGACCATGGCCTTTCGTGTCAGACATAACTGACCCTAAAGTCTCTTGACTTTGTTTGTGTCTTCACTTTGCCCCTAAAGTCACTAAAATCCTCTGGCTTTCAATTTCCCTGTGTATCACTTGCAGGTGGAGCGGGGGGAAGCATAGTATATGTTGTTACTGAGATTTTTCTTTTCCTGGTGGATGGAGCTTAAGAGAGATAACGTACCTCCCTGTTGCTAGTTCATGTTACTACGTTACGATTCTGAATCTAGATCCAAACTGAGACCAGCATTGAGACTGTATTCACAGTCCAACTACATAATGTATATTGTTTCTACCTGGATTTCACATGTATACAGTTGACCCTTGATCAACATGGGTTTGAAGTTACCTGTGGATTTACATCTGCTTATGTGTAGGTTTCTTCTAAAAATACAGTACAGCACTGTAAATATTTTCCTCATGTTTTTTATTTTCTTTGTTCTAGCTTACTTTAAGAATATAGCATATGCTACATATAGCATACAAGATACATGTTCATTGACTGTTTATGTCATCAGTAAGTCTTCTGGTCAGTAGTAGGCTATTAGTTGTTACGTTTTGGGGAGTAAAAGTCATACACAGATTTTCAACAGTGCAAGGTGCCCTCGCTCTTAACCCCTGCTCTGTTCAAGGGCCAACCGTACTTTAAGCCCAAAAAAGTCCTAAAAGATGATTTGAATGTAAAAAGAGGTCTACCTTGTTCTTTCACAGGAAGATTCAATATTGTAAGTGTTGTGTCTAAGTTCCTCAGTAACATCAAATACTTCCCACTGTTCACAGAGCATGAACTTCCATATCCAACCTGACTTTGTACACATTTCCAGTTTCTGTGCTCTCCCTTTGTACCTTTTGCTCCAGCTTCACCAAACTGCTTTTCTCCCACATACCCCAGGTCCTTTCTTCCATTGGTGTCTTTCCTCATCTTGTTCCCTCAGCCTGGAATTTGCCTCTCCCACTGCTAACTATTTAGACCTCGTCCATCTTACAAAGCAGTCACCACCGCTACCCTCTTGCACAGAATCATGCCCCCACCGCCCTACCGACTCCCAGAGATTTAGCAATGCTTTCCAAAGCCCAAAGCACATAATTTGGCTCTCAAATTTATGAATTTTTATCACAGTTCTTCTCTGCATTACAATTACTAAAGGTAATAAAAATTTAACAGCAGCTATGGCAAAGTCTCCAACTACCGTGAATGCTTTGGCTCTACCCCATTGGCTGAGTACGCTCGCTTACTGCCTGATTATGAGATGGGACCATCCTAGATCATAAGCCCCCTCAGATCAGCGTACCTATTGAATTGATCTCCGTAGCATCCAAATTTTAACACAATGCCTTGCACAAAACAGATATACTCACATATGACACTGATCAATTCTAGGCATATAAAAAAAACAAAGTGTACGTATTAGTAAAATTAGGGCAAGAAACTCACAAACAAGCAAACATGTTCAATCCACTGAAACCAATTTTATAATATAATGTGCCTACATTGGCCAATTTTTAAGCACAATTTGTGTAGGGCAAATAATCAAATGATGCAAAATAATCCACTAATCACATTTCCCTTGATGACATCCTGACCTTCAAAATTGAGATAAAAACCAAATAGCATCACATTTTCATAATGATTTTGACAAAACAGCTATAACAATAAACATATTGTCAATAAATTTTGTCCATTGTCATCTTCAATAAAACTGAACTTAAAAAAAGAAAACTTTTTATGTAAAATGAACTCTTGAGTAAGAGATATAAACTTCTGGGTGCCTGGGTGGCTCAGTCAGTTAAGCATCTGACTTTTAGATCTGGTCATGATCTTACGGTTCATGAGTTTGAGCCCCACGTCAGGCTCTGTGCTGAGCTTGGAGCCTGGAGCCTGCTTCAGACTCTGGGTCTCCCTCTCTCTCTCTCTTTCTGTCCTTCCCCTGTTTGTGCTCTCTCTCTCTTTCTCAAAAGTAAATAAACATTAAAAAAAATTAAAAAAGAGAGATATAAGCTTCTAGTTATAAAATAAGTAAGTCACTGTGATGAAAAATACAATATAGGAAATATAGTCAATAATATTGTAGTAACATTATTTGGTGACAGGTGGTGACTACATTTATCATGGTAACCACTGAGTAATGGATAGAATTGTCAAATCATAATGTGGTACGTTTGAAACTAATACAACACTGAAGGTCAACTATACTTCAATAATAGGATTAATTAATCAATTAACTCCTTGATAGAGCATCCTTGACATCAGTAAAATGAACAGAATCTGAAAATTCCAAAATAAAAAAAAAAAGGAGAAGTGATATACAGAAGACAAAAAAAAAATTCATATTTAATTTGAAATGTTCTTAGTTTAATTAAAAATAGAGCCTGAAGGAATGGGAAATGTCTAAGAGGTGAGATGAATTTTTCTTCAGGAACAAGTTAATACCTATTATTTGAATTGTGGGAACTCTATTAGGGGCTCCAGAAAAGGAAGGATTATGTCACATTCCATGCTGCAGCCCAGTCCTTATCCCAGGGCTGGTCACAACTAGTGTTCAATTAAGTGTTTGGTAGGTGACATATTGGATTCCCTTCTAACATCTGCTATTACGCTCTAATTGAGGGCCTTCAGGGTGGTTTTATATTTTTCTCTTTGCAGGCTGATTCTTAAATACCCCAGTTGGTCAGGGAAAGAGAGAACATGAAATGAGTATTTTACATTGAACACTTAGATATTCTAATCTACAAACCCTAAAGGAGATAGTTACCCATCATCTACTCCATTTCTTTTTCCTATTTAATAGAAAAATACTTTTAAAAATCTTAAAAAAAAAAAACAAAAACATTTGTCAAAACAGGATAATGAGATTCAGGACTCCAATACTGAGGCTTAGATTTTTTCCTTTTTAAGTAGGCCCAGCATGGGGCCCAGCGTGGGGCCCAAGGAGGAGCTCGAACTCACTGCCCGGAGGCCAAGACTTGAGCTGAGATCAAGAGTCAGATGCTTAACCGACTGAGCCACCCAGGTGCCGCTGAGGCCTAGATTTTTATTGGTTTAATTCAGGAAGTCATTTCTGTTCTACACTTTCTCACGGACTTTGCAAAACATGTTCATTTGTCTAAAAGGGACTCATATGAATCACTGGTAAAGCTATGTGTAAACTATAGATCTGTATAAAATAAACTTGAGATGCGAGTTAAAATGAGATTGTTGTGGTCATTACAGACTTTCGTTATTTTTTCATAAATTGTTATGCTTTTTTAACAACAACAAAAACCCACTTCCCATAAGACATTGAGTTGAATCTTGTTCTCTTGCCTACTCCCCTGGCACCTGCTTCCTTGGGTTAACATTATTGGTGATGTGCTTTCACAGAATCAATTATTTGAAATATTTGTGACTAGAGTTTGGCGTATTTCTATAATGGTAGAGGTTTATTTGTTCTGTCCCATTGAAAATGGAAATTGAGTGATTAAATTAAAGCTTCTAAAGATACTTAAGAAAATAAATGATGTATGGGGATTGTTTTTTAAATACACACAGCCAGGCAAATTAAACCTCATACAAAGTGTGATTCTAATGCCTGCTGCAAAAGCTTGCCAACACCTGGTTTAGGACAATAAATGCGACAAGCCAGTCACTGTATGTGACGTATATGGATACCCACTAACAAACAGTAACACTATTACTTACATAACACTTAATGAAAACAATGTAGGAAAGGGCTAGATCATCTATTAGGGGTATGGGAGACTTTTGATGTAAATTGGGAAAACACTTGTCACTACAAATAGGAAGTCTAATTGATTTGAACTAAATCTTTAAGAGGAGTGGTCTTCTATAGCTCTTCCAAAAAATGCTTGACATTTTGTCATTCTTGACGAATCCCACTCTTGCATGGAATCCAAATGGCTCTCTTTTATATTCACTTTTAATAATAGCTACAATTTAAGGGATGGTAGTCATGTGCCAAACACAGTGTTTGTACTTTACACTGTGCACTCTTTTAAATTGTGAAAGTTCAACTATTCCTTAGCAGAGACAGTCCACAAGAGGGTTACTATTTTCTACTACAACTTAGGTTGGAACCCCAGAACCTTTGCTTGATCTCCCATTCTGACCCACTGAGCATGAGATTATACAGCATGAGATTAAAATTTATGAGTCACTGCTATAGGGAAGATGCAACATTACTGGAGAAAATGACTAAGTGGAAAAATAGATTTAAAAAAAATCAGAACCCAGAATAAATAGATCTACTCAATACATAGAACAAGGACATGACTAGCATTAGAAAATATTTCATATAATGTGCTCAACATAAAGTTTCAACCCCATTAAACATTACTTTTTGCATTGTGTACACTTTAATTCCAAAATAAGAAGAAAAATGTTATAAAAACAAACTGTTCAAGGTGATTACTTAAAATTTCTGATATACTTTGGGGCGCCTGGGTGGCTCAGTCAGTTAAGTGTCTGACTTTGGCTCAGGTCATGATCTCACGGTTTGTGAGTTTGAGCCCTGCATCAGGCTCAGAGCCTGGAGCCTGCTTTGGATTCTGTGTCTCCCACTCTCTCTGCCCCTCCCTCGCTCATTCTCTGTCTCTCAAAAATAAATAATTTTTATTTATTTAAAAAAAAATCTCTGATACACTTTTGATTAAAAGTTTGCATATCTTTGTAGATCAGTTTCCCTTAGAGTGGACCAAGGTGTGCATAAAACAAAGTGCTTGCATGAGTAATCTGAAACCCTCTGGGTGAGGTGGAACACTGCAAGATCTACAGTCTCAAGATAATCTTGCTAATCTGCAAAGAGACACTTTTTCTGGTGTCCCGGATTAGAATTAAAAGGAGGAAAAATCCAGTCAAGAAATTATTATGTCTAAAAACAAATTGAACTAAATCTGCTTTGTTTGTTGGTTTGTTATCCTACAAATTGGCTGTTTTTGTTGACTGACAACAAAAGGAAGTGAAAGCAATCTTCTGATCACTCAAAACAAAATATGTACCATAAATTTACCTGGATGACAACACGGAGTTGACCTTATATCTCTATGGTGACAAAAAAAAATCTTGTACGTTAAATTGGTATTTTCCTCTTAACTGCTTAGAATGATTAAATTCTTGGATAACTTAATAATTTTCTCCCTAGTCCCTATCTGTGTATTCTTTTCAACTGAAAACTGTTTGTACAGGTTAAATACTTACTGTAGTTTTCTTCCCCGTATTGTTAGCAATATCACCTATCTCTTACAGAACTATTCATGCCAAACTTCATATAGATATGTCAATTATAAATTTACTTATTGGCAACATTTTGGAAAGTAAGTTGGTAAAAAATAACTTGTCCAAAATATTGTTACCAAAAGGGTACATGACTGTAAATGACTCACATTACATTATGTATTCTATCTTATCCCCTTCCTCAACCTCCTGCCCTCTGCTCCATAATCTGAGATTAACTACTGATTAGTCAGTTCACTAAAATATAAACATACTGACTCATAAGTTTAGTAAAATACAAAGTAGCTTATGACTGATTCCCTCTTGTGTGACTGATAGGAAGAGGAAAGCAGTATTAGGATGAACACATTTTTATTCACTGACAGTTATGAACATTTATATGAAGATAATTTTAGTTTTGAACTTTAAAATTAAAAGAAAAGTGAAAGTAAGTAATTAAACTTTGAAAAAAGTACGCATGAATTGCTTCTCTATTTACTTGAATACTAGAGTCATATGAAAATCAGTGGGCATTACTTTCACATATGATTACATTGTTTATTCATTTACTCAACAAACATTCTGAAAGCAACATTATAGGCAAAGGCTTTCTGTTAAGTGCTGGGACACCAGGATGACTAAATCATAGCTTAGGTCTAAATGTCATTCAACTTTATGGAGGAGACAGGCATAAGAATAGACAATTACAGATCAAAGATCAATGACAGCAAAAGATGCACATTATGGTGTAAACCAGGGCAGACTTTGTTAGTAGAAGAGCATAGGAGGAGAAGGAAGCAAGATCTGGAAGAGGGTGAATTAAGTTCAGGGTGTACATAAGTTGATTTGTCTATGGAATCTCCAGGCAAAATACTGCCCGGGCCCTGCACCTCTGGGCTATAAGGTGTATTCTCAGGTGCATTCTCTGCTCTCCTGTCAGGACAGCTGTGCCCTAGGATGGTTCCCAGGTTCCCCTGCCCAGTTGGCCTCCAGCTGTATTTGATCAGGCACTGACAGAGGTTGGAGAATGGGAGGAAGAAAGCATCTAGGATATTTCTCCCCATCCTTGTGTATCTCAGTATATATTTCTGGCATTTGCCGTTTCTCTTCCTTGTCTCCTGCTGCCTGCAATTCAGGCTTGCCTGGGTTTCCACTCTCACTAGCCTCCAGCTTGCAGGGATAGTAGCTTCCTTCAGCTACCTCCCTAGGTCGGCTACCTCGCTGCTAACTGCTTGGTTTCTCAGGAAGACCGGGAGTATGTAATAACTGTCAGGCATCAATTTCCTCTATTTTAAATACTCAGCGTGTTTTCCCTTTTCTTGGTTGGACACAAACGCCTGGCACACATGAACTATTGGAGTCTGAATTCCAGGGAGTCCAGAGGGTAAATGTGGTCTAATCAACATATAGATGAGAGGTGATGAGTTTATGCAGAGAGAGGATGTGCAAAATGATTGGTAGATTGGGGTGGGACCCGGGGGAAAATGGCAGCCAGTAAAAGAAAAGCAGTCTGTGAATGAATCTAAAGAAAAACTTTTAGTAGAACCAGAAAAATGTGATATCCACTCAGTCACGAGGAACCTCAGGCATCATTCACATGCAGCGTTTACCTGCTGAGGTTTCCAAAGACAGATCAGGTCACCGGTTAGGTAACAGGACCCTATTTGAAATCCAAATATGGGTTTCCTATCTCTTCATCTACTGTCATTGTGACACCATGCCATTAATCATTCTTTTTCATAGCAGGCAATTCGGCATCATTTTCCCGGGTCCCAGTCCCTTGCTCTTTTCTTGTATGCTATTTGCACCTCAGCTTCTTTTCATGTAAAACCTGTGTATAGTATTATTTGTCTTCACGGGTAATTTTAAGAATTAAATGAGATAACACATGGAAAGTACTTGGAATAGTATAAAATAATTAAGATAGTTAAAATTAGTGACAGCAGGTTCAGTTGAAGAAGGAGAACAGTGCTGTCAGATCTTATCACAATATTATGAAAGTTAAGCTAGTCTGTTCACCTTACAAAAACTGAATATGTGTTTGCAGAAGTTCAGGATTTTTTTTTTTTGCATTTTGTTGTACATTTATCATTTGTTTAATAAAACCAAATTTAATTTCAAATGAGGTTTTCACATTAGAAGTAAGTTCAATCATTATTTTTTTCTCTAAAATGATTTTTATACCCTTAGTTTCTTCTTAAGAATTTTCATTTTAGGGGCACTTGGGTGGCTCAGTCGGTTAAGCATCCGACTTCGGCTCAGGTCATGATCTCACGGTCCATGAGTTCAAGCCCCGCATCAGGCTCTGGAGCCTGCTTCGGGTTCTGTGTCTCCTTCTTTCTCTGCCTTTCTGGCTCTCATGCTCCCTCTGTCTCTCTCAAAAATAAACAAACATTTAAAAAATAAAAAAAAAAGAATTTCCATTTAAGTGAAGTCTCATGTTTTATTTTCTATTTGCATGGTATTTTAACATTTTTTTTTTTTTCAAATTCAACAAGTGATTTGTTTTTCCTGAGAAGGTCATTGGAGTCTCTCTCCAGTCATCCTCACTCCTTTTTCTCTTTAAAACATTCAGGACCCAAAATTACTTAAAGGTTAAATATAAATAAAGAAGTTGGGAAATGCTTAAATGAAATCACAAAATAATTCTACTTTAATAGAGAACAGAGGAAATGAGGCTGTACCTACCTAGTGGTTTCACCATCAGTACTTAGAAATTTACATTTCTATTCAGAGAAAACCAAACTCAAATGCTTGCGGTGTAACATGTAGATTCTACCAGCATCCAATATTGAAAATTTGAACTTACCTTCAGCGTCTGTTAGTCCCATTCCTACCCCTGGCTGTTTTACAGGCTCTTGCCCATTCTGCCCCATCTTCCCTCTGTTTAAAAAGAAAGTAAAAAGTTATGATCTCCTAAGTGCAAATGAGAAGACCAAGCTCACAAAAATACAATGACATTATATATTCAGACCCGAGATAAATTACTCGAATGGCAAACATAAAGACAGCAAGTTGCTCCGCATCGTGTTAATTTTAAAATAGGGGCTTGTTTATTATTCCTACTTAGTCTGAACATAATACCTCGGAATTCAGTGTCTCATGTGTTGACTCATTTATCAAAGATCAGACTGTCATGAAATTTTCAAATTTTGTTTTAGAATTGGGGGCTTGTGTTTTTTCCCCACTTCTAACTTAAGAAGTGAAAAGGGTTTTTATATCTTTACACTTAGTTACGATAACCTATACAGGCCCTTTGGTGAAAAGGGAAATTCTGAATTAAATAACTTACACAAATAATATTGTAATAACACAGATTTTTATTTCACTTAGTGACTTTCAGATCCTGCTTATGTTTTCAGCTGTGTGTAGCATATGGGCTTTTGAAGTCAGACCTCCTGGTCTCTGCTTCTGGCTTCACTATTTCATGCTAGTGTCATCTAAGGTGAATCTACTTAATCTAGTGAATCTATTTCTCCTTTTGGAATATAAAGATAGTAACACTAGATCGCTCCTGGGTATGAGAAAATCACATGGAAAATGCACATAAAGTCCTTAACACAGTGCCTGAAACATCGTAAAATTCAATAAATAGAAAATATTAATAAGCATCACATAATGGCTTTAGAATTCAGCCGGAGTCTACTCCTCTTGGAGTTTCAGCTTCGAACTTTCTGGAAGGCCAAATCAATGAAGAATTCATGATATTTTGAGCACTCTGTGTTCAGAATATTGATAATGTAACAGCCAAAATGCTATAGGCTACTTTGTATTTCTTCAGTCATAGAAAAAGCTACATGGCATAGAAAAGATCCTGGAATTGTCTTTATATGTACTTACGTAATATGTTCTAAAAAGAGGAAATAAAATCCCTTAAGTGTTAAAATGGGTATTTGAACAAAAGAACGCCTTGATACTATACTTGCTAGGCAATAATTCTAAAAGTAGTATTTAGTAACAACTACTTCTTACTTTCACACACAAAAAATATTTGGTTTGTTGAACATGCTGAAAATGTAATTGTACTCATTTCTTAAGAATCCAATTACATCTTACTTGAAAACTGCTCTAAAGATCCTCTAACCATTTTACAGAAAAGGTTCTGTCCATCACGAAAGAGGAATAGACATAAAATCAGAAATCATTTTATGTTGAAAGCCATCACATTCTTCCATTATGACAATTCTAGGTCAGAGGTTTAAACACAAATTTTTATCAAGTATGAAGGACCAAGTACCTGCAAAAATGTTAGAAATCATATATATACCTGTATATAGATAGATAGATAGATAGATAGATAGATATAGTCTGCATCTGAATATATACAAAAAGTTCTGATTAGGCAATGCACAAAACTTTAATTTGTGTAATTGCTTCATTGGGACTCAATAAAAATCGACAATAACTGAAAAAAAATAATTGACTCTGCTCTAGTCCAGTCAGAGAGAAAAGCTTCATAAGTCAGTAGCAATCTTACCGTGAGCAGTCACTATGACTAGCAGAGGGAACCCAAAAAATTTGTTGCTGAGTCAAGCTCAAACGAAAGGGAAAACCGTTTTATCTGACAGATGAGAGTACTGAAGAAATTACTGCCCTATATATGCCTAGGTTTAACAAAATAATGAAAATATTTAGCAACAGTAATAAAAATAAAGTTTGGGTAATTTTTTATTTGACCTCGAGTCCTAGGTTTTGAATTTTAATGGTGATATTCAACTGCAGTCTTTGTTTCTAATGAAAACTGATTTTAATGTTAGGTCCATAGGCTTAAGTTTTAGAGGCATTTCTAAGATTATACAGAAGCTTGCGTGGCGTTGCGAAGCTAACAAATATGAAGGAAATGTGACTGTGGGTCACATTTGAATGAATGTAATGAACATATGTATGTACATTCATACATAATGAATGTAATGACTGTGGGTTATGCAAAGGATGCAATTTTTTTTGAATTCCCAGGAAATAATCTTCATCTCAGAACATGCTGACTACAATTTATAATTTATATTTGTTAATCACAAAATAGTTATTAAACTGTTTTTAAAATTTTATTTTTATTTATTTATTTATTTATTTTGAGATAAAGAGAGAGAGAGAGAGAGAGAGGAGAGAGAGAGAGTCCTAAGCAGGCTCCACACCATCAGCACGGAGCCTGATGCGAGGCTTGAACTCATGAACCCTGAGATCATAACCTGAGCCAAGAGTCAGAAGGTTAACTGACTGAACACCCAGGCACCCACAAATAGTTACAGAACTCTTATGTTAGCCTAAGCAATAATTGTGTTAGACACAGAAGAGTGTATAAAAGAAATACCAAATACAGCTTCTTACGCATATCCTGTAATGCTTTAGAGGAGAGAATTTTTCTTTGGGCTCATATGGCAAATCAATAGTGTCCTAGGCAGTTTTTAAAGGCTTCAATTTATAAGAAACAGGAAAATGGGAAAAACAAAACTGGAATGTGGCATATATGTAAAAAACACATAATCTATTTCTACTTCAGATATTCAGATATTAAAGAAATAATGTGGTTTTTCTCTGGAAGTTATAACTTCATCAGCAGTGTTAAATTATTTTGAAATGTAAGGATAAATAGGAAGTATATTAAGTGATGTGTGGTTAAAAAATTACAAATTCATATGACATTCATAGCCTAGAGAGAGAAATGTAATGAAGATGCTGACATTTTCTCCCAACTGGATCATCAGAGGCAGATAACTAATGAGATCAGACTCCTTTTAGAAATAATTTCCAGGGACCCCTGGGTGGCTCAGTTGGTTGAGCATCTGACTTCAGCTCAGGTCATGATCTCACAGTTCGTGAGTTCGAGCCCCGCGTCAGGCCCTCTGCTGACAGCTTGGAGCCTGGAGCCTGCTTCTGATTCTTTGTCTCCCTCTCTCTCTGCCCCTCCCCCACTCATGCTCTGTCTCTCTCTCTCTCTCTCAAAAATTAATAAATGTTTAAAAAAAGTTAGAAAAAGAAATAATTTCCAATAAAAAAAGAACTGATTAAACATAAATAACTATTGAATCCATAGCCTAAGTATAAAAAAAAAAAGGCAAAAGATATGGACAAGTGATCCAATAAATTTAAAAAATTGAAGTTGGAAAAATATAACTTGCAAATCACAAAATTAAACCCACTTCTTACTGTACGAACCCATGTCCCCATTATTTTGCTTTTGCAAGTTGAGCCATTATCTAAATATTAGAACTATTCTGGAGACTAAAAGGAAAGATTTATGAAAACCTTGACATTAAAACAAAGAGAAATCGAATTTCTGCACCCAGAAATGGCCACACTCAACGTGGAGAAAACGAAGGAGATCCTTTAACCAGGGTCCAGATCAGGGGTCTGCAAAGTCTGTAAAGGACCAGAGAGCAAATGATTTGAATGGTCTCTGTTGCATCTGTACTCAAGTCGGCCTCTACAGCGCAGAAGTACCGGGCAACACGTAAGCGAATGGGTGTGGCTTCCAATAAAACTTTATTTGTGGACGCTGAAAGTTCAATTCATATAATTGTCATGTGTCACAAAGTGCTATTCTTTTTCTCCTTCTCCTTTTTTCTACACATTTAAAAGTGCAAAGTTTTAGTTCACAGGCCTTACAAAACTAAGTGGCAGGCTAGATTCACCGGGACCTAGATCCTGGAGATGTGTGACCCAAAGACGTTCTTGAGAACCCAGAAAACTAGTTGTCGGGGAGGAGAAGGAAAGGGCTGAGGTTGAGATTTTGATACTGAAACAGATATAACCTACATATGTGTCTTAGATACTGCTAATCTTTGCCACCTCCATGACTAAACCCAGGGTAACGCGTTCTGAACACAACTTGTTTTCATTTTGCATTCGGTTTATGGTATCATCTTCTTGAGGCTTCACCTGTTACAAATGAACTTTAATCCAAGATTACCTACTGGGGACCTATGTATTGCTTGATATTTGTTCTAGAAAATAGGAAAACGCTTCAAAATCTTCCATTTTAACTGTGGTAAGATTTATCATTGAAAAGTCTATATGAGGAACCCAATAGGTTACCTATTTCAAACATGATATATGTGCTTTTAAAATATGTTTAAATCTCCTTTGGTTCAAAGTCAATTAATCTAAGTTTATCTCAAATACCACTAACGTTTGTGTTTGGTCATTGTGTGATTAAAGCCTCAAGCCACTAGTAGGGCTGGACTTAATTTAGTTATTATCTTAGCAGGGTTTTTTTGTTTTGTTTTTGTTTTCGTTTTCACTAAGTACAGATTGTACTTATTAAACAGTCCCGGAAGTGACCAGCATTCATCCTTGGAATTAACTAAATGAATCCAACCTTTCCTGAACAGTCTCTTTTCTACGTAGGCACACACAGCTGAAGTGTTTCAGGGACAGTGACTCAGAACTGGATAATTATCTACTTATTTCCCGTTAAGTGTTAAGAAAAGCTTACTCATGATGCTGTTAACTTTGTAGTGGGGGAAAAAAAAAATAAAGCAAGAAAGCATAAAACCCACTTACATCCTTGGAATAGGAAATAGATTAGTCTCCCCTGCAGTGCCGCTGCTTCCTTCACTGTCCACGCTGTACCCGCTGCCAAAGCTGCTGCCGGAGGAGCCAGTAGACACGGAGCTTTCTGCGGGGCGGTGATTGGTTGGCTTTGCTGCATGGTGTGGGAAGAGTCAACACCACAGTCAATCCATGAAACTCCCAGCGATCTCCAAATGCACAACTCTACGTTTTCTTCATTGACATGGATAACGACACAGCTCTAGCAAGAACTCCACACTTCTTCACCTGCCTTTCAATTTCTTTCCCTTAACCAATAACGTGCTGTGGTAACACTAAGTACTTGCATATTTTCATTGGAGATAAAGAAAAAAAAAGAGCCCCTCAATGATGTCCAGACTTAAACCATCAGATGTTTCGAATGAGTTACATAGTAACTGTACCATGACTGTTATTGTTGTTTCTACTTGTGGCTTATTTGTACAGTATTGCAATAATGACAAACAAATAAGAATTTTGACTATTTTATGGAGAAAGGAGTTTAGAAAGACTTGGGTTGATAGAAATAGCAGGGTAAGGGAAAATTGCTTAATTATTTTCCAGATTCACCAATAATCTGTCTTTCTCCTGAGAAGTAAAGATGCAGAGTAGAACAGATGATTTCAAGAGGTTGGAGAATTCTGTGCTTGTTTCTGTGTATCTCTAACAACTGTCTCTAGCGGGGTTGTAGATTTGAAGACCTTCGTTTTCCCTTCGGCATTTCTTCATTTATGATTGGGACTTGTTTCAAAAACTTCTTGCATTTGATCTTGTGGATACAGGAATCCTTATTCCCACAGAAACATTCTAATTTTGTGTTGTATAATGCAGTGGGAGCTTAGTACCAAGACTGTTAGTGGAGTTCTAGATTAGAGGAGATTTGGGGGGGGGGGAATTTTGATGCAAAAAATAAATAAATAAACAGAAGAGAAGGCAAGTGGTTCCTCTTTTATGGAGAGAAGATTTTCTAGGCAAATTTTAAAAATTATTATGTCTTCTGCCACATGGTCAGAATATAAGAGCATGAGCTTTGATCATACGGACGGGATTTGGAATCCTAGCTCATTCTGGAGTAAACTTAAAAGGTCTCAGCTTTTGCATTGGATAATAATGGGTCAGTAATGCATATCTCGACTCATAAGATTGTGACCATGAGGAGTGAAATGAAGCAGGACTTCGGTTACTTTCTCTCCCTCATCTTGTGATTTTATTTGTCATACCCCCAACCTCTTCTTCAGGGTTTTCCTATCAATCGCTGCTCCCTAGTATCTTCGAGTATACCTAGTCCCTGACAATGACTTTGCCTTGATTCACATTCTAAGGTAGAAAAATACTTAGAGTCTCTTTCTTCCATAAATACATCCCCATTCAATCAGGAGTTTCTTAAGCAGTTGTGATCCACACTACTGGGTGAATTGTGGATACTCATGTAATGATTCTCAGATATCTACATTTTTATGAAAGAGATGTATACAAACACAGCGACTCTCAATCTGGTGGGATTTTAGTCAAACCAATATATCCAAATGAAGTGAAAAATATAGACATTGTGAGGGAAACCTCTCGAGGACAGGAAATACACCATCAAGGTAACCAGGAACAAGTCTTACAAAGGTGCTCCCCAATCACCACCACTTCTTCCATTTTGGGACAACAGATTCTCTAAAGCCATCAGAAATTGTTATAATATATATTCCAGTGATAGCACTTTCTCAGAATAAGGAAATAAGGAAGAAATACTTGTCAATAATATATCAGACATCTATAAATTGGGAATAGCTATTTAGAAAAAGTCTTGAATATTGTTAAATAGCCAGTCGCCAATGAATTAATAGTACCCAATAGAAGTAGATTTGAGGAAACAGAACGATAGTTATAATGCTTGATATTTTGTTCAACTTATGTAGAAGAAACCCAGATGGTGTATTTAGTGTGAACTTAGAACTTTTTAAAAGGGTAACAAAAAATATAAAGGATATAGGACTATGATATAAAATTATGAACTTTTGTAAAGTAAATTAAACTGTATAGTCAACCACATGATGAGTCAGATTAGTCAACTGGTTGTAAACAAAGGAAAGCTGCCATACTTTTTGACTAGCATTATATAATCCAGTCGAGGCTATTATTAATATTTTTTTAGTGTGATATTGAATGAAACACTTTAATTTCAACTGAAAAATCTCTACATACTATTTCCAAAACAAACCTTAATTAATATGCACTAATTTTTAAATCCATTTATTTTTACTAGATTAAAACAATTTTCAACCAAGAGCAATCTCACAATGTATCAAAATAGCTATTATAGCAAGACTGTCTTATTTACATTTCAAAATATTCAATCTTTTCTTTGGGAGCTTTGATTTTACCTGATGCAATTTCTAGTTCTATTCCTCTTCTGGGAAATTTGAGATGTGTACAGAATGTGAAACAACAAAATAAGAAGAAAGGAACAAGGCTAGAAATAAATTTAAGGAAAGAGTTTTTCATCTTGTCTAGGCGAATAGAAATCTCATTCGGAAAGCCTGTGCAAGTGCTGTAGATTTACATGCAAACAAATAATATTTTATAAGAAATATAAAAAAAAAAGAAAACCAAATGTTGAGAACATATACATATATTGGAATAAGTCTAAGTCTACCGAACATATTTGCAAAACACAATTATGCGTAAGTTTGAGTCTAAAAACATTTCGGGCAGTTAGACATTAGGTGAATAATTTAATGAAATCGAGATGTTTGGCATTACCTTAAAAACACACCTGGTGCTTTTATTCTTAACCTGGTAGGTAAGTGTAGGGTACAGAGAGTCTGACATTTGGTAGTTTCTAAAAATGAATTCAATGAAAAATGTAGAAGAGATCTCTGCTTTATACTGGGCTCTATCTACAGAGCATAAAATGCAGTCAACCATACAGAAATGCAGACGTTTTGATCAACGGGTACTAAGAATCCAAGTATTTTAACAGTTCCTTATCAGATGCTTGAAACAGTGAGTATATTTACTAATTTCTTTCTCTCAAAACAGTCTCCAAATAAAAATATATCAATTCTGTTACACTGAGCTAAACCTGCATTACCTGAAACATTTTGATGAATAAAGTGCTTTTACGATTTAATATCAGAGGCTAGAGCTTATGTGATTTCAAGAAATCTCATGATTTTAGTCGCATTCTTCAGTTGGCCTCTCAAAGTCCTTTATCATCTGCTTCTTTCCAAATGTATCTCCCATCGTTCTCCTTTGTATGCTTTTCCTGGAAGCCCACTTAGAGCGCACACTCTGGCTCCCTTTGGTTTGGCTTTTTTTTTTTTTTTTTTTCCTCCTGAGCTGTAGCTGGGCCTTTTCTCTTTGTTTGTTATGCCTTTCTCTGCCCGTCACTTTCTCATACCTAAATTATACTTGTCAGTAAAGGCCCAGCTCAGATTGCACCTGCTCCATGTATTTTCCTCATCTTCCCAACCAGAAGTGAACTCTTCTATATCCATACTCACAAAGCACAAGATCACAGGTCTATTATTGGCAATTACCACTTTCTATCTTTGGCTGTATTTGTTACTTTCAGGATGTTGGAGGCCGAGCCTGTGTTTTCTCCATGGTAGCCTTGGAACTATGCTGAGGCAATAATGAAATAAATTAATAATTCTTTCCCTTAACTACATAACAAAACCATCTGAATGATTTAGTAGATATTTTACTTTTTATCCAGCTG
Source organism: Neofelis nebulosa (assembly GCF_028018385.1). NCBI lineage: Eukaryota > Metazoa > Chordata > Mammalia > Carnivora > Felidae > Neofelis > Neofelis nebulosa. Next base: position 82,720,419 of record NC_080785.1, on the reverse strand, counting down.
TGTGCTCTATGCAAATCATAAATCTCTTACGAACCGCACCGCTTGATGTGGGAGGATTTTTTCCTTCATGTTTTGTCAAGGAAACTTTGGGCAATGCAATTTTTTTGTAGCTTTAAAAACAGAGATGCAAATTAATCTATCGTGCTGTATATAGAAAACACAATCACTCAACTAGATGTTTGTTTTCCCAATCCTTCCAAAAGTGGCTTCATTGAAAGAAATATTTAATGGTAAGATTCTAAACACGGGAGCACGTAGTTTGGTGAATTTCAAAGAAAGAGTTCATAACAGAACACGGCTATTTTATCAATGTATTTAGATTGGGAACCACCAGAGGGTGTTATCACAGACATTAGTACTTGTGCTGGTTCTACTAAATCTCGATGTACAGACAGCTGGAGAATTCTGGTTTCTATTTAAATACAAATATATTTTAAACCAATGCCATTTTTAAATAATATTTTAGAATATTAAAACAAATATGACTTTCCATAGTTTTATGATTTCAAAAGTAACAATTTGAAAACAGTCTACCTTTGCTTTCTTCTTCTCTTTTAATTAGCGTGTCAGATAGCATGGACCTATTATGCTTGACTATATTATGTGCCTGTGTCTTACACATGAGAAATGTTTATTTTACAGAGGAACTGAGATTTATTTAATAATAAGATGGATATCTGGAGCCTACATTTTTGTGTCTACTGTCTTTTTAAACTCCAAATTTCACTGTCAAGTACCAACAAGGAGAAAGAATGTACCACATAAACAGATGATGGAATAAGCCCACTCCTGTGAGAAGGTTCCTGTACCCTAGAGGAATAAATCCTAGAGTTTTAAATCATTTCTGCTATTCAGTTATTGAGGGGGCATTTCAACTAAACATATTTTATCTTCTGTGAGGCAGTTCAATCTGTTTTAAATTATTTTTTGACCTCTTCATTTTCTTCAGATGCTAGATGGTTAGACATCATTTTGTTTTATTACTCCACTGTGGCTAACCTTAATTAAACCTGGTAGTGTTTTTTTGACTGCACATCTGTCTTCAATTAGTTTGCTCGGTTGGTCCCCCCCTCCCCAACTATACCTAAAAATGCAGAACTATCACTGTACCTACCACACGATGGCAGCACTGTGCTCACAGTCTGTGGATCAGAATTGTAGCCTTGACTTAAATAATTGTGGACCCAAGGAAATTAAAAAGCTGGTAAGGACTCTAGAGATAGCCCACTCCAGAACCATCATTGCGCCTTTAGAAAACCTAAGCCCTGAAAAGGTTGATTTGTTCCACGTCACACACTAATTAATAAAAGAAAGAGAGTAAAAACTAAAAAGGGCTAATCCACTTTTCTATCATATTCAATTGTCTCAGGCTGAGGTTGTGAGCTCCCTGCCTACCTCAGGGTCAGTGCTTGGGATGCAGTAGATGGCCTTGCTGCCTGTGATGGTCTGTCACTGGTTTTATTTCCTTGGTCCAACTCACAGTTATATCCAAATATTTTAGGAATCATTTCTAATGGTAGTCTAGAATTTCCCAAATTACTTGGTTGACACAGTATTATCTTCATAGATATAGTCTATAGGATGTGTGGAGTTAAGAGAACACAGTCAATAGTTACTTTGTTTTTCCCGCAGTTTAATGACGGAACTGACGTATTTAGAGTGCATATAGTGCACTTTTGCTAGCTTTACCTTGGTGGGACATTACTTTGGTGACCTTTTCTACTTTCTCCCCACTGCCTATCTTTTGCTCTATTTCTCTATCTATTATTATTGCTGTTGTTTTTCTGATTGTTATTTTTACTAATGAGATTTTGCAGTTTTACCTCGTTCGTTGCTTTGCTTTGCATGCGAACATGAAAAGGTCAGGTTTTAAGTTCCATTGTTACCAACATTATTTGTTAGGTTTTCCCTTGAATTAGGTCCAGTCACATTTTTTATGTTCCCTCTGACAGATTAGGAGTATTAAGATGACATGTGTCATCGTACAAGGAGTTTATAAAGTTAATATTTTTAATGTTACCTCAGTATATTCATTATCTGATTTGGAAAAATTCTAAAGAACCCAGCCCCCACGCCAAATGGGATAGGTAGTTTCAATGCAGCTATTTGTAGGAGCTTCCACATATTTCCAAGTTACAAGTTCTTACAAACGAAAGTGCTGAAAATGGATAACTCAGACTTCTATGGGTCATTTGTTTAAAATGACAGATTACTGATATATAACAAACCATGAAAAATGGAATGTTTTCCTTACAAAAATCACAGTCTGTCCCTTAAGATAGTCCATATTCACTTAGTATCTTCTTTCAGAGAGGAAGGAGATGCGATACCTCTTATCTATTAAGTCCCAGGAAAGATAGTAAACCTTAGTCATGTTCACCCTCTTCCTTCTCCACCCACATTGGCCTTATGACTGGATTTCCAAGACCTTTCAATATAATCAATTCAGTCTGTTTTTAGCTAATGCTATCAGTAATTTGCAGGTGTTTTCCATACTTACTAATAATTCATTCTCTAGCATTAATAGGATTAATGATTACTTCTGGAAACAGAAGTATAGTATGTAACTTCAATATAACAGGTGTTTGGAAATGAGAGTAAAGCTCAGCTAATAACATCATAGGATTTTTTTCTTACATAAATATATGTGATGGCTTAGTATGCTATAGCTTTTGTATTTTTGCTAGAATGTTGCCTTTTAAGTGCGTCTTCCTTTTATAAGGTTTTTGGTTCAGAACGAGTTTTAGAAGAAATAAAATATTTAACTGTTTAATATTTAAATTAAATACATTAAATTAACATCAACTTTTTAATATTTAAAATAAGTACAATTCAAGTGAAGACCAAAATATCCTAATAAATAATGGAAAAATGTTCAATCGAGATATCATAAATGAAAATTTTAAAAATTACTTGACCTGTAATAAATTTAGGCTATAATTCTAGCTGTGTCCATAGAGATGGAATCGACAAAGAAATTATTAAGTACCAAGTTTTGGTTTTGCGCTAAAATATGCTAACATAATTGTTATGTTTTTTGTCTTTAAAAAATCATATTTGGAAAGGAGAATTATATTTGGGAAAGATTCAAGATCTGAATTAAGTTCTCAAGAGCAACTCTTAATTTTTCAATATCCATTTAATTCTGCTTTGAAACGCCAATATTCTCTCTCTCACAGTTGGCTTGCAAAACATGCAGGATTGAGTGGAAAGTAATTGAAAAATAATTAGTTTTGAAAATGTTCTTACATAATCCTCAAATTGATAACTTAGATCATAAATACTTAGATAACAAGAAAATCATCTTTATATGGAATCCCAATAGTTTGATTTATATAAAACTTTTGCCTAAAGCAGTCTGATTTATATGACTAACGTTACAACAAACACTATTGTTTTGTATATCATTCAAATGTAGTCAATAAGCCATAGAATAAAGAGGAGTTTGGAGAATTATTTGATCAATGCATATCTAGTCCTATGGGAACTAACCTCTCTAGTTAATTTCATTACCTTCTCTCTACCTTCTACAAATAGATCATTTTCAAATACTTTCTTTCCTCCCTACAGTTAGCTATATCCCAGCAGACTGTAAAGATTATTAGTGAGAACTAGAGCCAGGACAAATAAAAATGTAATTAATTATAATTCCAGATGTTTCTAAACATAAGGATGTTTGGTTGAATATAAACTTAAGTCAATGACTATGCAATTTTTTCTTTTTCAATCTCATTTGAGCCAAACTCATGCTTTTTTAATTCTTCATAATTCTTCCCAGATATCTAATTGGTTATTCAATAAATATTTCTAGGAATGGGGGATTTCCTGGGATAGTTATTTTCATCTGTTTTGTTCACTCTAGTATCACTAACACTTTGAAGAGGTTCTGGAACATAACATTCATTTAAAAAATTATATATGAGTGTGCATAAATGATGTAATATATATATATATAACACAATTAATATTTTCTACAAATGGTAAATATTTTCAGAATTCTTTTTTAACTTTAATTATTTAAAAACACATTAAATCCTTGAAAATTAAGAATCAAGAAATAGGTTAAGAGATAAAGAACTTAATTTTTTTCTCAAATTTGAATCAAATTTGAATCAAAATTGATCATCTTCAGTTTTTCTGACACCAACAAAATTAATTTGAACTATATAAGACCAGTAATATAGATGATACAAAAGAAGATAAAAGGAAACAATTTATAAACAATTGTTGTTCCAATAAACTTTTTGTTTGAGATAAGGATGCAAATAAAATTTAATCTACCTGTGTAATACTCCCTCCGACTCTACCTTAGGTTAGCAACAGCTTGATTAAAGGCAACTTACCAGCAAATTTTGAAAGTAGGAAGTAACACATATGGATATACATTCATAATTTAACCGAAATCAAGCTCAATAAAATAGTGTAAATATAAAGTGAAAAATTGTCATATGTCAATCTTAATTATAACTTAACATAAGTGACAAAGGAAAGAAGGGATTCTGAAGTATAAGAGATATAAAGCATAGAAAATTCAGAGACAAATATGATAATTCTCTTTTAGAAGAAAACTCCAGTCACCCACTATCTTTGGCTCCTGGAAAAATTATGATTCTGAGTAGGGATAGATCAGTGGCTCTTAAACGTTTTGATCCCAAGAGTGCTTTTACATTCTTAAAAAATATTTAAGTTCTCAAAGAACTTCATTTTATGTGAATTATATCTATCAATATTTATCATATTCAAAATGAAGAAAACTTTAAAAGAAACAGTAGACAGGCACATATTCTATTAGCCTTCAAAACCATGATGTCGTCATACCTCATGTAAATGCAGGAAAACCCCACAGTTACATGAGAAAGAATGAGAGGGAAAAAGACAAATAACATTTAGTATTCTTGTATTTGACCTTGTAACCCCCTGAAAGTGCCCCTAGGACACACATGGGGAAATCACTGGTCTAGATCTGCCATAAGAAACATGAAGTACAAACCATGAAAACGAGAAGAACCCAATTAGCATCAGCTATTTTTGACAGTCATCTTAAACCACTATGCACATGGCAATTATTCTATGGTATTTTATGCTTCTACTGAAAAATACCAAGCCTTTAGGAAAGTGAGCCTTTCCTAAGAAGATTTATTCTTTTTATCCTCTCTAGCTTTGGAACTTGTTCAATCCAGAACTTCACAACTGTACAGAGTAGGAATGAATTAAAAACTATAGCTATCAAAAAATGATGCTTGTATGTTACATTTTTGCCTAAAAAGAAACCTTTATGGTATGCAGAAACCTACAATAAATAATGCTATTTTGCAGGCATAAAATTATGCACATTCTTCCAAAAAAGGTTTTCTCTACATGAAGTCTTTGATTTTCTGGTATGTCGATAGTTGGATGAAGCCAAAAGAATGATTCAATAGTTATTTACTTTATGAAATGTCCTCAGTAGTGAGAATGCTCTACAATAAACTAAAAGTATGTAATAGATACATAGAGAAAAAAAGTTTCAAATATATATATATATATATATATATATATATATATATATATATATATACATTTATATATTTACCCACTTTTTATACCTCTTTGTATAGATTCCAAATTCATTTTATATAAAGAGTAGGGTAAAATTATAATGTGACCTATAGAACTTCAAATAATGTGGTTTTGAGTTTGAAATACGTTCATGAGGAAAAGTGGATTTTGTTCCTGTGCTCTTTCAAGAAAAAATATAGCAGAGGGGCTCAGTCGGTTCAGCATCCGACTTTGGCTCAGGTCATAATCTCATGATTTGCGAGCTCAAGCCAGCATCAGGCTCTCTACTGTCAGCACAGAGCTGGCCTTGGATCCTCTGTTCCCCTCTCTATTGGCCCCTACCCTGTCTTCTCTCTCTCTCTGAAATAAACATTAAAAAAAAAGAATAAATATGGCAGAAATTATAAACCAGTGTTTTTCTTATTTTTTTTTAAAAAAGGGTCCAGTGCTCCTGACTTTACTAAGTATTTTCTTCTTAAACATTTATGTTTTTCTTTGATTTGTAATATCAATATTTTGATGAGATACTGTTCAAGTTACTAATTTAATTAATTTTCATCCTTCAGTATCTTTACAGAAATCTTTGCCTTTCAGTATCTTAAAATACATCGAGGTATAAAGCTATGGTTATCTACATTAATCCTATTCACATATCTAAACGACTCAACACCCCAATCATAATTCTGCATTTCTGATACAGTATGTTTTCATTTAATCAGTAAGTATTTCTTTTGGCTCCTCAAGGATTAATTGTATATTTACATATTCAACACAGCAATGAAATAAAAAGAAAAGAGGGTATTTCCAGAGTCTGGCTCAGTACACATTCCTTTCGTCCTATCCCATTCACTAATTCCACCCCCCACTTCCCAATTATCTTGCACAATGGAGAATGGGTGAAAGATCATGGTTTTAGATAATGTAATACATGCGGATGAAAAGTGGAAAAAACCAAGTAATTCGTGGATAGGTTTCTGGATTTAGGCAAGACTGTCACGTAGCCAGATGGTGCTTTGGCATTCCTCTGCCTCTCCTTAGGTGGCATTTCCCGTGGTTCCATGATCCCTCCTACCCAGGTGATAACACCCCCAGCCCCATGCTCATATTGTACCCTCTGTCCAAGGTCCCGCACTGTGTCCCCATCAGCCTTCTCATGCTTCATGCTTCTCATTTCTTTCCTCCATCAGCATTTACTTGCCTGTCTCATTTCCTCAGGGTCCTGCTCCCTGGTGGTAATTTGATAAATTAACTTTTTGAAAATAATTTCTTCAAGCCTAAGTAGTTTGCATTTAAAAAATTAAGTTTAACTTTGTTAAAGATGTGTCATAAATAGCATTTAAGGGACTGTGGCATGTTACAATTAGATCATGTATTATTACTCACATCCAATTATATAGGCCCAGAGCTATATCATTTGACTAAGGTGGAGAAGTACTGAAATTAAGTTTGATACCTAGATGGGCCATTTGGTCTTGGAATTCATGGCAGATGAAATGGACATATAAATCCCCAGTGTGAACCAGACATGTGGATGGCTCAGTGCAGACCCATAGCAATTACTGGAAAAGAACAAAAGTACCCAGTGATGGTAGATCAGCGGATTCATCTTTGTGAATAAATATCCATAACCAAGAGACCGTGTCTCATGGTCAGGGCTATACATTTACTCTCTGTGACTTTGCATGTATAGCAGAGAGATTTCTGGCAATAAATGTCAAATAACTACTGAAATAGTTGAAAATGCATCATCAATCATTCTATGAAAATCTGGCATCTCTTAAATAAAACAAAACTTTAGAAGAGCATTTTGATCTTTACAGACAACAAGGAAAACCCTCACCCCCAGAGAAATAAGCACAGAACTTTGAAAGCTGAAATTATACAATTTGATCCCCTCAGATTTTGTTGGATGCTTGCTGTGTTCACATCATTACAGTTTCAATTTTGTTTCCATTGTAAACTACCCAAAGTTGTATTTCAGCTTTTTTACATGAACACATTGAAATGAGGAATGCAAATCTGTTTTTATTAACCTCTTACATACGTGAATGAAGACTTCACTTCCCAATGAACTCACTTTGATTTCTCTTCTGATTTCTCCTTGACTTCCTTTTGGACCCTGTCCTTCCCAGAAACAGAGAATGCTAAATTCTTTCTGACCAAAAGGAACCATCAACCTCCAGTCAGAAGAGAATGGGACACTGATTAGCTACCACCTTCTGTAACCAACAATCCCTTCTACTCCCAGTGCCCACCCAGCTTCCCAGCCCAGCCACTCCCTGCCACTTGCCCAAGAGAGCACCTCCCACAGAGTGATGGCTTAGAAAGAGTTCACCACGGCAACGTGCAGATATGAAACTCTTCTTTGACAGCTGCTGAAAGTGAGCCTGACTGAAAGCGGAGTTTCCAGCAGTGAGGTCTCTGGAAGTAGGTTTCAGGCTATTCTCCTATAACTCGGCCACACTTACGAATGCTTAATCTTAATTCCCTTGCACAATTTACTCCATGGTTCATCTGCTCCCCTAACCTCTCCAACCCATTCCAGTGGCCCTTAACTCATTGCCCGGGGCGGAGGGACATTTCTCTTCAGCCTGTAGTACTGGTTCTAAAGTTACAACTCACCTAAAATCTTAGTAGCAAGCAAAAATAGCTCAGAAATTTCAAAATGCACTTAAAATGTGATATATTTGGGGTCAACTAAGTTCATGTTTAAGGTTTAAGGAATGCTTCCATTTGTTTTAGTTTGAGCATGGTTTAGAGAAAACTGTTTTCTAAAACTCTGCTCTTTGGTTGCTCCCACCTTCTGAAATGGCACAGCTTGTGTTCAGCCAAACCAACTGGCTTGGAAAAAAACCCATTTGCAGGGATTTCTAAACACAAAAGAGTTGTTTAGGCATCAGGATTATCTGGCGCAATCTGTCTAATCTTTCTCTTCAGGTTTCCCAGCGTGCACCTAAACCCCGGAGGGAGAAAGTTCTCTCTGGCTCACTCCATAATTCTTTCTTGACCCATATTTTATGCTACTCCAAGCAAAAATCTGCTGAGAGGCTCACAAATATATATATATATATATATATATATATATATATATATATATATACACACACACACACACACACACACACACACACACACACACACATATATTTGAACGGCTCTTTAGGGACGATTTTGTCACCCTTGATAGAAATGATTACAGATGTACACAGAGCCTTACAGACTCTGCTTACTGCCACACTGGGCTTATGCATGACAGGGTTTTATTTCCTTGTTTGTGGCAGCTTTACTCTCAGCCTTCAGAAAAGAGGGTCATGTAGGTACAGTAAGTCTAAATTGTACTCTGCCATCATTTCTAGCAAACTCTAATCGTTTGTAAGAAGTGGAACAATAAATAACATATATGTAAATGACAATTGTCTTTATTGAAAGAAGAGTTTGATTTCAAAGGAGACAAAGTATTAAAAAAGCAAAGGTTTAGGCCTCGTAGCAAGGGTCAGGTTGCAAATTCTAGGAATTTCTGGGTGTGTATTTTACCCGTGATCCTAGCCATCTCTCTGCTCACTCAGAAGAAAGGGATAAGGTTATCTTCAGTGAAGACCTCATCTACTAGGTGTGATCAAATGAGAAGATGGCTGACAACATACTTGGTATAATGTGAAGAACTATTCAAATGAAGGGCAGGATTATCAGAAAGCAGATGGGACTATATGGACTCCATTGTGAGGTTTGAAATGGAAGGCTTTTATCTGAACACTTAAAATTAATAATACTTATGTATGCGGTTAGAGAATAGGAACTCGTTGGCTCTTCGTACGTTTACATCTCAGACCAGTTTTTCTAAGCTTTCAACTAATGGCACAGCATTTTATATAATTCGATCCGACAGCATGTTTACCACTAGTTGTTTGGCAAAATGCATGGCTGAATTATATTCTTGGTGCATTTACGGTAGCAGGGAAATAATTATGTTTCACAAAATAGGGCACTTTCTTTATCGCCTGCTAATACAAAATTAAACAAGAAATGTTCACCACGGCATGTTGTCTTGATTATTTCAGTACAGAATGACTTCAGTATTCAGTCACGGCACCTTAAATGTATATGAATATCTGTTACAGCATTATTCAAATAAAGGGAACTAAAAGCATTTTGCTATAGATTTTAACCATATCTAGAAAAAACTCAGACAAAATATTCTATAGCAATACTTAAATCACGATCATTAAAAATAGAGTGTGAAATAAGGGAAGCATTTGACTACTGTGACCTTTATCATTATGGACTATCTGAAGTAAGAAAATGAGTAACATTAAGAAATCTACTGAACTTATCTGATGGAAGAAAAAGTCACAGGTGGGATTTTAAGTACTTTTGGAAAGTACTGGTAAGCTAAGTAGAAAGGGTAACCATGCAGAGGTGATAATCACCAGGCTAACTTAGAAAACATCACTATGTTTTATGCCACAGGTACTTTCCACTGTCCCAAAATATCTGATTCGTTGGAACAAGAAACTATTATAAACTTTGGTTTTCAGAGAATAAAGAGAAATGCAATAGGAAAGTATAAGGCTTGATTTTAATTTGGTGACAAGTAGAGAATCATAAAATCAAGTACTTTAGGGCTAGAAGGGACATAACGGGGCACTAGTATCCTATTAAAAAACAACAACCTTCATTTTATCAATGTTTTTGAACTCAATTCAAAGACAGTTTTATAATCACCCTCATTTGATTTTTGTCACTGGCACTAGCACTCTTTCTTGGGAAAAACTGCAGGAATGCTGGGGTCAAGTTAGGGATGGATGCAAACTTGCTTTCCTTTCTGAACACAGCTATGGAATCAAGTTTACATACACCCCCCCAGAGCGAGGGCTCATGGGATTTGTCTTCCTCCAAACAGAAACCTGGGAAGACCGCAGAGTAGATCAGATGTTCGAGCAAGACATAGCAGAAGCATCACTGGGCAGCCCAGCCCCTATCACTTACTTACATGTTTATGTACACTTGGTGCTTATTTGGCAGTAATTTTCCACCTAGCTAATAATGTTTCAGACATAAAACTTTGTTCTGCTCCCCACATGGTCTATCATTAGAGATCTCACTAGCAATGGAACAAGAACTATAAATACTCTATTGCAAGGAATCAAATGAGAAAGCAAAAACTGACACACTCATTTTAAGCTGCATCATATAACAATGGCTCAGAACCCAGTAGTTTATGAATGAAATAAAGATACTTTATTTATTACACAGGCACTTGGATATTCACATGCCCAACACATCTGATACACTTAACAACTATGGAAACATGAGTGGAAAATCTCTGTTTGTAGGATCAAGAGAGAACTTTCACCATGTAAAGGTGAATTAGTGCATTAACAATTTTTCCCTTACTTTCCTCTAAGAATTTCCAAAATCCACTGAATTTTTAAAAAGTTACACTTGAAATAATATGCAACAGACACTGATCTACATTCCAACTGGTATGCTAGTTCGAATTTTGAGCAGTTTAAACTTTTATCACAATGCAACATATTTATAGTCATGCTTGAACAGATTAGGTTAGTAGCATGCATTCCATTCTGCAATATGAATATTGTTAATCTATTTCCCAACAGAAGTCAAAAGATGCCCAGTGCATAGAAAAATACAAATCACCGTAGTCAATATATCATGGGACTGATTTGGGGACTTACACAGCGACGAGGAAGTCCTGAAATGCCATGCCCACAAAAGCACATTAAAAAGGGGATAAACATATTTTATCAGACAATGTCTAAAAATTAAAAGAGGAAGGCTTTAAATTTGGGGGATGTTCTCGCTGTGTGCTTTGAATAGCGCCTTTCTGCTCACCTCCTTCTGGCTTGACTGGTCCATCAGACATCACCTTCCTGAGGGCTAGCTGGCTTTGGTCTTGGTTGCCATTGGCTGGTGGAGGCAGATTATCAGACTGAGTTCTTTGAATGGGGAGGATTCCTGCTATGCTGTGTCTGTGCTGCTTCCTGGCATGATTAGACTGACCGCTTTTATGTGCTGCTGTGGCAGTGTGGGTGAAATGGAAACCCAGAGTATGTATCCTCAGATGGAACCAGCTTAAATGTTACTCATGCAAACAGAAGTGATATTTTGCTCTCTTTAAATAAGGTGGGTTTTCAAATGCCAAAATGACACCACATGCATAGCACTAAGGGGGTTAAAACTGGCTGTTTCTTTGCAAATGAAGACTTTGGGACGTGGGGATAACATCAGTCTATGTCCATTGTCTGGCTGATGTCTCTTGGAAGGAACAGTGCACCTCCATTTGTAAAATCTCTGTTCTTACTAAGTTTTGATATATCAGTTGACTACATTTTCATAAATTAAATGAAAATACAGCAGTAAAGATGGGTGGATTGTTATTCTTTAATTGATATCTTGACTGTCCTAGGATCCCCAATGGTTAGGAAAAAAGTAACCAATAAATTCGCTGTTATCATACGCAAAGTGTGATCCAACGAAATGGACCCCAGTGTGTTCCTTAAGGAGGTCACACTGCCTCATCACATATGTTTATACATATATTAATATTATGTAATTTTTTGGAAATATGAGACATGATTTTCTTCACAGATTTTTTTTTTTTGTCAAACGATTAGCAAGTGTCCCACATGGAAAGCTACAATACTTCACGTGCATAATTCATTAAGGTATTTAAGCTTGAAGTGTCTTTTCCCGCTCCAGGTTCGAGAATTTGCCTGCTGGTGGTATTACTCTTCTGCCCCCAATTTTGGAATGTTTTCCGAGAATCTCACTTCCAATCTGCTCTAACTGCTCGGGTGTGTGCTTTTTTGGTGTAATGCCTGAAAAACTGGCAGTCACGTGTGCTTATAATCCCTGTACTCGAAAGGATATTTAAAGTGCACACACAAAGGACACACAACATTGCGTTGTCTGCAAACATCACGGACACAGCTACCAAGTACTATGAGCCAGGTTGGATGGATGGTGGAGACAAAGGGGAAACAGCCAGTTTTATTGCGGTCCACGTCAATTAAAAAAAAAAAAAAATTAAATAAGAGAGAGAGCATATATATGTATCAGTACTGTCCTTACACAGACAAAGGGACAGAGAACGGAGTGAGCGGGATGTGCCAAAACACAGAAAGCAGACAGGGAAGGACAGCAGGGAAGGAAGGCAACAGATGAACATTAAGCTGCCATGCTGAGGAATTTATTTGCGTCTTTTACTTGGTTGCAGGCGGAGCTGTTGCACTGCGGCTTCGGCAGCGGCTATGGCAGCCCCTGCATCTTCCAGGTGGGTCTGGGTGACGCTGGTTTTGCTCTGGCTGCGAGACGGTCCATGAGAGCGGAGGTGACCTTCGGAGGAGGATTTCGAGCTACCAGGACTACTGTGGGATTTCTCAATGGTGGGAACCTGCATGTCTGGTTACAAAAGGGTGAAACAGGAGTTAACATGGCTCCAGCATTCCTCCCATCGAGCCCGGCCTCACGTCATTTGCAACTGTCTAAGATTTATGTTAATGCCGCTGCCTGTTGGGCTTACTTATGCAACTGCTCCCTACTCGGCAATGTGATTAAACATTTGGGAAGCCGTGTGGGGGAGGGGAGTCAAGAGGATGATAATGTTGAGAAGAGAGAAGTGTGAGAAGAGGAAATACATCTGACTATCCTCACGTAAATGAATTATGGTAACTTATCCTTTTAGCAAGCAACTGCCGATTCAAGTAGGGACCAGGCAGGAGACGATAGGCTGACACTACCACAGAGGAGTTTTAAGTAAAAATGCAGTGAATTCCTGGACGAAGGGGCATGAGTCACTATAGGACACATCAAGTGTGGGGACTGTAGAATCATGTCTCGAGTGATTTTAGAGAATGTGGACTATAGATCCCACATTGACTATGGCAGTCAGAGGGAGAGAAGTCTTTATGCTAATGATCTTCTAGACCGTTAATCAGGGCAGAGTTGTTCTGGAAGTGGAATCCATAAATGATCTATAAAGCTCAGTCATAAGTCATATCTGTAGCACGCATGGGAGTCCGTGGTTTATCAGATCAACTCAGTGTCCTACTGGACTTGGCCTCGTGGTTTTCCATCAACTAGAACACATGCAATTGGGACCCATTCCTTTCTAATGTGCAAAGAACCACTTTTCAATGTGATGTACTTTCCGAGAAGAGAAGGGAGCAAGACTCAGGTCCAGTATAAAAAGTTATAGTTGATACTTGTACATAGTTCAATATATCTAGGGAAGATACTACATGGTTATCTCATACAGGTAGTAACTCGGTTTATGATGAAGATTCATGTGTCGTAGGATAATTGGCAATAAACCTCTCAAAGGAAAATCTCATTCAAATGGGAATTCTGTGTGTATTGCCCAAACCGATGTATAACATTATTATTTCAAAAAATAATAATCAGAGTTTTAAAAAAAATCATAGAATTAGCTTGAGGCCAACATTTAGGAAAGGTTTAAGTAAATTTCAACATACCAATTGTTGTGATGACATGGGGAAAATGTTCTTGATATGACAAGTAAAAATCAGGATGCAAAATTATGTATAGCTTACATATATATATATAATATGTGAATAAGAAAATACCTATGAAAAAATAGGGGTTTAAACAATTAGAAGAAATCTGCATCAACGGTAATAATGAGTATGTCTCGTCAATGAACTGTTGAGGATTTTTATTTTTCTCTACGGAATAACCCAACACATTTTATAAAATCATAGTATCATGGAATCTGAGAGGAAATAACCCAACAGCTCATATAGCCCAAACTCCTCCATTATCCTGCTTCAAAACCAGAGTTAGGTGAAGATCGCCAAGTAGTAAACCTAATTATGGGCTGATCGAGACTAACGCCCTTTACTCCTGATTCCATATCAGTCACTCTTTGCATGACATTATATTACATACTTTCCAACAGAATCCAACATTTTAAAATAAATTACATCTACAGGCATTCATATTCAGAAGTTACTAAGTGAACAAGGAGACAAAAGCTTTTTCTACTTGAAATGTCTCCTACCCTTGGATGGGTCAGGGAAGATACCATGGCTTCTGCTTTTGATGACAGATGGCTTTGGAGGCTGCTGGCTGCCCTGACTGGAATGAGACTTGCCATGATCGAGGCTTTCAGTCTGTTCTTTGAGAGAATACCATCTAGGAGTGTTATCAAGGTGAGATGTGCTAGATAAATCAATCAGTACCTGAAAAACAATGCAGGAAGTCAATGAGGTTGATATAATTCACTCATTACTCTCTTCTGTGACCTGAAATTTATTCATGGATATAAGATACAGTATGACGTTGAGGACGACCAGGTTGTCTTCCTCATGTTTCTTTACGCATGACATTGGGAACCATGCCCTGTGCATCATAGATGTCTAATAAACACTTGGTTAAATGGAACTGTATAAAATCTCAGACTATTATTTTGGAGATGATGTAAAAAGGTAGACTTGCAATTCTTCATGAAAGAAAACTTTCTTTTCTGAAATGAACACATTCTAGTACTAAATTTGGATCTTTTGTTTTTCTAACTTGGATATCATTTTTAAAGATTGGTTTTAGTTATGAGAGGGACAAAATAAAAAAGAATGGGCGATTTGCAAATTACTAACTTATTCCCTGTATTTTAAAACATACTTTAGTTGATCTTTGAAATAGGGGTATGACTAACAACTTAACGATGAGAAAGCACTGTGTCATGTTTTAACTGGCAGCATTTTCTTTCTTTCTTTCTTTCTTTCTTTCTTTCTTTCTTTCTTTCTTTCTTTCTTTCTTTCCTTCCTTCCTTCCTTCCTTCCTTCCTTCCTTCCTTCCTTCCTTTCTTTCTTTCTTTCTTTCTTTCAACATTTATTCATTTGTGAGCATTTTCTTTCTTTCTTTCTTTCTTTCTTTCTTTCTTTCTTTCTTTCTTTCTTTCTTTCTTTCCTTTCTTTCTTTCTTTCTTTCTTTCTTTCAACATTTATTCATTTGTGAGCATTTTCTTTCTTTCTTTCTTTCTTTCTTTCTTTCTTTCTTTCTTTCTTTCTTTCTTTCTTTCTTTCTTCTTCCTTCCTTCCTTCCTTCCTTCCTTCCTTCCTTCCTTCCTTTCTTTCTTTCTTTCTTTCTTTCTTTCTTTCTTTCTTTCTTTCTTTCTTTCTTTCTTTCTTTCTTTCTTTCTTTCTTTCTTTCTTTCTTTCAACATTTATTCATTTGTGAGAGACCGAGAGAGACAACGCAAAAGCTGGGGGAGGGGCAGAGAGAGAGGGAAACAGAAACCTAAGCAGGCTCCAGGCTCTGAGCTGTCAGCACAGAGCCAGATGCAGGACTTGAGTTGGACACGGGGCTCGAACCCATGAACTGTGAAATCATGACCTGAGCCCAAGTTGGACTCCTAAGCGAATGAACCACCCAGACTTCCCAGCATTTTTTTCTTTCTTAGTGATTCGTAAGTAATAGTGCATTTTAGACTTGCTGGCATTTCAGATTTGATGAGACATAAAATAATGAGAACCAACACAATGGATATATGCTCTAAATTCATGTGAACAATCAATTTTAAAAACAACAATAAATCAGTTTTCTGAAATGGGACATTAAGTCAGATATAACAGTGCATCCTAGAACTGTCCGAAGGTCAAGACTATTCCCAGTGGCTGTACTAGCATGAGACTGCAATTAAAGGTCAAATGGTCTAGTTTTGATGGGAAAGAGAAATACAGAGTCTAGGAACCAAACAAGGTCTCACATCACCTAGACTACATAACAGTTTCCTATGATTTCTGGGAAGGGACATCATATTGTCTAGGTGTTATTTTTTTAAGAGATGGTTTATTTTTCTTTATTTTTTTAATGTAATTTATTGTCAAATTGGTTTCCATACAACACCCAGGGCTCATCCCAACAGGTACCCTCCTCAATGCTAATCACCCACTTTCCCCTCTCCCTCACCCCCCATCAACCCTCAGTTTGTTCTCTGTATTCAAGAGTCTCTTATGGCTTATTTTTTAACATTAGTTCACAACTTCTGTTTTAGCAAAGATCACTAAATAAAATATATATTTTTGGAAAAATGATAGATGAAAACAAAAACAAACCAAAAATGCAGAATCTGACCACTGTGCCAGAGTTCATTAATGAGGTTAGATTTCATGTGAATTTACATAAAATCCCTTTTTATTGTCTTCTCCTACTTCTAGTTTTGCCTTGTAAAATATTTTGAGAGTTTTCACGGGATACTTCAAAGAAATAAGAATGTAAAATGTCACATAAAGTCAATGATACATTCAGTGAGGAATAGCGACTCAATAACCTGAAAATGCAATTTAAAAATCTAGCTCATTTTATAAAGTTTATTTCAAAATTTTAACATAATCATTTGGATTCACAGCATGATTATATATCTCCTATGAAAACAATTACTAGTTCATCTTGCAAATTATTTATAAAGTACATCAAATGGTAAAGTGAAGACCATTTCTCAAGTTACTATTCATCAACTGAAAAGAATGAATCAGGAAATACATTCTATCCACTGAAGGGCTTTAACCAAAATGGTTATCTTATAAACTTAAGAAATACGCTTGCATCAAGCTCTAATTGGTGGTTCATAATGAAAGCGAATAAGGAAAAGGAAATCAGATGCTCACCTCACCAAGAAAGTCATTGGAAGAAAATCTATCATAATCCCAGACGGTCACCTCCAGTGTTTTCTTCTTGAGCTACAGTTTAAATCAAAATGTCATTAACCCCATTCCTCATCATAAATTTTCATCACACTCTATTATAGATTCATTTACTTTCACTTCCTTGAAGTGTATAAAAGGACTTCAAATTCATCTAAAAATGTGGGTTCATATTAAATAGTATGTGAGGGGCGCCTGGGTGGCGCAGTCGGTTAAGCGCCCGACTTCAGCCAGGTCACGATCTCGCGGTCCGTGAGTTCGAGCCCCGCGTCAGGCTCTGGGCTGATGGCTCGGAGCCTGGAGCCTGTTTCCGATTCTGTGTCTCCCTCTCTCTCTGCCCCTCCCCCGTTCATGCTCTGTCTCTCTCTGTCCCAAAAATAAATAAAAAACGTTGAAAAAAATTAAAAAAAAATAAATAGTATGTGAAATACCAATGGTTTTATAGTCAAACCTAGTGTTTGCTCGTAAGAGACCTCAAAGTTTTACTCATTTCTTGTTATTCTAACACTCCCCTCAGATTTTAAAAATTAAAAGCAGAATCCATAAATGCTCTTTAAATACATGGAATTCATAGGTTGCAAAACTGTCTAGGTAATTTAGATAAAATATTTGGATCAGAGGCTTTTGGTTTTAATAAATCATCGAAAGACGTAAGTAGCATTGCCTTATTTCTGCAGGTAAATTTAACTTCTTTTAAATTCAAGAACCCAGATTACAATTTATACCTAGCTTCAACTTCACAATCACATCAGAAATCTTCCAGAGGACAAATCCTAAACCTCCTTTATAATCTTTGGGCTAGTCATCTGTATGTCTTGGTCTGTACAGTTTAGCTTCACAATGTCAGACTTACGAGGCCTCAATTTAGAGAAGACAGAGAATTCCTAAAATGTTGTCTGGTACAATAATACATTTTTTAAAGTTTATTTACTTATTTTGAGAGAGGGAGAGAGAGAGAGAGAGAGAGAGAGCACACAAGTGGGGGAAGGGCAGAGAGGACAGACAGAATCCCAAGCTAATAGCACAGAGCCCAATGCCAGGCTCAAATGCACAAAAAGTGAGATTAATACCTGAGCCAAGGTCAAGAGTCAGATGCTTAATTGACTATGCCACACAGACGCCTATCAATAATATATTTATATACACTAAAATCTTTTCTTTGTATTGTTTATGAAAGTCAAATATAGCTAAGTATTACTTTTATAATATACATATCAAATCATTATGGTGTCTAACATTACCTTATACAATGTATTACATCAATTATATCTCAATAGAACTGGAAAAAAAAGAAAAGAGATTGGCCAAATTAAAAAAAAAATGTTTATTTATTTTCGAGACAGAGACAGAGTATGAATGGGGGAGGGCTAGAAAGAGAGGGAGACACAGAATCCGAAGCAGCCTCCAGGCTCTGAGCTATCAGCACAGAGCCTAACGCAGGGCTTGAACTCATGGACCATGAGATCATGACCTGAGCAGAAGTTGGACACTTAACCAACTGAGCAACCCATGTGCCCCTGAGATTGGCCAAATTTTAAAAAAATGTACAGCCAGTTGGAAAAATGGTTTCCTTCAAAATATGACAAATATGGCCTAGTCTGTTGAACTATTTACATTTTGAAATAACTTGAATAATATGAAATAATTTGGTGGAAAATGTTCCACTGGTCTTATGTCTTTGCTTATTTTTTGGCTGTTTTGTCAAAATGCCCATGTTTACATTCATGGGATCTTTGAACTGTACCCATTTCCTTTCACTGGCTACCTTTCTCATATATATTTTACTCATTTCTTCTTGCCTGTGTGACAAAATTGATAGACTACAATCTTTAATACTTTTGCCATTGCTATTCTTATATTAGCCTAAATCTGTCACAGAAAACAATCATTGCATACCTGTTCCATGGAGATACTTTTATAAATTACTGTTTGATTCCATTCAGGATTAAGACTTTTTTGAACATATTTAGTCCTCCTCTTGTACTCAGCACTGAATTAGAAACCAAAAAACAAACAAACAAACAAACAAACAAAAAGTTACATTGATTATTCACCTTAACTGATGACTTCATAGTTAACAGGAAGGTCGTGCAGACATTTTAAGATGATACTGTGTGTTAAGTCATTATGCAATCATCTCCTCATCTTACCATCTTAAGCCTTATTTTAAATTGAGTAAAAAATGACAATTTAAGAACATGTTGGATGCCTTTGGTTTTATTTGCCCTGAAGTAGTTTTTTAAAGAAAAGCTTTAGGTGTTCCAGCTATACTGTAATTTTGGAAATCTTTCCCAAGAGATAATTACATGAACTATATGGTAACATCTATACTTGACATCAATCAACTGATGGGATTGAACTATCATTGTTGCTATTAGCCAATGTTACCCCACAGAGAAGGCCTTTATCTAATCTTCACTGCCTTTTTCCTGAATTTTCTGCCTAGCCTTCAATCTCAGGTCCTAGAGATCTCAGGTCCAGCACTTCAGTGCTGATGGGCACCAGAGTCCTGAAAACCAGCATACTCGTCTGGAGTTCTTTCATGTGCCTTGACTTTACGAGGTGGCTTTTCTAAAAGGACTGGATCCTCTCCCTGGGTTTGGTGGTGTGTGTTCCCAGCTATGGGCAGACTAACTCTTGCTAGTTCCTGGTCTCATGCGCTCCACTTCCTGGAATGCCTCTTACTGTTTCGCAGGCACAGTCTACCCTATCCATTCTAGACAGGGCTATTGAGAATCAAGCTCCAGTGCATCCCACCTTCAGAATGTCTTTCTTCTGTCTCTGGCTTTTTTCTCTTTCTTACCAGCATATGCAGGGGCAGTAATTCACAACATTGCATACTGGGATTAGCTAGGAATCCGAGTTCTAAGGCTGCAAAGAGGGCAACCGGCCGTGCACCCATATCTCCTTGCCTGGCACCTCCGAAGAGATCCTCATCTAATAGGTCTGGGGTGATGCTTGACTATCAGAATTTTTAAAATCTTCTGGGTAAAACTAATGTGCATCCAAGGATGAGAACCACTGAACTCATGTTTCCCAGGACCTCCTATTTCAGCCATGGTGAACTGAATCCAAATTAAGAAATAAAGCATCGACCTTCTCTCTTCTAACCAACTCATCTGTACAAAAATAAAAGCTGGATTTGACAATGTTTTTATTCAAGATAAATTGCAAATAATTTTGGGGAAGTGTAAATGCAATGATTTGAAAACATAGGAATTGTCATGTATTGTAGATAGTATAAATTGATACATACTTTTTACCTGAATTTAGATGGATTTTAGATGAAACTGGTGAAGTTTATGTACCCAAACCCCCAGCAAATTCTACTTTGACTTATTCCACTTCTATCTAGAGAAATTCCCCTGTGCACAGGGAATGTGTTCTCCTCACCTGTGCACAAGGAATGTGCTCAAGAACATTCACCGTAACATTATTTCTAACAGCATATTAATATGATATATACAATATATTCATTCAGTAAAATAGCAGCAGTTAAAATGAATAAAATACACCTCCATATATCAAGACAGATAAATCTAGAAAAAAGTTAAGCAAAAAATTTGCAGAAGGATAACTAAAGTAAGTTATTATGATTTAAAATTAAAATCATGTGAGCTAATACAGTAAACTATGTATACATGTATATATAATAAAAATATATTAATATCATAAGTCAGCTTGGGAATTATAGGTATTAAATTCTATTTAGTAGTTTTCTCAGGTGGACAGAGGAATGGTTTCAGAGGGTTTCAGAGGGTACACACAAAATGTTTTTTAATAAAAAAATCTGGAGCCTGTATAGCAGAATATTAAAATTTGATAGAACCGAATATCAAAAACAGAGGTATTTGTTATTGTCTATAATTTTCAGTTTGAAATATTTTCCAGTAAAACTTGAAAATAACTTTGGTAGGCTATGTGTCTTTATATCTTATGTTTTTGGTTTTTTTAAATGTTTTTATTTATTTTAGAGAGAGAGAGAGAGAGGGAAAGAGGGAAGAGAGTGAGAGCCAGCGGGTTACAGGCAGAGAGACAGGAACAGAGAACCTGAAGCAATGTAGGGCTTGAACTCATGAACCATGAGATCATGACCTAAGCCCAAGTCAGATGCTTAACCGAATGAGCTACCCAGGAGCCTGAATTTTTTTTTTTTTTAATGATGACATCAGAAGAATGAATGTGAGCACTTTCAAGATAATAACAAGCCTTGGTAGCTACTTTAGAATTCATGGCTATTTCTCTAGGCAGGTATACTTAGAAGAAAAACATATGGTAGTCTGACTTTTAAAAATTCTATTTGTTTTGAACTATTTGTTTGTTATCAAGGTAATGAGATCATGGGGAAACATTAAGGATAAAATTCATGGGGCGCCTGGGTGGCTCAGTCAGTTAAGCGACTGACCGGCTCAGGTCTTGATCTCACAGTTCGTGAGTTTGAGCCCCACGTCAGGCTCTGTGCTGACAGAGCTCAGAGCCTGGAGCCTGCTTCCGATTCTGTGTCTCCCTCTCTCTCTGCCCCTCTCCCGCTCATACTCTGTCTCTCTTTCTCTCTCAAAAAATTAAAAAAAAAAAAATTAAAAAAAAAAAAAGGATAAAATTCATAATACAGTAAATAGCAGAAAATTATTTTTTTCAATGCTGAATAATTCAATGCATCATATTTTAAAAAGATGGGAATTAATGTCAAACGTAAACTCCAGTACGTTCTTGAAAATTCTAGATATTGTCAATATATGTGAAAATGGTCTGTATTATTATAATGTCTGGAAAAGGATTTATTAGTCATCATCTTTTCTGAATCTATGAATATGGATAATTGTTACCACAATTTTTCACGTTTTTTTCACATATACATTTTTTAAAAGTTCTTGGTTTGTGGGTGAAAAGCAGTTTATAAAGTAAGCACATTAAAATAAAAACAGCTAACATTCATTAAATGCTTAGTTTTTCTCAGGCAGAGTTCTAAATGCTTTTTATGTATTAGCTCATTTAACCCTCGTGGTAATTCTGTGAGACAGGGTAGAAAAAACTGAAAATCAGTGGAATTAAGGGCTGTTGGGAAGGTGGCATAGTTATTAACTGGCAGGACTATGATCCAGACATAGGGAAACTGACTGGTTGCTCTTAAATGTGAGCTATATGTACTTTTTTTGTGAACTTGATTAGGTTCACAAAATCTGAATAAGCCACCAGTTTCTTAATTTCAGGCTTTATCAGCTGCAGTACCTTGTTTGTCTTCTTTACCAAATAATCTAAAGTCCTTCCCTTCAATTTAGATATATAGATTTCCTATATATGTAATATAAATTTTATACAATATGTGTGTATATAGACACATACAGAAAATTAGGCAAGTTTTAGAGGTGTTTAGGGAAATTCTGAATAGTATATCCCAGGAGAGTGTTGTGGAACCAGGGATAATTACCATAAATATTTCTTTTTGCCCAGATACACTCGGGAATAACCCAAACTGGCAGAATTCTATGTTATTAATGAATTTGATTCTTTAATTCTCTCCAGACTCGATGTGTCCATTTCCTTTAGGATTATTGTCAGTAAACACAACTGGCCTCCACTCTTCCTGGTTGAGCTGTGTAAAGGATAAGGAAATCCTTTGCAGTTTTTTTGTACTTGAATTTTATGACACAGAGATGGTTGCACAAAGCCACTCCTTCAACAACACTTGTCTTTTTAACTACCATGTACCGACCACCTGGAGCATGATCTGATCGGGCTGTGTAGCCATCTCACACAAGTGAAAACTCTCCACACCTTCTCCCATCTGTATCAGAATCTGGATTTACAAGCTAAAGATGGTCAAGCAGAGGGACTCTTAAACGTGAGCATAAATGAGGGTGAGGAAAAAGTGGGGCTCCTTTTCTGTTTCCTTCTTCGTCCAGAAAACACACTATATTTCCTCCTGGGAAGATGGCAATAATGATATTAAATGAGGACAATGAGTCCATATCTGATAATCACAGAGGTTTTTTAACCAGGGAAAATAAAAAGTCAATTAATCAAGATGGGGCATGGGGCTAATAAAGAAAAGTTAACCTTCATCTCCTTGAAGTTTTGACTAATTTCTTTTCTCTTTCATTTTTTAATTTGACCAGTTATTTTCTCATGAGTAAATCTGCTTTTAAGACAGGCAGAAAAAGATATTTGAAATTCAATTATTCTTCCCTAAACTGACAGAAAACCAGTACTCTGAGTTTCTCTTTTTAATTTAAAAATATAGATGAGAAAGAAGAATGGGATATGATGGCTTCTTTCTATTTCACTCTCATAGAATTAAAATATTGAAGGTTTTTATTTCTTTTGTTTTATTTGGTTTTCCTTTATTGGAAATCATATATATATATATATATACACACACACACACACACACATACACACACATACATGCATACATATATATACACACACATACACACATACATGCATACATATATATACACACACATACACACATACATGCATACATATATATACACACACATACACACATAAAGACCATAGACATATATACACATACTTATATATAGAAACACACAACACACACATACATACACACATATACATATATATATATTTACTGAAAAAATACAGTAGGTCCAATAAAGAAACACACACACACACACACACACACACACACACACAATTTTTAATTACTCCTCTAAGGATTTTCCTTTAAATTAGAAAGAAGCTCATATCATATTCCATTTTATAAGCTCTATTGTTCTGTGCAGTAGTGTGTTTTTAGCACATCACTTTATTGCCCCCTGTGCTCCCTGAAGTCAGAGCTATGGTTGTTTGTCAACTGTAACCTTAGCTCCTAGCACAGTGTCTGGAACAGTCTGTGCTAAAGAAATATTTATTGGATGGATCCTTAAAACATGCTCCTACTTTTTTCCTCTTAAAATCCACTGAAATGAAACAAGTTTTGCCCTTTGAATTGTAAATGCACACAACAACTGTTCCTGATTTACATAGGTCTTAGAGGAAACAGTCTGATATGCTAACAAGGAGGTTTAGAGAAAGTCTAGCCAGGAATGGAACTTCAAGGTATTATGATAGCTAATATCAGCTTCAATCATAGCAAAGTCTCATAGTCTCATTAGTGGGAAAAGGTCTGCACTTTGTCAAACAGTGTAAAGATGGGATCCTTTGGATAAGCTCATTTCCATTTCCTAATTACCCAGGGACAACTTCTGAGTTCATGCACTCTTTGTGCTCTTTCCTGGTCTTTCTTTCACCTCATCTTGGTGCTGATGATTTGGGCTTCCAGAGCTTATGAGTATATTGATCCAAGGGTAGGAAGAGGAAATGAAAGGAGACCAGAAAATTGGACCAGTGAAATTCTTACCAGTTCACAGGACTTTTTTTTTTTTTAATTTTAACAATGACAGATGTATTACATTTTATTATTGAAGAAAACGAAGTTCAAAGTTGTTTAGTTTCCTATACAGTGATGTTAAATAATTTGGTGTAATGCTGTAGCCCAAGCTTTCTGTATCTCCTTTTTTGTATGGATAACTGACCACTGGCTACTTGACGTAGCCAATCATGAAATATGAATAATCCCACAACTTTTCTTTAATGTTTATTTACTTTTTCTTTTGAGAGAGAGAGAGAGAGAGAGAGAGAGCGCTCAAGCAGGGGAGGGGCAGAGGAATATAGGAATTATATATTCCTATATATATATTCCTATATATATATATATATTCTTATACATATATATATTCTTATATATATATATTCCTATATATATATTCTTATATATATATATATTCCTATATATATGTGTGTGTGTGTGAATGTATATATACTTCCTATACATAAATTATATATATTTGTATATAAACACATATCATAACAAATTTAGGCCAGTTTTAGAGTAGCTTAGGGAATTCTGAGTGGTATTACCCTAAGAGAGTGTAATTGTACATACTATTGGCAATAATATCAACTACCATTTATTGAGTTTATTACGTGCTGGACATTATGCTTATCACTTTTGGTGGTTTACTCTGTTTCACAAAATGCCTGGGAGGGGTGCTATTATTATTTCTATTTAGCAGAGGAGGAAATCATTTTAGAGAAAGCTTACAACTTCTAAGAGGCAGGGCTAAGATTCAAACCCAAGTTCTTCAGGACTTCACTCACTGGCTCCCTCAGCCAAAACTACAATATCAGTACCTTATCATTATAATTCCTTCTCACATCGACAGTTCTCAGAGATGATGAAAGTGACTTCTAAATGAAACATATAATGAGAAAGTGACTTCTAGATCTTTGAAATTGTGACCAGCACATCCTAGACGGTTTCAACCAGTATTCACATTTACAAAACACGCTCTCTTCTAAGTTAAATACAGACAATCATTGTCATTCTGACAACTACCCTCCACCCCTGTTTCTCTAGATAAATGATAGGAAGGTTCTGCATAAAGTGATTGATAATATATGTTCTAAAATGACATTATCTCTTTCAACCAGACTAATTTTGCCCATCAGTCTGAGAGATCTGGATGGCGTCCTGAGACAGCTAGCCGTAACAAGCAACCTTACAGAATATCAAATTTAGTGTTTGCCATGATTAAGTGGATGTAAGGAAACAAAAAAATTTCTGGCCACCAGAAAGGGTGTGGTGACTAATCCTATTCTTTACAATATTTAAATATCCAACTGCTATCAGGATCAAAATCAGAAACAACGTCTTTAGGGCCACAGCTTGCCAGAATTAGGAAATATGTGAAATGTTAATGTCACAGACAAAAACAAATCCTGTACCGTTAATATTTTGTGTGGGATTAAAATTCTCACCACCTTATTGCTACAGATGGTATAAGAGTCACCTCCCCAACTAAATAAATAACACACATAGTATATAATGTAATAAAATGTGCAAAAGAATGCTTCCAGTTATGTATCTAAAAGACACTCTTGGCTGACAATGTAATGATGTATCGAGTTATGAGCTCTCTTAGAAAACTGTTTCCTACTGTTGGCAAACAAAGAAGGATGCTCTTGTGTTGTTGTTAATGTGGGAGAGCAGGCAGGTTATGGCATCCTTTTGCACAGCAATACCTTGGTGGTGCAGAAGTTATAAAGACACGGAAATGTTTCAATATCAGGTCTAATTCATGGAAAAAGACTACAAAACTCTGGTCTTTAAGATGACATCTTAAAGTTCTGGACATCCAGAAGATCAGTTAATTTCTTTTGAAAGATGACTCTAGATTTTGTTTTTGTTTGGAATAGAAGACTCAGGAGCACTTAAGCCAGGGTTACCGCATGAGAAGCTAAATGTATTTTAGCGGACAAATTATATTTGAAAACTAGTTATATCTATATTGCAGGGTGATATTTCTTTATTCACATTTTTCCATTTTTAACGTTTTTTACTTTTCAATTTTCTACTGCACACATCTGCTAAGCCTATTTAGTAATGTAATCAGAGCGATTTTCTGGTAGCCTAATTCAATAGATACCAACATATAAAAAGATACAAATGAACTACAGGTGAATGTATATTTTCAAGTGTGTACATATAAACTTTAGACATCACAGCACAGCATGACACTGAAAATGAGCCAACTCTACCTTGCATTCTGGACAACCATGACTTGACTGCATTGATTCCAAGAGCAAGAGTGAAGGATATAACAGGCAAGTCGGAAAGACAGGAAGAAAAAAAGTTAGGAAGAGAAACAAAGAAGAAAATACGAGAATAATAACCAGAGGACCTATACCAGAACATATAAATAACATGAAGCAGAAAACAATCTCAGAGCTACAGTGAAAATAATACCTCCTAAATGTAAAAAATCCCAAGGCCTTGGATGCTGTAATAATTAGGAGTAATTTAATAAAAGGTTTACAAGTTGAATAGGGCAGCTGATTAGCTGCTTTTGGGGAGGAACCCACCCAGCAGGCTTGTTTTGTCTGACAAAATACATGGAGATGGCTTGAGATGGGGAGTTCACTCTGTATACTGGAATCCCCTGTCACTCCCCCCAGAATGACTGACATATTCATGTTACCTGTCTGCCCTTGCTGGTTACTCAAGTTTGCAATAGTCTAATTGAAACATATCATGTAATAAATAAAAGACAGGCACTCTCATATAGCATAAAAGGTGACACTCTCCAGGATACTATTAGAGAAGACAGAAAGTAAAAGACACTGCTTTATTTTCATACATTCATTAGCAAATGCCAATTAAAAATACACCCTAGGCAGTGATTTCTTCTTGCCCCATAATATTGTCATTAAATAACACTGAAGGTCTAATGACCCAATCAAAGGCAGAATGAAGTTATCAGTTTGTTGTTACACTCACATGAAAAAAAGCAGCCAAATTACAGCTGTAACTAATTATGATATAAATGAACATAAAACAAAAACTCTCCTTTCCTCTGCTATATGGCTAGCTGGTGATCCTTATAAATAAATAAAATGCAATGATTTAAAAATAGAACCACAACACCAGCAATTCTAAGTTTCTAAATAAAATCAATGGGATAAAAGTAAAGGCTGCATCCATAATTAGATATAGTACCTAGAAATTTTCAAATTATTTTCTGAGTGTTATCTACATTTGATTTCCTAGCAAAACTATTCACTGGCTCCCTGCTCACCTTGGCTCTGTCAATGTCAACAAGAAAAAAATTAATCTCAAAAGAACTGGTGTTCTGACCGTGGTGATATAATTAGTCAACAACCAGCAGATTCAAAGGTAATGTATAACTCTAACTTGGATCCTGTTCAAACAAACCAACTATAGTCATACAACATGTGTTGTATGATTTCAATGCTTTTAAATCAGTTGAGGTTTGTTTTATGGCCTGAAAAATAGTTTCTCTTGGAGAATGTTTCATGTGCATTTGAAAAGAAGATGTATTCTGATATTGATGGGAAGAATGTTCTATAAGTATCAATTAGGTCTTCACACCAATTAGGAAAATATTACGAGGTAATTGGGGAAATTAGGAATTATTTAAACATTTTAAAATTACAATGGTTGTATGTAGTATTATGACTATTTCTTTACAGAAAAAAGTTGTAATAGTTGAGATCTACTTTAAAATAATCTGTATAGGGGATTCTATGAGACATGATTGGCTAGGAGATGATAATTGCTGAAACTAAGTAATGAGTATGGGATGGGTAATTACATTATTCTTTCTACTCATGTGCAACAATACAAGTTTCCCAAATAAAAGGCAATATTCAAATGTTACTCAAGTTAAATGAAAAATGAAAAAAAATAAACAAGAGCCTTCAAATTACCAGCCTCGAATTCTTCTTATCATACCTCCGACTGTTGATTATTTATGGTTCCAAGATGCAAATTTGGCTAATAGAAATTGTTCAGGTAAGGTATAATGATCTGTTGAGTCCAAATTACTGTTTTGAAACCAACCTTGAGTACTGATTTATATACCAGAACATAGCAATTTGCATTTATTATGTAAAAATTAAACATCTCTAAAGAGCACTTGCTTTATATGAACAGTTTATAAATCACATGAGATTCAGAGATATTTTTCATTTATTACCTAATATTTACCATACTTAGTAAATATTTATTTAATATTCAACATGTCAAATATGACTCTTATTTTATTTTATAGTTTTTAAAACACTGATTTGAAAATACGCATATAAGTAAGGATACATTAATAAGTCACTTAATGAACATGTAATGTGCTACCTAATAATATCTTATAAAATAAAACAGTAACTCATGAGTCTCGAACGTTAGTTTAACAAATGCAATTGGGAAGATAAGCTAAGTCTCTAAATCTGCCACAAACAATTCTTTAAATGATTTCACAGTCCATCTGATGGGTTATAGTGGTTTCTAGATTCAAAATACTGATTGTTTCATCCAGACAGATTTTCTTATGATCAAGGCTCTCCTAGAACCCATTAAGGCTCAATTACAAATTTTTATTTCCATCATATCTAATAGTTAGAAATAAATAAATATGACATGTGAATAAAACTAAGGAAGATATATTTAACTCTTTAAAATTAGAGAACAGAAACACCAACAGTATTTTTGAATCCATGGGATGCAATACTTAGAAGACACTGTTTCTTCACTTACCCTCTCCCAGGAAGAAGGTACACTTTAACAAAGGGGTCCGAATAACCGTTGTTGTCTCGAGGGACAAGGTTTCTTGCTTGGAGAATATGGATTATGAGATTTCCAAGATCATAGTTGATTTGAAGCTTAAAGGGACATCAAAATAGTCCATGAAGATCATTTTGATGTTATTTTTTAAAAGCCACAATATGTTATTATTCAATAACTTACCAGCATTTCTTTTTATTCTCATGAGGAGCATCAACCCCCATTTCCATTTTATTTGAAACTGAACAGACTAGTTTATGCCTAATTTAATTGAGAACTCCCAGGCACATGCTAATAACTAGTAAGTGTGCTGTTCATTCTTTCCATGGGTAAAGTTCTGGCCTGTCTAAAATTCATTTAGAAGAAAAATCATACAGTAAACGCTAGTGACATTTTTAAACCAAATTTACGTTCCTAGAAAAATAGTAAATGTTGTTAGCATTCATGAATACAGTGACTAGGACATTGAAAATAAATTAACTAATTGATAAATTTATTACAAAATGTCTTCTGTATTTCACCAAATGCTTAGCAGTAGGTGGAATTGTTATTTAAAGATAGAGCTGTTAGTCTGAAATGTAAGAATATTTAAGAATGTGTAGATTTTATCTCTTCCTATATTACCCTATATAACCTATAGCTTTTCTTTTTCTGTGCCTGCTTTTCTAATAGGGTCAGAGATTAAGATAATAAAATCTTGTTCTTTAATTTTTAAAGCTGCACAGGAAAGAAAAGGGGCTGCTTCCTAGATTAGTGAATGGCTGTTACACAACTGTCCATGAATAGGAAAAAATGAACAATTCAAATAAATATTTGAGACGCCCACGTAATCCAAAATCGTGGAATTAACTAATTCTTCTCCTTCAAAATGTAAAGATTTTTATGGCATCATTTTGAATAAGCCTCAATTTTGCTTGATGCTGTTTTGGTTTATCAAATAATAGAAAGAAAGGGCTCTGTATTTCAGAAGAAAAAGATCCATAAATAAAGATACTAACCGAATTTTTAATAATCACACGAAACAAGTATGCTAGGCTTAATGTTGAAAATGGTGTAATTTAGACAAGTCAAACTCTATTTAAAATTTGGTAATCAAAATAATTCCTAATTGTAGCATAATTTTCGTCCAGTTGTATTTTGTGGCAGAAAAAGAATCTGCCATTGCTTCTCTCAACGCAGCAAAAACTTAGACTTTGACCATCCTGAAAGCAATGTGACATAAAAGAAAGTGCCATGAAGGAAGGGGAAAAAATGGAAAGTTCAGAACTGCAGTAACTGTGGACTCTAATGGAGTACTGAAATATGGAATTATTCGGCAGTTAATTTCACGGAGACTTAAAACAGCTTCCAAACTGTAAGAAGACATTCTCCCCCATTTACTCTTTTCTTTGCCAGCCTTAAAGTTCACTTTTATCTGATGAGGTACCAAAACCACTTCTTATTGAAATGAAAACCTACAGGCTACCCTAAAAAGGTGCTTTTCAAAATTTATGCTGCAGTGCCTTAGAAAAATCTTAGGGCTGCTGAGATGTTGCTTCTGAGACAGACTGAAATGTCCCCAGGAACCCTCCACCAGAACCACTCCAATGCTGGTAGGTTTGGGTGTCCATGTAAGGTTCCATCTGCAAAAAGGTTTTGCTACAAGAAAATAAATAAATAAAATGGAAATCAAGGTCACGAGAAAATATTGAGAAAGAAACGAAAAGAGCCTGTGAATAAAGAAGGAATATTATTAAATTTCCACTAGAGAATTAAAGATTACTGCTCAAGAGAAGGGAAAATAAAAGAAGAACAAACAATAACAAGCCATAAAAGAAACACAGCAAATGCTGGTCCATGGGCAAGAGAGGAAAGAAAAAAAAAAAAAAGGTAAGAGAGAACAAGCTATGAATCAGAAACTCAGAAAATCTAGCATTTTCTCTGCTGCTTGTGAAATAAGGAAAGATCAGGTTGGGTTTTCTGAAAAAAGGAAACAGTTGGGGTGCCTGGGTGGTTCAGTTGGTAAGCGTCCGACTTCGGTTCAGGTCATGTTCTTGGGGTTCGTCGGTTCGAGCCCTGCGTCGGGCTCTGTGCTGACAGCTCAGAGCCTGGATCCTGCTTCATATTCTGTGTCTCCCTCTCTCTCTGCTCCTCCCCTACTCACACTCTGTCTCTCTCTCAAAAATAAACAAACATTAAAAAAAAAAAAAAAAGAAAAAGAAGAAGAAAAGAGGAAATAGCGAGACTACAAGATGTGCAGCACAGAGGTGACCAGGCTCGTGCTGCTGGGTCTTGCCAGCAAGGTGCCTGCATTCTGCACCTCTTTCCATGCCATTCTCACCCTCCACTTTTGCTTTCATCAGTGGGAGCCTAGATGATCACTGCATTGATTTCTTTGTCTTTGTGTCCTCCCTTTATAAGCTCTCCTTACACAGGCCATTGATGTATGAAATCTTACTATAAATCCCTTTTAATTAGTCTCCCTTATCCAACATATTTACCGATCGCACTACTGCAGGGGTTAACAAGAACCCCCAGCTTGTGTGCAAGGTTCTTTTTAATTTGGTTTCAACTTATTTGTACAGGAGCATTTCATTGCAGCAAAGCTGATGTCTGCCTTTTATTGTTTCTGCCAGCAGAACCTTTCCATGAAGCATTGCTTCTTCCAGGAACACACTCCCCCTTTCTCAGGGCTGATCCACAAATTAGTTCAAGTCTGTTGTCCTTTGTGAAGTCTTTCATGAAAATCTCCTCTAGAATATGTTGGAGACGCAGCTAAGACTTACTGTGCTCTTCCCCTTGTCTGAAACTTACTATCTTCAAATATTCTTATTTTACATTGTGTCACTTTTTTCTACGTGATTTTTCTTATCTATCCAGGATTACTCTTTGGTATTATCTAAAGTACATTTTTTAAAACATTTTTGACAATGACCCACAGTGAGAAATATGGGTTACGATACAATACACACACAGAAACACACATGTATAGAACTAAAAAAGATAGTGATTTACACTATTTTTCTTCTGTTTTCCTAGTCAAAATCCCCTACGTTGATTTTACAGATTAAAAATTGGTTATGACCCCTGGCATGAAAAACACTACTGTAGGAAAATTGTTCAGCAATTATATAACAATTGTTGGTAGGAGGAAGAAAAGAGGATAGTATTGGACTCATGAAACTCTTAAAGAGAAATCTTCACATTTCCAGAACAATCTGTCCTGTTTGAAACACATTCAACAAGTATAAACTGAGACATAAAACTTACTGATTCTGCTAAGGCATCATGCAGATTTCAAATTATAGAATTCCATACATATAATTAGATTTTATAAACTGTGTATTGTACTAAGATACCGTTCCATAATATTGTATTCTTCCTGTATGTGTTACATGCACATATAAAACAGGAAAAGTTCTAACAGTGTTTGCGATTTCAATAGACCAGTGAGGGGAGAAGAAACAACCGAAGAAGACGGTATAATGATGATTTTTTTAAAAAATTCTCCTACCTGAATTTCCCCTGTAATTGGATGAGAGACAACCTTGGCTGCATCAGTAGGCTGCAATAATAAGAACATATATTAATGGATAAGCCCTTCATAAAATTTACCATTTCCACTTCCTTGTGAAATTAATTTCTATTTGGTCAGAGCACACTGTCTGGAAAATGTATTTCATCCATTTGGCGGCTTCAGATTATGGTATCTACTTACACGTCACAATGTGTGTTTGATTTTATAGATACATAATCTAGTTTTCATTTTGTTCAGCCTGTTTTGAAGTTATAATTTTATACCTGTAGGGCTGTATTTCCAATTACTCAATGAAACGAATACTTTGGCTTAAAGCACTTGATTTAAGTATTTTACAGGTTTTAGTGATCTTTCGTGAAACGACAAAGACACTGTTTCTAGACAGTGACCGCCTAGGAGCACAGACGTCACAGAAGCCCGTTCTTGCTGGCCTTCGATGGGTGGTAAACCCCATTCTGTTCCCTTCTGGAGTGAAGCACCCAGGCAATCACTTCTTAATATTTCACATTCCTTAATTACAGTTCTACCCTATTCCAAGCAAGTTCTCACTTCCTTAAGAAGTTCCTTATGTCAGTAAAGCCTTAAAACAGTTAGGAATGTGATCTGATAAACTGGTTCAGAATGCTAACAAAAATGACTGATTGCTGACTTGCTATATTTCAATGCAGAATTTGTGCAAAAGGAAAGATGATGTTCTGGACTGTAGGTCTACAACAGAATTTCAGGCAACATGGCATCAACACAGGGAGATACTTACTAAAATGGAGGCCAGCCTGCTACGCTCAAAGTAAAGCCCTGTCTGCCTACATGTACATAATATTGGCTTTGTTTTAATAATTAACCTGAAAAGGAAAGATCCATAATATTTAGGTGGATACACTTGTTGTCACCTTTTCCTTTATATTTTTATCTTGGAAATGAGAGCAATCCAAAGAAGACAGCTATACTCCAGGTCTTGTGTTATGAAATAACTAAGGAATGAAAATATAATCTTTGGTAAAATTACAGAGTTGAGGTTAAATTTCCTAGGCCATGTATCCTTTATTTAGTTCAGCTCATTATTAAGCTGAACTATTCGTTAGGGGCGCCTGGGTGGCTAGGTCTATTAAGCATCTGAGTCTTGATTTCAGTTCAGGTCATGGTCTCAGAGTTCATGGGTTCGAGCTCTGCATCGGGCTCTGTGCTGATAGGGCAGAGTCTGCTTGGCATTCTCTGTCTTTCTCTCTCTCTGCCCCTCCTCCCACTCATTCTCGCTCTCTATTTCCCTCTCTCAAAAATAAAACATTAAAAAATGTCCATTCATTAATATTGAAACCATGTTCTGGCTGCAAAAGATAACCTACCAGTCAGTGACCAATTATATTTACTTAAAAATTATTTTACTGTTTAAATTTAAAGAAAAGCAAACTGAATCTAGAAAAAGAAGGACAATAGAAGTTTCTAGAACTATTTCTATCTTGATTAAAGACAGGGGTTTTCCTAAGACCAGTTTCCTTTGCATTCCAATGAGGAAAACTGGAGAATAACTGAGATAAAAAGTAAAAACGCAAGCCAAAAAGCAAAACAAACAAACAAACACAAAAAACCCTCACAGAACACAAAGCTAAGTGATTACTGGTAACTTATTTTGACTTCTTTTTGACAGTTGTAGCTCATTTGACATGTAATCATGCAATATCACTAAATTCAGGGTTGAGTAGAAACTTATGGACCATTTTTAATTGTTCTGGGTGTGGCAGTAAAATCAAAACAGTGTGGAGGGATATTTTAAATTATGGAAGGAAAGAGATCAGTATCTGTTGGATACGGAGCAAACTACCAGCTCCAGGTAGTGACATTTCCAGATTAGAGTTAGCTACTTTCCTTTAAAGGATGCCATATCTTTCTGAGGCTGTTTTTAATGATTACAGTGATAAAAAATGTTCTTCATGGAAATCAGTGATACAAGTATGGAACAGGCAATCACTTTGGTAGTGTGCAGTCTGATTTCACAGTTTGAATAGTTGTACAATGTCCATGAGCTGCACAATACCCTAACGATGTGTAGTGAAACAAATACATTATTTTTATTTCATTTTATATATATTACTTTTTCCAATGGTTACTCAGATATTAGGACATAAATACGAATTAAGTATATAATATATAAAACTGTTTTAGGTATATCTTTGGGCATAAGAGACCCGTGAAAAAAACTAGTGAGATGTTAAGGGCGCTATGACCAGTAAGGTTTGGGAGATCAATGACCTATTTCATAAGAACATTTAAAACTAATGAGTACTTTATTTTATTCATTTATTTTAATTTTTTTTTTAATGTTTACTTATTTTCGAGACAGAGAGAGACAGAGCATGAACGGGGGAGGGTCAGAGAGAGAGGGAGACACAGAATCAGAAGCAGGCTCCAGGCTCTGAGCTGTCAGCACAGAGCCTGACATGGGGCTCAAACCTATCATCCACGAGATCATGACCTGAGCTGAAGTCGGATGCTCAACTGACTGAGCCACCCAGGTGCCCCAAACTAAGGAGTACTTTAATTGAATCATTTATTTATAACATGACTTTCAAGAAAGCATTCAAACTTCAAAGATAAACTGAAGAAGGTTTGATTAAAATGTCAGACACAAAACAGCTTGAGGTGATAAAATAAAAATTTTGGAGATAAAAATTCATAGTGAAATAGCTTAAGCAAAATAACAATTTGATAAAGTCGTATACATAGCTTATATAACAAACATATATTTAAATAATTTAGATGCATATTTTACGTACATTTACTCAGAAGAAACCATTTAGAGCATTATTACCAATTAATAATTACTTATGAATAATCATTTAGAATATTTACTAGACGGTGTTCTAAATATCTAAGTATATAATTATGCCAACTATATTTAAATATTTAGTCTTAATACATTTCTTACACTAATATTTTATAATTTAATACCTAGTCTCATACCTAATGAAAACACAAAAAAGTTAAAACTATAATTCTGTAAATATTCTGAAGAATATATGACAAGTGCCAGTGATGATTTAATTCACAATATTTACTTATTTATTTTATTATTGTTCTGTGCAAGCCCCTCCACTATGTGCTAAAAAGCATAAAAAAAAAAAAAAAGAAATGGTTTTGGTTCTTAAGGAACGTGCAGCCTAATTGGGAGGATAAAATAAGAAAACTGGTAGCTACAATCAAGATACAAAATACATACATAAAGATACATACATAAAGTATGGGGCACTTTGGAGGGAGTAGAGAAGGAAGAATGGATATCTTCTGATTTTAAGGCAGGATTGGAATATGGATAGATTTCATGGATGAAGGCTTCCTGTTGCTCTTATTTCATTGGACAGTGAGGAGCTATCCAAAAAAAAATGTCTGTGGAAAGTAGGAATGAGCTGGCAACTCTAATATACAGAGTATTTATTAGCAAGGCAATTGTAAAGACTGAACGTTATGCTTACTGTGATAATCTCCCAAGGAAAAGCCCTTTTAGACTGAGTAGGATAGGGTCCTAGGCACAGGTGAGGCTGTCAAGATTCTAGGTAGCAAGGATACATTTTAAACAGGTTACTGACCCAATCAGGTCACTGTGCCACAGATCAGCTGGAGGGTAGTTTGAGAATGAAGAGAGAACGGTGAGTAGAGTTGCAAGTAATGAGTGCAATAATGTTGGAAAAAGAAATCATGCTTTGCTAAAGAAAACTGGTGGGTTCAGAGAAGGCAGAAACTTACTAGAGACTTAATAGAAAATCAGAATTGTGAGGATTAAGATTCAGTGACTAATCAGACATTGTGAATGAAGAGAAAAGAAGAGAAAATGATGGTCTCACATTTTTACTTAATTTCCTGGGAGGATGGTGATGTCAGGTGCTGAAAAAAAAATTAGGATGAGAAACTTGTAGAACTATAATGTCCTTGGTGTGGAAACTTTGCAAGCCGACTTTCTCATTTCTTGTGTCCTACCTGGAGATACTTGAGATAGGAATGAGAAATATCGGTCTATAACTCAGAAGACAGGGAGCCTACATGAGGTAATTCTTGAAAACTAACACATAACTGTATGTGATAAATTATAATTGTGTTAAAATTTGTATTGAAATTGAATCTAACCATTCTTGAAATTGTTCTTTGTGAAGCTTTGCTGTATTTATTTTGGGACACACCATCCTGTGATGCAATGATTAAGATCATCCTACCTTTGTTGTTTCTCTCCGAATAAAAGGGATTTGGGGGGACATCTGCTGTGTTTATACTTGGTGAAACAAACTTTTGTTTTCTGAAGTCCAGTCAGTTTACCCAAGCATAGCCTGTCCCTCCCAGGCATCTTACCAAGTAAAGAGAAATCTTCATCTATGTTTAAATAAAAGAAAACTTTGTCAAACATATTTTTAACTATAATAAGAATTTCTTCATTATGAATGAAATCTATGAGGGAAAAGTTACAAATTGTCTACATTTTCATCTGCTTTTATAAGGTTCAAAACATTAATTCTATGTTTTTTTTTTAATTCACTAGTATCTTGGAAATTATAATGTTAGAAACATTTATTACAAATGAAGACTTGCAAAAAGGGAAAATTTATTAGTATGGAAATAGGGATAAATTCAAAATGGCAATTCTATATTACTGGTTTTCTTTATTTCTTATTGTCCTAAATTCTCTCTATCCCTGTGTCCTTTTTACCTTTTATTTAGATTATCAAACCCAATCTAATGTGTAACTTATTTTCAAAAAGATGCAAAGCTAATGTTTCATACACAAAGAGGCTCAAATTGATGCAACCACTATACAGAAAAAGAACCAGGAAACAGGGAGCATTAGACACACTTTTCAAGTTCCTCATAATAATAACTGCTAAAATATTTTAAGAAATATAAAAACACATCATCTTCATGAACATTTTGCTTGGTCATATATTCAGAAATGGCAATTTTTTGTGCCAAGAGATCATTAGGAAATGAAAAATCACAAGAGAATGATATTGTCTTTCCTTTGTCCTCATCTGAATAAGGAGCTAGAAAATAAGTAACTTAGAGGTCATACTGAACAATTCTCACCTTGCTGCTGCCGTGTTTCTTTTTGCTCACTGAGGGTGACCCCGGTTGCCCAGGGCTGGGGACGGAACTGGATCCTGCTGATGTTGGACCTGAATGAACGTGAGATCCTTTCTCAACAACGGACGACAGAACCAGTGGTGACTGCTGTAATGAGACCTTCTGGAGCTCTGCTGCCAACTGCTTAGGATCAACCCCTGGGGATTTTGCTTTCTCCACTACAACAAAAAGAAATGGCATGTATTTCTCAGGTTCATAGGTACTTAACACCATGGAACTTACTTGGGTTCTAGATGACAAGGTAATGTAACTTCACAGATGTATGAAAATTTCTACAAGCCACGGTCTGTTCTTTAGTGCAGTAACCCAGACTCTTAGAATGCTAGCTGCAGCATAGAAAATTTTCAATAAATATTTGTTAAACGAAGAAACAAGTGATAATGCTACAATTAATGAAACAAGTGTTCATGTTACAGCTGATCAACATTTATAAGACTATAGTTGTTTGCTAATAAAGAGTTAAATCTATTTCATCATGTACTTATGAAATTAAATGTTGATTTTTTTTTTATTCACTATTAACAGCAGTCAAAAGGTTCAAGAATAAGTGCCCCATAATCCTAGGCTAAAAGGAATCGAGTATTGTCTAAAAATAACCTAAAACTGCAAATAAATGGCTCCATGGATTCCTTTGAAGGGATGAATTTATTTTTAAAGAATTAAACATGTGAACTCACATAGCCAGAATTCTGTATGAATTTCTTTAATGGGTCTAATACACAAATCTGTGTTTCCCTAGAAGGCTAAAAACGTAGCTGCAATGCTTTGGTTTTGTTTACAATTACATAAATAAACATTGATTAGTCTATAAGTACATTTTTGCCTACGCAGTATCTATGCTCACATCCTCATCTACAGCTACACCTGCCTCTATAACGATGTTTCCATTTACATCGACGCCTTTACCCACAGTTGAAAGCAGATTACTTTCACCTACCAGCTTTCGGTGGCTCATGAAGCTCCAGGTGCTGGGGATTTTCAGAGTCTGATAGCATATTGAGGTCCCTAAAAATTAAAACAAAGAAATTGAGAAAGAAGTTGAGGAAACCTGAGACAAAAGTCCCTCTTTTCCAACTACCCTGAGTTTTTTTTTTTTCAGTAGGTAAATGAGAAGTGGTTAATGATATAAAGCAACTTCCAAGCATGCTCACCCTTCTAACCAAATATATACTTGCAATGCTGTTAAAAGTCAGCTGATAAAAATGATTATTTAAGGTGAAATCTTTATGGATTAAACATAAGCTCATTTTGAAATACTATACACACACAGGAAACCTAAATGGGTTTAGGCTTTCATTTAAATGAAGCATGTTTCAATAAAAGCATGAAAGGGGACAGCTACTGACAATATCAGAAACAAAATCAGCTGAATTCTTACTATGCTTTAGATTTTGATTCTGAACACAAGAAATCTATAAAAACTTGTATTCACTTTATGTTCTAATTACTGAAAATCTTGCTGACTGGCAAAGGTTCCACCTTAACAATTTTAAATTAAAAGAGCCATGAATAGCCAAAAAAATGGAAACAAAAAGATGGGGAAAAACTCACAGTCTTACACATATTTCTGCTTCCCCACTTTGCTGACCAATGATACTCTGCACTTCTTCATATGTTTTAGAAGTTAAAGGAATTCCATTCCATTCCAACACTTGCATCCCTAAAAAGACAAATTCAAGTATAAAAAAAAAAAAATGTGTCGTATTTCTAGTCTGGGTCCACAGGGCAGAGAAGACACACAGGGCTCTGCATTTAAAAACCAACTCAGCACACCATTTCAGAGACCATCAGTTCAAAGTTCTTTGAACAGTAATACCACAACCGCACATAGTTTGATTTCATCATTTACCTGAACACATTAGACCTGTGTAACATAACATGCAAAATGTTGCATCTGAAATCTATTAAACATTACCAAACACATGCATTATGTTCACACTGCTTTCAGAAAGAAAACATCATTGAATATATATTGCTCAGGCCAATCTTGTGTAGGAAAAAAAAAAAAAATCACAAGCAGCAATATAATTTCTCCATGGGGAACAAGTATCTAGAAGAGTATAAACTTCCATATTCCATCATGGAATGGGTGGGAGAGGGGAAAAAAAAGTGATTAGTAGTTTGTTTTGAGGCTCTCCTTGAGATATTTGTACTGCTTCAAGTTTGCTCAGATAATACAGATTTCCGCGGGGTATGTTTTTCTTTTTCTTCACTGCATGTAAGGTGTTCCTGAGTACAATCCACAGGCATGTTACAGACAAGCCGGCTTCATGGGTGGGGGAGGGGGAGGGGGGAGGGGGAGGGGAGGAGTGGGGAGGAAGGGTGTGGCCTGTGTAGAAGCACAAGGCCTTGTGCTCAGAAGGGCCCACGCTTGATTTAATGCTTCGCTGTTGTCATTTCGAAACTCTTAATGTTTCAACAAAGAACTCTACGTTTTCTTTTTGCACTGGATCGCATCGATTATGTTGCTGGACTAATTACAGGGCATTTCGTGTTTCCTATCTAGAAAGATAATTTTCGCTTAAAAAAATTAGTAACATCATACTTCAACATTTTAAATTCCGTGTCTTTCATCTATTTTATATGAGCTGTCAAAATAATCTAGGGGGGCATATTTGGCAAGAATCACCTGGCTCTACTACGTAGCTATGGGAAATGGATGTAAATTAGATGAGACTATCCAAAGTCATAGTGCCCCCAAATTTGTGAATGCTACCAGCTTTACCTAAGAAAATATCGTCTGCCATAATTAGGCTTTATTTAAATAAACAGAAATACTTGTTCAATAATTAGGTTTTCAATGAGCTTCAGAGAGGTCTATGTGAAGGTCCCTATTGCTCACCAGTGCCTTCCGTGGAAAATTCCAAACAGAGCATAATTAAATCTTCAAAAGTTTTAATGATTTTGATATACATTGGAAAGCATATTGCCAGTTGTAAACAAGTAAGGGAAATACTTTTACTACAGTGAAATGGCAAAATAAGTCCATAAAAATGTTCACAATAACACAACAAAAATGGCTTTTCTATAACTTACTCCAAAGAAGACTTTACCTTCAGACGGGCCTTAGGTTTAATTCAATAATCCCAGGCTGTTGTACATATAAAATGAGAAAATTACATAAAAGACAATGATGATACCACTAAAGAAAAATTTAGCACAGCAAAAGGAAGAGCACACTGAAAAACCCACTCTTCTAAAAGTCACGATAAAGAGTATATTTATGTAGAGACCATCTTGAATTGAAACAAATTATAGTGTTATAATTGCATTGTCACTTTTCGGCAAGAGAAGATTCTATGAAAAGAAGTAGCTGCATAATCTTCATGCCTCTTCTCTTGATTAATTTGCTCATTTTTCACCTCTCAAAACAAAGGGGCAAATTTACAAAGCATGATTATCCAATGAAATTTAAAATGCTTCTAGTATTAAAACAGGAAAACTAGTTAGGGTCATTAATACAACTGCTGAGAAAAATATACAGATAACTGGAAATCTGGCCTATAATATACACATGAGGTCATAAGCTACACGATCTGTTCTGTTCCTGTGGTATATCAGCTGAACTTCTTTTCTCTTCATTCAGTTTCCCACCAGAGCTGGTGCAGGACTGCGGTTCAAAAGATTTTGCCAGCACTTTAAACTTTTTATTCTTCGTTCCAATGGTGAGCATCAGATGCTACAGGGAATGTCATCATTTAGTAATACCTTCCTTATCCATTGCCTCTCCAACTCCCTAAAATCCTACAAGAACCATACTAAAATAACCACGTGAATATAACCAATCACTCCTTATTAATTCATAACAAGGTTCTAATAGTTGTGAGAATTGAGTATGGTATGATTTCAAATACAATGTTCTGGAAAGTGTTAATTGAAGAATCCTACAAACTATTTTAAAATGCAGGTAAAAATTTGTTGAATATGACCAGGCTACACGGAGGTTCACTAAAGTAGTATTTTATCACTTAATTGACTTGAATGGAAGCATAGCCAATCTTTAAAAAAAATTTTTTTTTACATTTTATTTATTTTTGATAGAGAGACAGAGCACAAGTGGGGGAAGGGCAGATACACACACACACACACACACACACACACACACACACACACACACAGAATCTGAAGCAGGCTCCAGGCTCTGAGCTGTCAGCACAGAGCCCGATGCGGGGCTCGAACTCACAAACCGCGAGATCATGACCTGAGCTGAAGTCGGACGCTCAGCCAACTGAGCCACCCAAGCACCCCAAAGCATAGTCAATCTTAAGATAACTTTTTATTGACTTTGTTTTAGAAATAATTCCTGGAAGACAGTGTACATATGAATGGTTATATCTATTATTTAGCATTATGAGCAAACATTTACGTTTTCTTTATTTTAAACTATATCAACATGTATGTTAATGAACTGTTCAACTTTTAGACTCTCCAGGTGATGTTTCGATTATATCCCTAGAAAGTACCTATACTAATAACTCTTAACAGGAAAACTAAGATAATTTGAATTTTTATTAAATGTGCAACAGTTCATGACAGAATTTGCTGCTCAAAATCTTACACTTAACATGTTATTAAAAACAAAAAAAAGACAATACATTTAAAAAAAAATTAAAAATTAAAGAAAATCAATCAACATAAAACTTTCTCAACTATGTGTTTTTATAACTTCTGGGATTACGTAACTTTATATGCTCCTAAAACTATTATACACTATTCTTTGTAGTATAGGATTTCATGTATGTTATTTCTGTCCATATTTAATATTTACCATTACATCACAACCATCTTATGGATTAAATTTATTGAGTTAACAGTTGAAATCTCAGAGGTATATCCAAATATGTATCACACAAAACCCGATGACTTTTTTCCCCCACAACTATTTTTTTTTAGCACTTAGCATGCAGCAGGCACTCCATAGTCACTTATGTGATGATTACCACCTTATAGCTAATATTTGATGTTGCCATAAAAATTCATAAAAATGATACTTTACTAGAAAGACAACAGAAATATCTTGGCAGTTAGTAAAATTAAGATAATTCACAGAGAAAGAATTCTATTTTATATTTCAATATATGAAATTTATTGTCAAGTTGGTTTCCATACAACACCCAGTGCTCATCCCAACAGGTGCCCTCCTCAATACCCATCACCCATCCTCCCCTCCCTCCCACCCCCCATCAACCCTCAGTTTGTTCTCAGTTTTTAAGAGTACAGAGAAAGAATTTTAAAAGTGTCATAAGTATATACAAAATAGACCCCAGACTCATCAGTGATTAGAAAGTATGAATTAAAGCAATGATGAGGTACTACTTAGCTCTCATCACATTGCAAAAGTTTAAAAGCCAGAAAATGCCATGTGTTGACCAAGATGTAGGATTAGGGGACCCTGACTCCAAGGGAGATTATACTTGCTGGATGC
The DNA here is from genome assembly GCF_028018385.1 of Neofelis nebulosa. Classification (NCBI taxonomy): domain Eukaryota; kingdom Metazoa; phylum Chordata; class Mammalia; order Carnivora; family Felidae; genus Neofelis; species Neofelis nebulosa. The sequence goes on along the minus strand of NC_080785.1, from coordinate 82,676,986 downwards.
TTGTTCAGCTTCACCCTCATTCTACATCAGATGAAAAGAAAACGACTGTGTGATTACAATGTACAAACATGTAATTATTTTAATGGGAATGGATAAGTGCATCCCTCTGGAGGGCAAAGTGGCAGAACATCATTAAAGTATACACATGTGCACTCTGTGACCCAGAAATCTTCTTGTGTGTCTATTTGTAGGAGGGGGCAGTATCAGGAGAAACGGACAATGAGAGCATAGTAAATGCTCAAGATGGAAACCCTTGGCACAGGGTGCAAGAAAAAGGCCGTAATAGGCATTAACACCAAAAGGTGGATCCATCTTAAAGCCATTTTCCAAGTAAAAGCAAGTGATAAACAGGATCTGGTCTATAGGGCAATGATGCTTTATTTACATTAAAATGACATTTGTACGAACTAACATTATATATTTTACAAAGATATCAGAAGTATCAGAAATTATAATAGTTGCTCGTGAACAGAAGAAGGGAATGGAAAGAGAAAATGAGATGAAAGAAAATGAATGAGTTAATAAATGAACAAACACAAAACCACACACACACTCATATACGGGACACTTACATGAACCAGTGAGGCTGGTATGCTATGGAATGAGAATTAATACCACTGGGGTAACAGAACAGAACAAAATAAAACCAAAACCTAATTTAAAACTACATGTATATGATAAATTAATCAAAATTGATTGCTTTGTACATTTTCTCCACTGATATTATTAACCATGACTATAGATTAATTTCTTAAATCTGAACATTTGCTCTCAAAAATCCTTTATAAACTAGCAACAGCAGCAACAACTCAGCTGAAATGTTTGTTGGCCCTGGCTTTCTAAATGGTAAACAAATTCTGCAAGTTGAGCTCCCAGGGTCCTATATATTGTCCACATCAGCTATACTAATTATTCATTCATCTTCAAGTTAGGCAGTATTAATACACAGAAACAGAGATACAGAGAAATAAATAGATAGATGTATTTTATTCTTTTATAAAGTTACTTTTTAAATATTTTACAACTTTAACCACTTTATACATTAACATGAAGGGAAAGAAAGAAAAAAAAAAGGTGGAAGAGAGGAAGCTCAGGAAGGAAAAAAAGAGTAGATGAAGGGTATCTTTGGTAAAGAGAAAAAAGGGAAAAAATAGTATTTGAATGGAGTTCTGCTTATTTACAGAACAAAGGACACTGTCTCCACTATGATAAGACATTAAAAACCCAGATGTATTTTCCTGTGAAAAGTCATCTACATGCATAAATCTTAAGGTTAAAAAGTATCTTCTTGAATAGCTAATCTCATAATAATGTTGCCATTTTTGTCATTGACAAAACTCTTGTAACACATAGTTTCATCAAAACTTAAAAGAGAGCCTCAGTGCATAAAATATATAAACATGGGGCTACTTTCATGGAAGCAATCTCTATCTGCCTGTTTTACCCCTCTTCACTGTCCAGTCCCCATTCTAGAAGTATCCTTAGATGCTTGTAGGGACCTTGTTTCTCTGGTCTACCTGAATGAGTTGAGTTTAAAATAACCTCGTGGCTTGAAGAAGGCTTTGGAACAATTTCCATTAATGAGGACATTGCTACATTAAAAGAAAGAGCTACATTAAAAGAAACATGATCTGAATTTTATTTTATTGAGAATGTAGTCTGAATTTCTAAAAAAGACTATAATAAAATGTTGCATTTTTTAAAATTCATAATTTAATAATGCTTTCAAATGCAACAAAGTGTGTGTGTTTGATACTTAGCATGAACAAATTAAAATCTTCCCATGTTTTAATATGTATTATTCTCAGAAACAATGTGTTTTGTAAACACATCAAAAATGTGTTTTGTAAACCAACATGTTGCTGGTAGTTGACCATTGATATCTTCTCTTCTCCATAATCAAATTTGGAAATCTCCAAACACAATAGGAAGGCTGTGACCTTCAGCAAACTGGTTAATTCACCATATTGGCTTCCTTCAGGGAGATTATGTTGCTAGATCACTGTTTTAATTTACTCATACTCTATGAAGGGGAAAATACTATGACTGTGGCACAATGAAAAACAAATGAACAACAACAACAACAAAACCCCTGCTTGTTTACAATTTATGAAAATGCAATTTTTGAGCTGGAGCTTTATATGAAGATTTTTCTTTTAAAGATTTTTTTCTGTCAGCGCAGAACCCCACTCTGGTGCTGGATCTCACGAACCATAAGATCATGACCTGAGCTGAAACCAAAAGTTGGACACTTAACTGACTGAGCTGCCCAGGCACCCCTGTATGTGGAGATTTTAAGAAACATTTTGGATCCTGAAATTTCCACATTGTTTTTCATTATTTGTCCTTATTTACAACTTTTCCCTCTATATACGTTAAGACTTTAAAGCACAGCAATCATGTCATCTAATTTTTCTCTTCTGCATTCCCCACATTTCCTCTCACTGCCCATTGTGGTTGTTCTCAGTTTAAAATTTTTTTTTTAATGTTTATTTATTTTTTGAGAGACAGAGCATGAGCAGAGAAGGGGCAGAGAGAGAGAGGGAGTCACAGAATCCACAGCAGGCTCTAAGCTCTGAGCTGTCAGCACAGAGCCTGACGCGGGGCTCGAACTCATGAGCCGTGAGATCATGACCTGAGCTGAAATTGAAAGCTTAACTGACTGAGCCACCCAGGCACCCAGTTCTGTTTCTTTAGGCTGGTGTTGGCTCCCTAGGGCCCCCATGGCATTACCCTATCTAGTTTGTCTTCTCTGGGCATTTGCTACCTTTGGTTCTGGATTGGTTAACTCAGGGGTTGGAACATTCAATTTGTAGTCTGAACCTAATTTTTGGTTTAAACTTACATGCCAAACAAAGTACCTAGAGCTAACACCATTCAAACTCAAAGCTGTTTTCAATCTAAAATACCAAAAATTTAACTCTAATAAACTATACATTTTTAAAAATGTGATAGATCACAATTTCCTCTCTTCACAGTATAGAGATAATAGAATTAAACTCATTAGAATATTTAATGTAAATTTTATAAATTCACATTCTTCCAAATTTTAGTAGTATTAAACATACATATATAGGAGGTTTGGGGTAACTTCTAGTATTTTGCTTCAAACTATTGTAGATTTTATATTGCGTTAACAACAAGCCCAACATAAATGAAGCAGATTGGGAAGCAAAAGTAGATGCTATGATAATACTATTTATAGGAGTTTTGTGGCTAATAATTAAAGAAGTTGAATTATCTTACTTAAAACTGTCATTAATTTGGAGTATGGTCAAGCAATTCGTTTTCCATGTTTCTTCTGTCATTCACATTTTTTATAAATAACAAGCAATTAAAATAAGCAAAATATGGCTTGAATATATAAGTTCTTAAATGAAATTAATTTACAAAATAAAAAATCCTCATAACAGTGTAAACAGAAGAAAACATCTAAGAAACATCAAAGACTACAGTTAAACTGTCTGGGCTTACCCACTCTCGTTTTCTAGGCTGAGTACCTCGAGTTATTTAAAATCCATGGCTTCTACAATCACAGATCTAAAACAGATTTAGTGTCAATCATAAAAAAAATAATAATAATTACGAAGTAAGTAGATTATCACATAATTTGCCATATTAATGGTCAACAATAAAAAGGCCACTGGAAAAGAATCACACAGATAAACAGTGTTGTAAGCAGGTCACAACTATTTTATAGACTCAACGTTATAAAGCAAGCAATATCCTTGTGGATGCGCTAGTTTTCGTCTCTTACAGAATACATTAGAACTCAGTGAAACATGAGGTGACGTGGCTTTTCTAATATTACAGTTAGTTGACGGCAGTGCAGAAGTATGACTTCCGTCTATCTCTTAGGTGAATGCTACTATCAGCAATTAGAAGATCTCATTCGGTTTATGCCAACTAAACCTATCTCATAGCCCACCTAAATATAAATGGTGTTCAAATATGTAAAACCTAGTACAAGGAACACATATTATTTACAATGCCATTTTCATTATAATAAAAAGAGAATTTAAACATTGTTTTAATTATGTATATGACAATTTTGTTTGAAGAGTTGGATGTGCAGAAAATGAAGACATTGTTGAACAAAGTTTTTGTAGAATATACCATTTATGGTGGATAAACAATGTCAACTCGGAACGAACAAAAGCCTGACTGACTCATCTCTTTTCTCCACTCCACTCCCAGAAAATAAGCCAATATCACACTTAAAGGAGCACACTGATGAGAAATTATTCTGAACACTACCAGAAGGGAAAAGAATGTGGGAAGGTTTACCCAACGTCACTAATTATCAGGGAAATTCAAATCAAAACCACAATGTGGTATCATCTCACACCTGTTAGAATGGACATTATTAAAGAAAGAAAAGAAAGAAAGGAAGAAAGAAAGAAAGAAAGAAGGAGAGAAAGAAAGAAGGAAGAAAGAAAAACAAGTAAGTGTTGGTAAAGGGATGGAGAAATTAGAATCCTTGTACTTTGTTGGTTGGAAAACAAAATGGTGCAGCCATTATGAAAAACAGTATGATATTTTCTAAAAATTAAAAATAGAATACGGCATGATCTAGCCATTCCCATTTCTTGGTATTTATTCAAAATAATTAATAACAGGATCTCAAAGAGATAATAGCACTCCCACACTCATTATAGTTGCATACACAACAGTCAAAATGTAGAAATAACCTAAATATCCATTGACATAAACGGCTAAAGAAAATAAGGTTTATACATAGAGTAGAATACTATTCAGCCTTTAAAAAGGAAGAAATCCTATAGTATGACACACCATGGATGAACCATGATGACATTATGCTAAGAGAAATAAATAATCCAGTCACAGAAGGACAAATACTGCAGGATTCCATTTACATGAGAAATCTAAAACAGTCAAACTCATAAAAGCGAAGAGTAGAACGGCGGTTGCCAGGGTTTAGGGGAGGGAGAAACGGGGTGTTTCTTGTATAAAATTTCAGTTATTCAAGACAAGTTTTAGATATCTGATAAGCAACACTGTGCCTGTTGATAAAAATACTACAGGGTACAAGTGAAAATCTGTGAAGAGGGTAGATTTCATGTTAAGATTAATAATCGCATTTTTTTTAAATGGTAAAAAAAAAAAAAAAGAATGTTGGATGGGTAAAAGAAATGGGGATAGAAAATCAGTTCTAAACAGGAGATGCCCCCAACAAATGTAGTTGGAGTTTGTAAAGGTACTATGCTTGCTCAAATTGTTCAGAGAAGATGGCATTACCTCAAAGAAAAAAATTTGTGTAGTACCCTTAGCAAAGTCGACCTTGAATTCAGTGGTTCAACCTAGGAGAACTACTCTCAGGAAGACTTCGTAACAGTTAAAGGAGCCACTCACTGTCAACGAAGTGTGCTGGGTCAGATAACTGCTCTCTCCGTGATGTGGATCAATGTACAGGGGGCCAATCCCCCAGTGTTCTGAATATATAACATCCTCATCGGGATTTCTCCAGGGCTTGTGAGGCAGGAAATATCAAATAATGATAATAATAAGGGAAGACTGGAACTGATCACATTTGATTTACAGGAAAAAGTAATGTGCTTCTCGCACTCCAGTATGGCTTTGCAAATTCATGCCTTTTAAATAGAGTTAAGGTAAAGAGGAATATAATTAACCATGATTTGTGGTCTAATGTGAAGAAGGTTATCATCATAGGATTCTGTTTCAAATCACTCTAACCATCATTAAAATAATCTAGTATTGCAGTCCAAAATGTATTGGAAGGATTGGTACAGATGCCAAAGTTACTCCACGGCTACAATTTATGGTGTTTATAAGTAGATGTATTATTTGAAACTGACTAAAACAGAATGTGGCTGAACAAGTTAGGAAAAGGAGATGGGTAGATTAGTAAATTTGAATGATCCCAAGAAAATCATGTAACATGTGGAGCTATCCAATGAAAGAAAGGTATGTGATGTCATCATTTCATTTAAAGTAGATTGCAATTCATAATATTATAAACTTTTCTTAATTTCCCAATTCATTCTGTTAAAACACCCAGAGTGGATGTTTTCTAGTGACTTTCTAATTCAGTGGTATTACAGATTAATACCATCAAACCTGAAAAATACCATGACAGTAACAGACTAATCCAAAATGCATTCATGATTATATAGATACACAGTTAATTCAATGGACATAGGAAGTTAGGCTAAATGATGCAGTTGTGCATGAGAAATACTTGCCTTTTAAAAAAAAAAATTTAACATTTATTTATTTTCGAGAGACAGAGAGAGACAGAGCACAAGTGACGGAGGGGCAGAGAGAGGAGGAGACCTAGAATCTGAAGCAGGCTCCAGGCTCTGAGCTGTCAGCACAGAGCCCTACATGGGGCTCGGGCTCACAAACCGTAAGATCATGACCTGAGCTGAAGTCAGATGCTTAACTGTCTGAGCCACCCACGCACCCCAGAGAAGTGCTTGCCTTAATTGTTACTTGAAGTGTCTCTAGTGAACTATTAAGGATAGTAACTTTAATTATGTTCTTAACCTTTTTTAATATTCATATATTCTGTACTTTCTTTTTCTGAATGTTATTTAAAGGTATCCCACTACTTATGCATTTTAACCTAAAATATCATCACTTTATTCTTGTTAAGTGTTTCCTAATAAATACAGGAACTATCTGGACGAGTGACAATATCATCCTCCTCCTCCTCATCTTCACTGAGAATACATATATAAGGACAAAATAAATTCCATTTCAAATTATTATTTGACAGAATGCACAGAACAGTGCAGTGATCACTGCAGTGATCAGTGAATTGCAACTTCAAATCAGATAAAAAAATATCTCTGGAAAGGAAAATTCTAAAAAGAAATCTCTCAATCAAAATTTAAAAACAAAAGTAAATGCAAATATACTTACTCTATAGTATAAGAAAAAATATTTCTTTTGACAAAGAAGTAGGGAGTTTTTATCATAACCTAATTACTCATCGCTTGAAATATTGCAACATGGTCAACTGCTATGCACAAAAAAGTTAACTAAGTTTTTGTATTTTGCTTATTTTTGAGCCAAAGATACTATATCATTATTATGAATGGTATAATCAAAATTAAAATGGTGTACTTTTAATGTATAAATTCTTTCATCATTTGAGAAGCCAAAGGATAGAAATAAAGAAGCCATTTCAAACAAAAAAGAATCAATAACCATCTTATCATCCATCCTGAGAGAATCTTAAAGAAATACAGTGAATTAGGTGTTACTTCATAAGAAGTGCCAATATCCTAATTTTTATGTCTCAAAGAAAAATTAGCAAATAATTTACATTGGCTTGATGGGTGTTCAATAAATAACAGATGTCATTGGATGATAGAATTTCATTCCAAAAGTTCTCAATTACTTTTAATATGTAAAATGAAATCTCAGTAGATATATAATTTTATATAACATATTACAATAATTGATTTTTCCACTGAAAAATGAGAATTGCCTAAGAAGACAACAGTTTAACAGCAGTATTTGCCAACTGATGTAAAACAAAACTCAACTATTTTCTCTCCAGCTAACATTCATGTAGAGAAATTATTTCCCCTATTTCATAAGCAAACATGATTACAACCATAAAAAACTAATGGCAATCTATCCTAGATGAATTACAAAGGACATTCATACATACACCAGCTAATTATAAGAAGTCATTTTTTTTTTAAGTTTACTTATTTTGAGAGAGAGAGACAGCACAAGCAGGGGAGGGGCAGGGAGAGAGGGAGAGAGAGAGAATCCCAAGCAGGCTCCACAGTGTCTACACAGAGCAGACACGGGGCTTGATCTCATGAACCATGAGATAATGACCTGAGCTGAAATCAGGAGTCGGACACTTAACCGACTAAGCCACCCAGGTGCCCCTAAGAAGTCCTTTTGCTTAAAAGAAATAAAATTAGATCCATTTCACTTGTGTTAATAGCATCAATATGAGACTTTTTTTTTTTTTTAACAGTTATTTTGCCCACCTCTTCTCTTTTTTCTTCACAGCATTCCAGTAAAACAGGTAGGGTAAATGTAACTATCCTTACTTTTACAAATGCGAAACCTCAGCTTTAGAAATCGTATTTAGTGACAGTTTCAAAAGCCAGGTCTCCTGATTCGTCTTCTAAGTTCAGGAATACCTGCATCCCACATGATTCTTTGCTATTTAAGATACATAGAACCTAATAATGAAACCCTAAAAGTGTAAAATCAATATAAGTAAATGTATTTAATTATGATAAAACTCATCACATCAAGTTGACAGATATTTAGTGTGTGTCACAGAGGGGAGTAGATTCTGGGTCACCAATGTCAATCACTTACGATTTTTGACATGGTATCTCCCAGGGAGGAGCAGGACCATCACGGAAAGTAGACAAAACTCTGGCTCCAGGATTAGAGAACTCCAGTGGGGCTGGTGGGTGGGGAGCTGAGAGATGTGAGTTAAGGATGGACCAGCATGAGTTCCAATAGGTTGGGGTATGTTACCACAGGCCTGGTAGGTCACAGTGAACTTGGACTCAATGCGTTTGATAATGTAAGACATAAGAGGAAAGGCTTCAATAATAAAATTTGGAGAGGGTCTACGCCTTCCTTCCCCTGTGGCCCTCCCACTTTGGCAGGCTAGAGTCAGTCTATTTCATGTTTTACTCTGTAGGACTGTTATGTAGGGATTTACGTTTTAAAAATATGGTGGAGTGACTTCTGGCTAACTAAATCTGAATACTATGTATACACATGAATGAACATATTGAGGTCATTTTCACTGAGCTGAAATTTAACACACATGTTGTACTGTGTGTGTGTGTATACAGATATATGCACAGTGTAATATAATAATTTATCATTATGTCCCCATTCCCACCTTGTTCTAACAGCCGCATCTCATACCTGGATTATTTCTTCAGTTTCCTAACTAAACTCCTTTTCTTTCTGACCTTCACCCCTTCAAATAATTCTAGTTACGGCACTCAGAGTGTTCCTATTTAAATGTCATTTAGGGTATTAAGGAGGGCACTTGGGTTGAGCACTGGGTGTTATATGTAAGTGATGAATCACTAAATTCTATTCCTGCAAACAGTATTACACTATGTCAATTAACTAGAATTTAAATAAAAATTTGAGGAAAAAACAGTAAATGATGTGAATAAAAATGTCATTCAGCCTGTGTGTCAGCCTAGTGGCTTCTCATCCCACACAAGGAGAAGCTGAAGTCCTAGGGGCACTTCGGTAGCTCAGTTAAGCATCTGACTCTTGGTTTCACCTCAGGTCATGATCTCATGGTTTGTGATATCCCCGTGTTGTGAGCCCCGTGTTGGTTTGTGAACCCCATGTTGGGCTCTGTGTTGACAGCATGGAGCCTGCTTGGGATTCTCTCTCTCTCTCTCTCTCTCTCTCTCTCTCTCTCTCTCTTCCCCTGCTTGCACGCTCTTGTACTCTCTCTCTCTCTCTCTCAAAATAAATAAATAAACATAAAAAAAAAGCTGAAGTCCTTACAGTGGCCCACAAGATTCTATCTCCTTGACTACTTTGACCAAAACGTCCACCGTCCGCCCTCACATGCCCACTAGCTGCAGCTACACTGGCCTCCTTGCAATCTTACTGTTCCTGGCACACACCAGGTATGGTCTTGCTCTGGGCCTTTGCCCTTTTCATTTGTCTCCTGTAATGTCAGTAACTTCTGGCTCACTCTTTCCTCTCCTTGGGGACTTCACTCAGTTTTGGCCTGCTTGGTAAGGTCATTTGTGATCATCCCCTCTAAATTTGCAACCCGATTGTCTGACAAGCTGGATCTATGCTCCTTATTATATTTCTTTCCTCAGCACATATTACCATTCAATATAGAGTACTTAAAAAAAAAATGCTCTTTTCTGTCTCAGCTACTAAAATGTACAGTTCATGCTTTCCTCATTAATGTCCCCACAGGGTCATCAGAGATTGCTCTACGCAGCATGTACTAAAAAAAAAAAAAAAAAATTATAGAAATAATTGGATCGATCATTGATCTCAGCAGACTCAAGGGCCATAATGACAGGGAGAAGAATCCAGGAAAGAGTAGAAAGTAAAAGAAAACAAAAGTAGCCTAAGAGAAAATAAGAGAAATCTTATTTTCTTCCAATGCTCAGTGGAACTTACTCTACATATGAAAAGGCTTTCATCTGAATTTGTGCTAACACAAAAGCCTGCAATCCCACAGAAGGTTCTTTCTGATTCGGCACTCATTACTCTATTGGGAACACAGTAGAATACCCTAACTATGTTGAACTATTTTAAAAATTAACAAATGGAATAAATGAAAGACTGTAAAGATCTGTTTTAGTTCCTAAACAGTTCCTTGCCCTGGAGAGTTTATAATCTGCCCTTAGAAATTACCGCAAGGTTACCTGGGGTTCTTTGGGATGGGAAGAGCCATATCTGTAAGCTCCACTTAGTATTTTACTGGTTCTAATGATTGCAGAATCAACTATCGTATTCTGAATTTCTAGCTTTCTCTTATTAAAATGAAAATAAAACATACAGTTCCTCCCCCTCCCCCCCCCCCAAAAAAAGCCATTAAAGAAATATATTGTTTTTCCTTAAAGGTATTTTTTCTTAGTTCTTTGGATTTATTTTACATTTTTATTCATTGACACCCTGATCAAACGCTACCTTCACAGTGAGTACCTTCCATCCACTGCCTCTCTAGATGGTAGGCACCTTGAAAGCAGGGGAGCATTATATCACTTTGCATCATTCTAGGATAAACCCATAGAGAGTAGTCACTGAATACATGTGGCAACCCATTTGAATCCTTCATTATTGCTGGCATTCCTAAGAACATCACCACCACTCCTTCACAACCTCTTCTCTCTGAACTCCCTGTTTATTACGTCCATCTAAATTTTAAGTATATTAAGAGTGCACCCCAACAGAGTCTTACAATTCTGCAGTATGCACCTCAATGTTCTTCCCGTTCAGAAACAGCGCATGTGGGAATGAATTTAGGCTTTGCACGGCCTGAAGCTTATGCAATTTTAAGGAAAAATATAAGATTATGAATACAAAATTTGGCACAAATGAATTTTTATGAAAAGGACAAAAGAAACCACAACAAATGACAAATGCTGAAAAGGTGACAAAGGCAGCAAACATTACACATTCCTTAGAATTTCCCGGAGCTTTGGCGGGGGCTCATACAAGTGAGAGAGGAGCCCTGAGATGGTCCTTTCGTTAAAGTGCCATAATTTATTCATTCTGATCTCATTTCTTTTCTCATCCCATGTAATCACCCTCACAGTCTTTTTTTTTTTTTTAAATAGAAAATGTTATTTACTCATAAGTTACTTTAAACAGTTATCAACTCACGGAAATTATGTTTCATCTCTATCCCCAAATACTTCCGAACTACTAACATTCTTATGAAACAAATCTCAGCAGTTCTATTATTTCATACACAAATATGTCAATATGTATTTCTAATAGATAAGGACTCCTTATTTTAAAAAGGAATCACATTATTTTATATATTACAACTGCTTCATATTCAAATACTCATTGTCCCATTTCCAAAAATATCTAAGAATTTTTTTAAGATCAGCTTTACCAAGATATAGCATACATGTAATAAAAACAGCCTATTTATATGTACAGTGAAATGATAGCAAATATATACAACTGTATAAACCACAACCAGAATCAAGATAGAGAATACTTTCTTCATGCCTTGAGTTCCCACTGACTCTTTCCCACTTTTCTCTTCTACTCAACCTCAGCTCCAGGAAACCACCTGTCTGCTTTCTGTCATAATCAGTTATTGTTTTCTGTTTGGTTTTTGCTTTTATCTTTAATAGTTCCTTGCTTTCAGTTATTTTAGCTTAATTTTCTCTTCTGTCTCTCGTGCCTTTGGATCCTTTTTTCCAAATATAAGTACTTAATACTATCAACATGCCTCTAAGCTCTACCTTAGTTGCAGCCCATAAATTTTGGTACTTTGCTTTTTAATTTGTATTTTGTTCAAAATATTTTCTAATTTCCCCTTAATTTTTTTTTTCTTTAGCCCATAATTCTAGTGTTTGAATTTTCATTTTATCTAACATACTCAGCTTATCATGGCTCATGTACTGCTTCACCTCCGCCTCCCAAACCTAAAATTGAACCATGTTTCATCCCAAGGTTCATCCTCTCCCCCACATCTCTTCAACAAGTAAGTGTCTCTGAAGTATGCATTATAGAAAGGTCTAATGGAGGATCCCATACATTTAATGCTCAAGGTCCGGTAAGCTTTTGTGATTTGTCAAAAGTCTCACACAAAAGGAGTTGATGAGAAAGATTAGTCCAGACACTGAGAGCCAGACATCGGACACCACAGTTCTGGTCACTAACAAGATGTGTTTGCAGTGACTAATAGACCATGAAAGTTACATGAACATATATTCATTGTATGTGCACCCATAAATTTTAATCAGATGTGAGGTTTACTGATTAACATACTGTTGATAAGAAGAAAAAATGAGAAGACTTTTAAAAGATTAGCCAATGGTTTTACAGTTAGGAGGTAGTACAGGTATTTTGTTTTTTAAGTTTATTTATTTATTCAGAGAGACAGAGAGACAGAGAGAGAGAGAGAGAGAGAGAGAGAGAGAGAGAGAGAAAGAGAGAGAGAGAAAGAGAGAATGAGAATCCCAACCAGGCTCTGCACTGGCAGCACAGAGCCTGATGTGGGGCTTGAACTCATGAACCAGGATGATCATGACCTGATCTGAAATCAAGACAGACTGGTCACCCAGGCACCCAAGGAGATAATACATTTAAATGAAAAATGGCTTACTTACTTCAGGCATTAAGGTTTTTTGTTTTTGAAATTTATTCAAGCCTGATAACTAAAACTAAAATAACTTTCCATTATCGCAGAGGGCTCTAACAGTTCGATATTCCCTTATAGGAAGTCTGAACTTTGTAAGATTAACAAAGCATATAAAAAATAAACATAAGTAACTGTCACTCACTGTTAACTCTGTGAGACAGGTCTTGCAATCTCTCAATTGTACAGATGAGATAAAAGGAAACTTAGAGAACACGAGTAACTGGACTAAAGTGATGAAGATGGCTTGGGTCAGAGTTTTGTGACCGAAGTTTGATGCTCTGTTAATTAGAAATATTCTGCATCCCTGCAGCTCCGAGATCAGAACTGACTATGGTCAATTATTTAAGTATGTCCACATATGGGGGACACAGAATTCAAGCTTAATATTGCAAATATTTTTCTTACCATCAAAGATCTCCAAAGTGAAAGTAAACGTGATTATATTCACCACTCATGAAAAACACTGTATTTCTGGTACATTGTTTCTAAGTCTGACTATTATTATCTCAGTTTCCCTACTGAGAACATCAAGAAACTAAAAGTTAAACAACATATCCAGACAATATGTACAACAGCTGAACTTAAATACTGATCTGTCTGACTGTAAAAACACTCTCCGAATATATGGGATGTGCTAAAGCACTGGCTGACTGAAGGTCTGGCATGAATATTAAAGATGGTTCAATATCCTTGCTTCCAAAAAAACCACTCCAATTCACACACCCACTAAAATGTAGCCTGTTATGGCATATTGACCAGACTAATCCGAAATTTAAGAATAGAAACAATTGTTCATCAAGAAGCAGTATCACTTGAACTTATATAAATATTTCAAGGTATGCTACCTTTGTTAATAAAAGTAATCAAATTAGAATATGGATTATTAGTTACACTTAACAAAAAATGTACAAGACAGGGCAATCATTTAGTTTTCTTGATATTTCTACCAGAAACAGTATGACTCAAACATAATCTCCTCTGATTAATTTCAAAATAAATGGATAAAAAAGAGAAATATATTTCTTTGTCCTGGCAACATAGCTAATCTCTGATATCCTGACAAGGTAAGTATGATGTCACTGAACCCTGAAAATAATATATTACAACCTACCAGCCCAGGTACCTGGAATTTATATTTTTCTTTCCATAAGACAGATTCCTAAATATTTGTTAGAAAATCTTTGTATTAACATGAAATGTGATCTTGTGTCACGTGTACCTGGCACACCAGCTTAAGGAATTTTGAGAAATCTCATGCTAATGACCAATCCGTACCTGGTATCCCCCTGGAACAAGAACAAGGAAGCTGACTCATCTGTGTGGTGTGTTTCTTGATCTCCAACCTTGATCACTGCCATGCCATCTGTAACATATGCCAAAAAAGCATAAGCAGAAATAAAGACTTTCTTGCCTAGGAGCATTCTCCCTTAAGTTACACAGGAGTGTCTCTTCTAACAATACTACTGGAATGTGTCTTCTACCATAGACTTCTTTATAACAGGGATTTCCAGGGGCCAACTGCTAACAAAACCACCATTCCAGAAACAGCTGGCCTCACCTTCGTTCCAATCACTGATTGTCAGCCATTAATCCGACAGCATTTTCTTGCCAGAAACCCTGTCAATTCATCTCTACAAAGAGCTAGCTAGCCGGATCGATGTCACCTACAATTGAGACAACTAGAAACCGAGAATTTCCATGAATTAGAATTTATGCCACAGGCATACTTCTCACAGAATGACGCGGATAAACAAAATTGAACTCATTCTTTACAGGTGCAATGGCCTGGGAGAAGCTAACTTTTCATACAGCCCTTGCTCAATTTAAAAGCAAACAGCGGATATTATTGGTTTTAAACTTTTACTCTCCTATTCCAGGACCCTGCTGATTCATTAAGAGTTTCATGAAGCTACATTAGGGTCTTAACATTATATTCTTATCTTGGCTCCAAAGAGCTTTCCAAAAATCTTCCAAACAAATTTGATTTAATTATCAATAATAATAATAATAATACAGATACAAGTTATCTTTAAAACCAAATGACCGTGTTTGGTTCTTTGGCTAAAAGATGCTTACTTCTTATGGATTTCTTGTTCTCTTATGGAAATTGTTGAAATTTTAAAAGTATCATGCCAGTAATCTATTTCACAATTACGATATAGAATACCAAGAAAAAAAGAAATGAGTTTAAGAAGTTCAGTGATTAAATGAACCTCAGAAGCAGTGATATGCACATAAAGGATTACATTTGGCCCATTATATTTCCTAAACAAAATTTTGTTTTATTTATACTTTTTACACTGCCTTTTCTGAGTATATAATACTATTTTAAGTTGAGTAAAATGATACAAAAGTTTTAATGTTTAACAATTATGTGTTAATTTTTTTTTTTTTTTACTGTCCTAACTTACTTTATTGTATTGATTCAGAGTACAATGATTAAATCTCTAGGTGGAACAAGGGTCCAGTATTGTGAATGCATTTACGACTCAAAGAGACATGACTCAATATAAAAAGATACATTTTTTTCTAAATTAATCTATCCCTTCAATACAATCACTATCAAATTTCAACAGAGATTTTCCTGAAAATTGACAAGCAGAATCTGGAAAATATATGCAAGATCACAGGTCAAGAATTGTCCCAAGAGTATTTGAAGAGTAGCAATATGGTATGTTCACCTGCCATGTGTCAGGACTAAAACAAAGAAATCATAATTAAAACAAAATGTGACACTTATGTTGGGATAGACAATAGACCAGTAGACTAGAACAGAGAGGTCATAAAAGACCCATATATGTGTAAAAAAAATCTATTTCTGACAAGTGGAGCATTAGAGATCAGTGGGAGTAACAATATAACATTCAATATATGGTGTACAGACAACTGATTATCCATGCTGAAGAAGAAAAAAACTTAAAGTTTCTACTCAGACCACAGACAGATTAAATTCTATTTCTGTAAGGACATTATGTGAAAAGTAAGATTGTACAATTTTTAGAAGAAAATATAGAGCAATATTCTGAAAACTTCTGGACAACGACAATTTCCAAAACAATACAGAACACTTAGAAAATTTAAGAGAAACAAAATGATAAATGAACTTGACCATATTAAAATTTAAACCTCTGTAAAAACAAACAGACAAACTAAAAAGCATACCACATACTGGGAGAAGAAGATATCTATAGCCTACTTACTTGACAGAGGATTATATCCAGAATATATACAGTTTCCCTAAAATTCAATTTGAAATACACTAACTAATACAATTAAAGAATAAACAAAAGAACGGCAAATCACAGATGAGAAAAACCCAAGAGCCAACAAAATTAATAAAATATTATCGTATTCCACATTCCTGGAGGGAAGGTAAACAAAAGCAATAGATATCAACCCACATTACATTTGAAAAAGAAAATGTAGAGGAAGAGGACGAAAGATGTAGAGTAACAAAAGTAGTAATTGACTACGGACAAGTGTAAAAACAATATAACACTTTGGACAGCGATTTGGAAAAATCTACTATTGTTGAAAAAACCATACAACATTCCTCCTACATTATTTAGCACGATAGTCATTATAGCCTGAAATTTAACTTGTCCAAGAAACTCCTGTACATGTGCATAAGGAGACTACTTTAACAAACTAAATTATAGCATTGTTTGAAATACTAAAAAAAAAAAACAACAACAAAAAAAACAAACCCTCACAAATAACTTAAATAACCAGGGAATGTTTAAATTTAAAGTGCCATTGAAATGTACAATACTAGAATTCTGCCCTGTAGTTACAATAAACGAAATAGAGCCACATGTATCACTTCGGATAAATTGTATAAACTGGATGTGACTCAGAGAGGCTGCAAAAATACATTAAGATGTCATTTACATAAAATTTCATAAACAAGCAAACAAATTCTTCTTTGGTTTATGAATACATACATAAAACTGGGAAGAACAGCAAGGGAAAGAGTAACCTCAGATTAGGTGAAGTCGGGAGAAGGGAAGTGACTACAGGAGGCTTTAATTGATTTATATGTCTCCCTTCCCCAGAAAAATATGAAACAAATGTGGCAAAATAGTGATGTAAAAACGTATGGTGGGTACAGGGCTGTTTGTCATATTATTCTCTACAGTTTTGTGGTACACTCTGACATTTGCAACCAAAATGACAAGTCAGCGCCAGATAAGTGGTAAGTTGCATACATCAGGCCATAAAATGCTTCTAAACTCCCCCCAGCTCCATTCCCAGAAGGGAAGGTAAAAGAGAAGGTGTGGGATGTTGAACTGGGTGTCTCAACAGACGGAGGAGGTGAAAACGTGAATAAAGCGGTGTCACTCTTAGGTAATTTTCCTGATGGGGGAGGAGGCTCAGGCTGAGAAAACTCAGGTCCACTTTTAATGAATCAGTACCCATCAAACCCTGACTTCTTGTGGTTACTATGGAATGGAGACATTCAACCAGTGAGTCGTTTTAGTCAAATTCACAAGATTGAGAGCAAAACACCCTCACCGTTTAAGTGCAAATTAATCAGACACAGATGTGTCAGGCAGCAAACAGTTCAACAGAACACTTGCTATATTTTAACTTCGAATTTAAAACTCGTTTGTTGTGTGCCCTTCGCCCTCTTTCAACCATAAAGCAAATGATGATTTGGGGCTAGAGTAGAACTGGCAGAGGAAAATTTTTTCCTCACACTGTGTCACAGCACAGAAGAATGGTGCTGCATTTTCCAGAGATGAGGGTTTTTCTTCTATATCAGTAACCACACGATACCCCACTCCAGAGATCTTAATTTAAATTCAAACCAAAGAAAAACTAAAACAAACAAAAACCCCAAAAAACATCTAGAGTAAATTTATGTTAATTTATGAGTAGTTAAGCTCAAAGTTGTAAGGACGTGTGCCCAGAGGAAATGGTTTTTATTTTGTCATTTTTTTTCCTGGAAAGGTAATCAAAAGTTATATTACCAAATATGGATGCTGTCTTAAATGTACACGGTTCTTTACATAATATTGTTTGCTTCACAAAACCCTGTGAAGAGAAACTTCTTAATTAGTATATAACACCTGTAATCAAAAATTAATTCTTTAACACTAATTTCTATATATATTATTTGAAATCTTGTTTTATTTGACACTGTACTGGGCACCAAATATGGAGAAAAAACCCTCGGTGTTAAGGGTCACGATTTTAGATCCATGCACAACTGATATGTGCACAAATGGCTGGGACACAGAAACTGACCCAAGTCTGTATCAGATTAAACAAAACAAAACAAAACAAAACAAAACAAAACAAAATCTTTGCTTGTCGTGAAATATGGATAATTGTATTACAGACTCCCCAGATTTGGAGATGGTTGGAACTTTGATCTGAAAACAATATGTAAAGAGTTATTCATTAATTTTATTTTTTTAATGTTTATTTTTGAGAGCATGAGAGAGAAGGGCGGGGAGGGGCAGAGAGCGAGAGGGAGACACAGAATCTGAAGCAGGCTCTGGGCTGAGAGATGCAGGGCTCCAACTCACAAACTGTGAGATCGTGAAGTGAGGTGAGGTTGGATGCCTAACCAAATGAGCCATCTAGGCACCCCTATAAAGAATTATTTTTAGAGAAACTTTTATTTTTAAAGCATGTCACGAATTCAAAACTTCCTAAAATTGTAATCACACTGAACAGGTTTCACTAGGTAATATAGAGAAAAGAAAATTTATCACAGAAGACGCATCTAGTTTTTTGAGGCCATTAGTTAAGGTGCTGATTATATTGAACCTAGTATTGATACTGTACTATAAATAAGGTTTATAATTGTTCCTTTAAAAATAAACATTTAAAATGGAAGTGGCAAATTTAAATACACAAAATCCATATATTCAAGTGTGTTTTTAGATGCTCAAATTAGTCCAAAGAGAAATAACAACATCAAAGGAGAAAATGATAGACAAAATTATACACCACTTAAAGTCCCAATATTGATGATCAATACACAGCCCCAACAGTGTTGATCTAAAATTGTTTAAAATTTTAATCCTAAAGCAAATAGTGACAAATAGCAGTTCAGAAAATCAGATTTGTAGTTTAATTCCCCAGATGTTTTGTCTTTTTTTTTTTAATGGAAAACTGACTTTAAGCATTAAAATGAAGAATAATAGGTAGCCAAAGATCATTCTTTGTCCAATATCTGTTTAAGAATGCTTACTAATGTTGCCGAAAAATAAATTGTATGGTTTTGGAAGATTAGGATCCCTCAAATATCTGACTGTGCAAGTTCTTTCAGGAAATCACTACAGATTTTTGTAAAACCAGAAGATTGGCTCAGGAAATTTTGACTAATGCAACGTTCTCTAACTGCTTTTTTTAACTGCAGAGGATGGCACAAGCCTATATTATGAGTGTATAAAAATGAATTTTTTGAGAATAGCCTAATGATTGGGCAATAGTAATTATTGCCAAGTATCAGCATTCTGAAACACAACTCTTTCCTACATTATGTAACAAGATAGACAACCTAGTTCGGAAAGATTTTTCAAAAAACACTGAATAAAAATCTCCTTTTAACAAGTAACCAGCTCAGTGGACTCAGGAAGTAGTGGGGCCTTCTCCCCTCCATTTAATGTTAGTTACATAAGTCAGTACTTTCTTTCTGAACAGCATCAGAAAACCTACATGATTGGTCAGTGTGTTTTAAATGCACAAATCCTGACGATAAAAAGCTAGAGGAAACCTGAAAATACTCTTGCTCTTCCAAAAGTCAACACAGTCAGAATCCATGCCTCTGAGTGCTGCAAGAGTATAAGTATGTAAGACCCTGATGAGACTGAAAAGCCTACCATAAGACAAATAACCAAACTTAGGAAAAACCGTAGGGTCAACCTCTTTTTTAACAATAGCGCATTCGTGTGGAGTGGGAAAAAAATGCAGTCTAAGAATTCTATGGTCAACCAACTGTCATTCACGTATGTTTTAAATCAAGCATGAGGCAATTTTACATCATAAAGGCTCAGGGTATATAGTTTTGTATTCAGAAATGCAGAAAGATACACCGGGAAGACATCAAATCAATTCCTAAGTCTACCTGAAATTCGTTCCACAGATGGAGAAGTACAATTAAATGCATACAACTACATATTTTATCTATCTGTTCGTATACATTTTTTTCCTTAGAAAAGAAAAGAATTTCAAAGTATGGAGAATTAACTGTTGTTATTGCCTTCAATAAATAAAATTTTATGATGTCATAAAAAATTTTAAATATTAAAAAATCCACAAGACTTCAGTGATCTACACTCGGTATTCCTGTAGTTACATCAGACATAAAAATCAGAGTTGTGTCTTAACCAATATACTGCTCTGAAACTGTATGATAATCTATTAGAGATTGAAGATGAGGGTTCTAAGAATGCCATGTATGAATAAAACACATAGTTACAGACAAAACAAAAATTATGTAAATATAAATACATATAGATATATATCCAGAAAATATATTGGTCAAACAATATTGTCCTTGTGTATTCCCATTTGGACTGATGACCTTCTAGTCAGTTCATCTTTGGACATGAAAGGACATATTTGGACATTAGGTTCACTTCAATTTTCTCTCTTGACTTAGTCTATATTATATCTATATATATTTTTTTAATTTAAGTGTATGAACTTAAAAATGGCCACATAGACTACCAAGTACAAAAAGTATCATTTCATCACAAAACACTTCATTTAAGACATCTTCCAAAACCACCCTGATTTGTAGTATTTGTCAATTTCCATGGTGTAATTACAGACAAAAGTATGAAAATTTATCTGTATTCAGGTATCTTTGCATAACTATAAAACAAACAGTTGCTGCAATTTTTATTTTAGAATAAAAACAGCATACACCTTTCCTTCTGGAGTATGCTGCATAAAAGTGGCATATCACTTCCATCGTTAAAAATGGTGTCAATGAAAAAAAATGGTCTCATTTTCTATAGCTTAAGTAGACTGCAACATCAAAGAGTAGCATCAGGCAGGATAAGATTATAGTCATAGAAATTTTGTACAGACTCAGTAGTTTGCTCATAATTATTATATCTTGATTGACACAGTTTTTACTTTCTTTTAGCTTTCTGGCTAATTCTCCTACCTTTCTCTGTGTTATGCAGCACACTGGAATATTTTTAAAAATATGCTTTCAGTTACATATTAGGTGATGACCTGGTAATCTGGCATTCTGAAAACCGACAAGCAGATAAACAAAACAAACAGGCCTAATTTATCACATTGATCTGTTTCCACTTTGTAAATCCTCCCACCAAGACCAGTTCAAGCCATCAATGTGACGTCACTAAATGTGAAGTTAGGAAGAGCGTATCTTAGAGACTTGGTATCAACTGGCTCCAGTAAGAACACTGTGATGAGTAAATAATACCTCAAGTTTGTGTTTATTCTAATAGTCTACCAAAATATCCATGGACATTTTTGGGAGGTTCCAATACATTGAAGAAAATAATAGTGAATCATTTTAGCATAATGAGAATTTTAAATAACAAACAACATTTTATAAAACTATGAAATGAGAAAAAAACACTTTCCAAATAAGTATTTTATTTAGAATGAAATAAAGTGATAGGTTGAGGCTGTTTTATGATAAAAAAATATCCATTATAAACAATATCACTGAAAGCTTATAAACCATATGTTAGAGTTTGGAAACAACCCAATCAACTAAAAAACAAGTGAAAATAATCACTTTGTGTTTTGAGAACTGAACATTTTATGACATGTGAAAGAAATTGATAAAGTACATGTTTTATGGACCTTTAGATACATCTGTAAAGTTCTTTTTTTTTAAATGCTTTTGATGTGATAAGGTGTATAGTACCCAAAAGTAGACAGTAACCTAGCACAGGAGTTGGTAAATTTTTTTCTGTTAAGAGCCATAGAGTATAAATTTTAGTTTTTGTAGACCATTTCATCTTGTCATGAATGCAGTTCTGTTTGTAGTGGGAAAATGCCCATATCCAACATGTAAATTCATGATCCTGGCTGTGTTCCAACACTGTTTTATAGAAACAAACAGCAGATAGATTTGGCCTGGGGGATGTTCACAGTTTGCTGACCCAACTTTAGGGTGTACTGAATCATGTGGTATTTTTACAGTTATGATTTCAATATAATTTTCTTAGTATTTATAAAAAAATTAATCTCAATAACCAAAGTGGTTTTAATAATATTGCCCAAGTCAGTAAACAATATTGACTAATTAGTGTTTCTTAAGTAAGATATTCACAGAGCAAACCCAACTGCCAAAAGGACAATGCAATTGAAAATAAAGTGAATATAGTTGTGAACACATTTTCTTTTATATTACGATACCAAAATTTCATAATTAACCATAAGGAGAGAGGGTTACCTACGTGGTAAATAAAGAGAAAATTTGCATATTAAATTAAAATATGTTTAATATAAGTATGTTCATTTTAATCAACAATGAAATCCTTATTCTTACCTTCCATAAGTTTTCCTGTCTGTTCTGCACTTCCTCCAGGAAGAATTTTGGCAATATAGGCTCCAATTTCTCCATTATGTCCAGGGATTTCTTTACCACCCACAATTCTAATTCCTAATCCATTACCTGTATTGAAAAAATAGCAAATTATTAGTAACATTTTAAAGGAACAACAGTTATCATGAGTTATAAGGTGCACATGACGTGAGCTCTGGTGCCCAGAAGCTATCTACAACATGAATATTGGGACTGGACACCAATAACAAAAGGATATTATTCTGAATTCAATAATAGAAGATATGAAATAGGACATTCTGAGATTTTTGTAGGATCTACAATGAATCCCCTGATATTAAAAAATAATTTTTGGAATTCAATGATATCACCACGATATAATACAGATTATCTTTGTCCACTTTTGGCCAGACACTTTGTAAACATACTGTATAAAGATGTTCTCAGTATAAGAAACACCAGAGTGTATAATTCACTTATGAAATTGAGGAGCATTTCATGTAAAAGACAGTAATAGCTATCATAAATTGAGAAGACACAATTTAAACATACAAATGATTGCAACTGATAAGATGAAAATACAATCATAATTTATGAATTACTATTCATTTTTTAGCCTTAACTCATCAACTAACATTGTGCATTATTAACATGACATTTTTTGTGAGGCAAAATAAAATTCTTGACTGATGAACAACTTAGTAAACTTTATTTCATAGAATAGATTTTTCTGTAATTAGCTATATGGATAAAAAGATGGAGAATGATTATTGTGTGAAAATTGAGTGTGATATAAATGAACTGTTGATGTTTTAAGTTTATATTTTCTTTATAATCAGCTAAAAATTAGCAAGCGTATATATACAGCACCAGAAATATTTTTATTACAAATGTCAAGGATATTTTAAAAGTACTAAAAGAAAGCAGAATTCTTCTTAAATCAAGACACAATTAACTATTTCTTTAGATTAAAATTATTTCTATTCAGTGATTGAAGGCCCGTTTTCAACTCTTTCAAAAATCTCTAAATTTTAAAAGACAGCTTTCTTACAGATCCTGTTCCCTTCCCACTTTACTCTTCAAAAACAATCCCTGGAGTCAACATCAACACAGTACAAACATTCAACAAGCAAGTAACACGGGATTATGGAACCCTTCTGCCATTTATCCAGGTAAGGATATATTTTGGTAAAACATCATTTCCAGGTTATAAGGTAATTCCAAATGAACTTCCTCTCTCCTTTCCTTCCTCCCTTCCTTCCTTGTTTTTACCCTCTTTTCTCCCTCTCTTTCCCTCCTACTTGCCTCCCTCTTTCTACCTTTTTTTTTTTTTTTTTTACCAGGGTAAGTGTTCTGAAGATTGAGCCTCAAAATAAAAAGAAAAACAAAAAAAAAAACCCAAAACCTAAGCAAATCAACTGTATGCATCTAACTTTCCTGCTGTTGTCAATGGGTCATAGTTAAATAAGATACTAGCTTTCTCTGGCCTTACTTATGAAGCTTTTCTGTCACCAGTATCTTGGTCCATTGCTACCCCTGTGAGTAGAGATTAATTTATGATACACATTGAATATAGCTGTGTGAGTACAGAACATCATCTAGTATAGGACTTGGTCTCAACTAAGGCTGCTTACCAACAGTTGAGTTCTTACTTAGACAGTAGTCTTAAAGAATTCACCAGGACTGATTATATAGTAAGATATTACATAGATACAAATAAAGGGCAACAAATGAAGAAGTTATTACCCATTCTTCATTCAATCAGTTTAGTCTATCTTTTGGTGTGCTAAGGATATTTTGGAAATTACAAAATGAGGATTTTAAAATAGCTGGTCACGGAATTTATCTGTTAAAAGTAATAACAGTTTCTTAAAAGACTTGCTTTCACTTTTCATGATTGAATCCCTCAGAGCTGTAATTTACTACTTGTTAAACTTTTCATAAACACACACACAGATACTGAATTTCTAATGTGGTTGGTGTGTCTTTATCAATTTTGAGACATGTCAGTCTGAGATCCCAAAAGATGATTTAAGACATTTCCTTACCACATAGGCATATGTTCAAGATCATTCCATACATCAAAACTTATTATAATGCTACACTCAGAAGAGTACACTGTAGTAGGGTATAGTAGAGTGCTCAGGGCATTTGGTTTTACTTATTTGTTTTTAAGCTTAAAAAAACCAGAATATAAACATAGCCCATGAAAAACAATTTCAGCACTATATCATATATGGCATAGCATATGTTTAGAATCTACACATGGGATTATTACACCTTGTAAAGGTATAGCTAAAAGAGTAGTTGTGGAACTCTGAAATCTATTCATTGGTATAAGTGACTATTTTTAAAGATTTGGTTATAGTTTCATTCTATAGATGGAAATGTCTTAAGAGTTAAGTAGTTGCATCCCTACTACCACTTAATTTTTGGTGACTGAATACACCTAAAACCCTGTAGAAAGGGATCAGTGAAAGAAAATTATAATTATATCCATCTTAATAAAGTAGCACAACATGGGGCGCTTGGGTGGCTCAGTCGGTTGAGCGTCCGACTTTGGATCAGGTCATGATCTCGCGGTTCATGAGTTCGAGCCCCGTGTTGGGCTCTGTGCTGACAGCTTGGAGCCTGGGGCCTGTTTGGGATTCTGTGTCTCCTTCTCTCTCTGCCCCTCCCCCCACTAGTGCTCTGTCTCTCTCTGTCTCTCAAAAATAAGTAAAATATAAGGCTGATGCTAATTTAATAAAGTAGCACAACACAACATTTCTTTAATAGTGTAAAATACATCTTATACCACTGAATTCTAATACTTAAAACACTATACAAATACATGTCATAAGCCTCAGTATCTTTGGTAAAATGAAAGTAATGTACAGCCGTGATAATACTGTGGGAAATGAAATTTTATATATAAAGAAACCACTTCAAGCACATAGTAAATTTTCAAGAATTCCTGTTGCTTTGAAATTGCTTTGACATTGCTGTGGTTGCTGCTAGTTTTTCATGTATACAATAAAGTAGCATAGAAATATTAAAATTTGTGATAAAATAGAATGATAGAAAATAAAAAGACTCAGAAAGTATAACTTTTTTTTTTTTGCTTATTTTATAGTAGTTACATGCTAGTGGGGACATAACAAGTTTTCTTTATATGATTTGTAATAAATTAAATGTGGACATTTTAACATTTCTATAGCTTCACTTTGATATTTTATGTAGTAAATGCAGATAAAATAAACAAAAATACTTCTATAAAAATAAAACACCCCAGCTCAAATCTAAATTATAGAATGCAATAGAAGACCTGGTAAACTCAAGAAGGAACATTAATTTTTAACTGAAATGCTTGTATTTAAATGGTCCTTGATAAGTGATGTTTATATATTACCAATGTTTTTCAACTTTGGACAAATTTTTATCAACACAAAATCCTTTTGCCTCCCTGCTTCTATTCTATCTCAAAACATTAACAAAATGCTTCCTTAGTTAGATGCCTTGAAAATACAAGGGTTTTGCTCAAATGAACAGCACAGCAGGGTAGAGAGACGGTAGTTACCAAAGAAACACGGAAGCTTTAAAAAAGATTGTCAGAAATTACAGTAATTTCACAACAAATAAGCAGAGATGTTACTGAGGGGGTCTTACAGAGAAATCTAACTTTCAAAAATCCTTTAAAGTATGTAGGGAATATTTATAAGAAAAGAGACATCCAACGATAAAGGTAGCAAGTCATTAAGAGAAAGTATTACCTTAATAACCTTAGGATTACAATTGAAATATACCAGTCTTTTCAAATCCCTATGTATGTTTTAATTATGTGGTAAATATACTACTAGGTAGTCACTTTTAATGTTCCAGTCCAAGATGACAACAGAGGAGGCTCCTGAACTCACCTCGTCCCATGGACACACCGAATCTACAGCTACACGTGGAGCAATTCCCTCTGAAAAAAATCCAGAAACTAGCTGATGACTCCTACATAATGGGTCCATGAGAAAAAAACAAAACAAAACAAAACAAAACAAAACAAAACAAAACAAACAAAACCCACATCAAAACACGTTTTGGCATACCTTCAACTCCTGGGAGCCATCAAGAACAAAGAAGGCAGCTCGAACAATCATTGAGATTTGAGAGACAACCAAGAGCACAGGCCAGGCTGAATCATAATGTTTAGATTTCTTTAATGTTTATTTATTTTAGAGAAACAGAGACAAAGTGCGACTGGGGGAGGGGCAGAGAGAGAGGAAGACACAGAATCTGAAGCAGGCTCCATGCTCTGAGCTGTCACCAGAGAGCACGGGGTGGGGGTGGGGGGCTCGAATCCACAAACCATGAGATCGTGAACTGAGCTGAAGTTGGACACTTAACCGACTAAGCCACCCAGGCACCCCTGAATCAAAATGTTTAAATCCTACGTGAAACCGTTGCATCAAGGCTAGAAGATGTGATTGTTTTATCTAATGCTTAGAAACCAACACACAGAGTCAAAAAAATTGAAGAAACAGAGAAATGTGTTCCAAACAAGAGGACTAGATAAAATTTCAGAAAAGGACCCTAATGAAATGGAGGAAAGTTATTTATTTAAAAAGTTCAAAATAATGATGTTCAATGAAGTTAGGAGAACAATACATGAACAAAGTGAAAATTTCAACAAACAGAATATATAACAAAGTATCAAAGAGAAATCAGAGAACTAAAGAATAAAATATATGAACTGCAAAATTCATAGAAGGGTTTACTATCAGACCAGAGAAGTAGAGAAAAGATGGGTTAACTTGAAAACAGGGCAGTAGAAGTTACCTGAGAGGAGCAATGAGAAAAAAGAATGAAAAAGAGTGAAAATAGATTAAAGGATTCATGAGATACCATCAAAATGAAAGTCAACCTATAGAATAGGAAAGACTATTTACAAATCACGTTCCTGATAAGGGGTTAATATAAAAACATAAAAACTCATATATATAGAACTCATACAACTTAGCAGCAAACAAATAAACAATCTGATTTAAAAATATGCAGAGAAACTAAATAGACATTTTTCCAAAAAGATATACAAATGGCCAAAAGGTACTTGAAAGGGTGCTCAACATCATGAATCATCTGGGAAATGCAAATCAAAACCAAAATGAGATAATACCACACATCTGGCAGAATAGCTATCATCAAAAAAACAAGAGATAACAAGTGTTGGCAAAGATATGGAGAAAAGAGAACCCTGGTGTACTTGCTCAAGGGAATGTAAATTGGTGACAGTCACTATAGAAAACTGTACGGAGTTTTCCCAAATATTAAAATAGAATTATCCTATGATCCAGTGATCCCAGTTCTAAGTATATATCGGAAGGATATGAAACGGGCTATCAAAAAGATATCTGTACTCCATGTTCATTATAGCACTATTCACAATAGCCAAGATATGAAAACAACTTAAGTGTTTAGTGACAGATGACTGGATAAAGAAGATGTGAGATACACACACACACACACACACACACACACACACACACACACACGGAATATTATTCAGCCTTGAGAATAATGAAAATCCTGCCATTTGAGACAATGGGGATAGACCCTGAGGACATTAAGCTCAGTGAAATAAACCAGACAAACAAAGACAAATACCGCACAGTATCACATATACGTGTGAGAAAAAAATTCAAACTTATAGAAACAGAGAGTGGAAAAGTGGTTGCCAGGGGCTCTGAGATGGAAAAGTTCTGAAGATCTAATATAAAACATTGTGACTATGGTTTTAACACTATATCGTACAAGTGAAATTTACTAAGAGAGTAGAAGTGTTTTTACACACCAAAATACAAATACCTGAGGTGATAGATGTCTTAACTAGATGGGGGGGGATCTTTTCACAATATATACGTAAATCAAATCACCACAGTATGCACTTTAAATATCTCACAAATTTATAAGTCCATGGTACATCAATAAAGTTGAAATAAAACACAAATAAAATAAGCTGTGTATAAAATAAAATGAGCATATTAAGGAAAAATCTTTATATTTGGATTTAAATTTAAAGTTTAAATCTAGTTTAACCTTTATTGGTTTATTAACATGTTACATTAAAAGTTCTGGTATTTTAAAGTATTAAAAAGAAAGTTATTATTTTCATTTAAAAATATATGAAAATATTATGATATTACAATTATTAGACCATTAAATTTAGACAAAATTAAAATCCTTGGTTCATTTTGACAAAACCACATACTACATCTAAACAACAAGGAAAAGCAAAGTCTTGTAAGTGAACACACTATCTTATTAATAGTAGTCTTTAAATCAATGGAGTTTATTATTCATAGTAAAGTTATCACAGGATAATGATGTATTGCAATTTAGTCATGCCATTCATTGGGCTGAAGAAGAAGAAAGATTATCTATATAAATACTAGTGTTAATGAAGTACTAAGGATAATGGAAAAGTTTCCAAAGGATAGTTTAATCGACTCTATTTTTATAGTTTACACATTAATTATACTCCTGAGTGAGGCTACGAAAGTTTATTTTTATATTCTTTCACCTACTAATTTCTGTTATAAATTATCTATGTAAATATTTAGGAAAATAAACTAACATATTAAAAACACAGTAATTTCCCTTTTGTGTCTTACCAAATGCTACATTAATGAACTTATACTTGAGTCTAAAGACCTAAAGAATATTTCATTACTTCACCATTTTCCTTTATCTTTACTAATTTTTGCACTTTATGAGAAAAACATTCCTATAATACAACAACACATATAAATTACCTTAACAGCAATCCCTACTTGACTGTGTCCAGCAGCATCAAAATGGAAGCACCACATTAATACCAAATCTAATCTGACTCTAAACCTCAGTCTACAAATTACAAACTCAACTATTCCCATTAGCTTTTTCTAACACAGCCAATTGTTGTATGGAATCCTTTTTTTCTAGTTTTAAATATATATCCTTTACATATATGAAAGATTCAAAGAGAACATTCTTTGTCACATTTCCATCAACAGAATTTCACATTTGTCTTTTCTAATGTAATGTGAGTTAATATTAAGATAAAAATGTTACACAAAGCAAGTATAAAAGGCTATTCATACTCACATCACAGTAGAGGAATTGGGCCCCCCCATTGAATTGCCCCATGACTGAAATGGCCATTGTCATGGGAAATAACAAAGACACACACACACACACACACACACACACACACACACACACACACAATGTTCCATATATATATACACACGTACATATAAAACATTATATATATGCAAAAAAGTCACAAATAAATATCAAAAGATATCGGCAGTCTGGCTTTGTTTAACATCTTTCAAATAAAAGATATTTTGTATACTGATTTTATTAAGGATACATAGGGTTTCCTCTACGTGAAATACTTCAAAAATAATGTCCACCAAGAAAATTTCCCAGGACAGCCACACTACAAAAATCATCTTTTGTTCATTCAATAACACGTGGATTTTTTTCTTTATTTTAGCTTATATAAGGCAAATGCAAAATTATAATCATAAAGGTAAAATCTGAGGGGGTTTGCATGATACTTCCATAAAAGGAAATAAAAAAACTTAATTCATTTAGCAGTACTTCCAAAATGAAGTAATTATTTTATATGAAATTGGATGTTACAAAATTAGAAGATTGGGTCAATTTATAGATATGGCCTTAATGCTTACTTGTTTAGATACTGATCTTAGGATGACAGCCTAGGACTGGGAGCGGGGTCATTTACTATGTATGTTAAAGAAAATTGTTGTATTGGGAGACATTCATGTAACCCGATCACTATTGGTGGAAATAAAATAGTTTAAACTCATAATACTGTAATGCTATGATGACCTTTCCAAAATAAGTGCCAGTTTTATTTAATAAAAGGTAAGTAGGAAGAAGAATACTATTGTAATTAAACTCTTATGAATAAGTGTTCCTTCTGTACTTCTGGAGATACTATAAGATTGTGGAAGACATATTCTATCTTGACTCCCAATAAGTCACTTTGAATGTAGGAGTAACATGTGACTTGGTTCTAACCAGTAGGAGCTGACAAAGGTAATGTGATAGTCACTACCATAATTTTATTCCCTTAGCCCATTAAGACGATAGTTTTCTGCTGGTCCTGAAGAAGGAACCTGCCATATGTGAGAGGGTAACAGAGGGAACCACAGGGCAAGATGCTCAAGAGTCTCCAGTTGCTGAGAGTGGCTTGGCTGACAGCCAGGGAGCAAAGGGGAGCCTAGTACCATAACGGGAGAAACTGAATTGTGCCAATAACCGCGCTTGCTAGGTTGAAAGACTATCCGCAAGTTCCAGAACAGAATGCAGCCTTGCCAACACGTAGACTGCAGCATTCTGAGATCCTGACCAGAGATTCCAGTTAAGCTGTGTCTGGATTTCTTGACCCAAGAAAACTGTGAGATACTAAATGTGTGCTGTTTTAAGTCATTAAATTTGTGGTAATTTGTTACATGTCAATAGAAAATACAAAGATAAAAGTGGTTTTCTGTGCACACAATATATATGGACATTATCCTGGTAGCAAAACTTGGGAGACATTTGTGCTTATAGTAGTTACCACAGTGACTGAGCAATAACAGAAGCTAGGAATCAAAGGGAAGATAGGGCAAAAAAATCACCTTTTTTTCCTGCATAAACAGAGGAAGAGCTCAGTTCTGCAAAGCTGAGATTCTGGTATAAAATGTGTAGTAAGCATACAGTATCTAGGCAACACTCAATATATAACTGAATGAATATTGAATGGATAAATACTAAAATACACATTTTTCTCCAGGTCAGTCTAATGCATCAATGATAAGAGTGTTAACAACAATATAATTGTATTCTATTCTATTCTTAGAAAATGCCTTAAAATTACGTCATCCCAGTGGATCTTAAAAGAAAAAGAAAAAAACAAAGCCCCCTCTGTTTATACATGAGGAAAATGAGGCTTTGGCAGGCTGAATGCTCATGGCAACACCTGATTATATGGCAAAGGTAGAAGGAAGCCCAAGTAAGTGACCAGCAACGCATCCCTGCCTGGTTAGCACCTGGTTTAGAATCAGAAGGGATGGATTTGAGAGCAGCACACCCAACACCTCCTTACCCTGTTCAGTTGTAGAGAGAGAGTGATGGGAAGGATTGCAATTAGGCTTTTAAGAGAAGAAACCATCAGGATAGAGGAAATGTGTTGGGAACCAGCATTTCTCAGTCAAGACTAAGGAGAGGAAATGTTTTGGCTTAGGTGGCCACAGATCATAGCATACCATTTAATCTGTAGCTGGGATTGATTAAATTGATCACTTGATGTTTTGTTTCGTCTACGATAATTTTTATTTTTCTACTGATGCATAAAACTTGATGCCATGCTTATATCTTTATCATATATCACAAAGATGAAATTGTTACTTTTTTAGCATTACAGTTTTAATCATGTTTGTATTTTCACATCTATATACAAATATGAACTGCATATACTGCTGTTAAATGAATAAGTAGTTGGATTAACACTCCTATCTTGCTATGCAACTCTATAAAGAACAAAGTTCCTACAAGTCTGGTAGCATAATAATTGTTATAATTACTACTATTTGGGGGAAGAACTGAGAAACTGATTAGGAGAAAAGTTCTGAATTTGATGAGTCACTTTAGACATATAAATAAAATCTAGGTGTCCAGATTATTATTTCGCTACAGTCTAAACCTGTTCTCATCAAAATCAATTTGCTATTGGTGAAGAAAGTGTTTGACGTAGTTCAACAGCTTCTATTTTCCAGTATCTATCAGGAGATACTTTCCATTAAAGAGTGAAGTAAGGAGAGAGAGGGAAGATGGCGGCGTAGGAGGACGCTGGGCTCACCGTGCGTCCTTCTGATCACTTAGATTCCACCTACACCTGCCTAAATAACCCAGAAAACCGCCAAGGGATTAGCAGAACGGAGTCTCCAGAGCCAAGTGCAGACGAGAGGCCCACGGAAGAGGGTAGGAAGGGCGGCGAGGCGGTGCGCGCTCCACGGACTGGCGGGAGGGAGCCGGGGCAGAGGGGCGGCTCGCCAGCCAAGCAGAGCCCCCGAGTCTGGCTTGCAAAAGCAAAGGGGACGAACGGAGTGTGTTCCGACAGCAAGCGCGACTTAGCGTCTGGGAGGTCATAAGTTAACAGCTCTACTCGGAAAACGGGAAGGCTGGAGGACAAAGGGAGGGAGAGCTGCTGAGCCCCGGAGGACAGAGCTCAGTTTGGTGGGGAACAAAGGCGCTCGCCAGCGCCATCTCCCCCACCCATCCCCCAGCCAAAATCCCAAAGGGAACCAGTTCCTGCCAGGGAACTTGCTCGCTCCTCGCAAACACCCAACTCTGTGCTTCTGCGGAGCCAAACCTCCGGCAGCGGATCTGACTCCCTCCCGCTGCCACAGGGCCCCTCCTGAAGTGGATCACCTAAGGAGAAGCGAGCTAAGCCTGCCCCTCCCGCCCCCGTGCACCTTGCCTACCCACCCCAGCTAATACACCAGATCCCCAGCACCACAAGCCTGGCAGTGTGCGAGTAGCCCAGACGGGCCACGCCACCCCACAGTGAATCCTGCCCCTAGGAGAGGTGAAGAGAAAGGCACACACCAGTCTGACTGTGGCCCCAGCGGTGGGCTGGGGGCAGACATCAGGTCTGACTGCGGCTCCGCCCACCAACTCCAGTTATACACCACAGCACAGGGGAAGTGCCCTGCAGGTCCGCCGCACCACTCCAGGGACTATCCAAAATGACCAAACGGAAGAATTCCCCTCAGAAGAATCTCCAGGAAATAACAACAGCCAATGAACTGATCAAAAAGGATTTAAATAATATAACAGAAAGTGAATTTAGAATAATAGTCATAAAATTAATCGCTGGGCTTGAAAACAGTATAGAGGACAGCAGAGAATCTCTTGCTACAGAGATCAAGGGACTAAGGAACAGTCACGAGGAGCTGAAAAGCACTTTAAACGAAATGCAAAACGAAATGGAAACGACGACGGCTCGGATTGAAGAGGCAGAGGAGAGAATAGGTGAACTAGAAGATAAAGTTATGGAAAAAGAGGAAGCTGAGAGAAAGAGAGATAAAAAAATCCAGGAGTATGAGGGGAAAATTAGAGAACTAAGTGATACACTAAAAAGAAATAATATATGCATAATTGGTATCCCAGAAGAGGAAGAGAGAGGGAAAGGTGCTGAAGGGGTACTGGAAGAAATAATAGCTGAGAACTTCCCTGAACTGGGGAAGGAAAAAGGCATTGAAATCCAAGAGGCACAGAGAACTCCCTTCAGACGTAACTTGAATTGATCTTCTGCACGACATATCATAGTGAAACTGGCAAAATACAAGGATAAAGAGAAAATTCTGAAAGCAGCTAGAGATAAACGTGCCCTCACATATAAAGGGAGACCTATAAGACTCATGACTGATCTCTCTTTTGAAACTTGGCAGGCCAGAAAGGATTGGCACGAGATCTTCAGTGTGCTAAACAGAAAAAACATGCATCCGAGAATCCTTTATCCAGCAAGTCTGTCATTTAGAATAGAAGGAGAGATAAAGGTCTTCCCAAACAAACAAAAACTGAAGGAATTTGTCACCACGAAACCAGCCCTACAAGAGATCCTAAGGGGGATCCTGTGAGACAAAGTACAGGAGACATCACTACAAGCATAAAACATACAGACATCACAATGACTCTAAACCCGTATCTTTCTATAATAACACTGAATGTAAATGGATTAAATGTGCCAACAAAAGACATAGGGTATCAGAATGGATAAAAAAACAAGACCCATCTATTTGCTGTCTACAATAGACTCATTTTAGATCTGAGGACACCTTTATATTGAGAGTGAGGGGATGGAGAACTATTTATCATGCTACTGGAAGCCAAAAGAAAGCTGGAGTAGCCATTCTTATATCAGACAAACTAGAGTTTAAATTAAAGGCTGTAACAAGAGATGAAGAAGGGCATTATATAATAATTACAGGGTCTATCCATCAGGAAGAGCTAACAATTATAATGGTCTATGCGCCGAATACCGGAGCCCCCGAATATATAAAACAATTACCCATAAACATAAGCAACCTTATTGATAAGAATGTGGTCATTGCAGGGGACTTTAACACCCCACTTACAGAAATGGATAGATCATCTAGACACACGGTCAATAAAGAAACAAGGGCCCTGAATGACACATTGGATCAGATGGACTTGACAGATATATTTAGAACTCTGCATCCCAAAGCAACAGAATATACTTTCTTCTCGAGTGCACATGGAACATTCTCCAAGATAGATCATATACTGGGTCACAAAACAGCCCTTCATAAGTTCACAAGAATTGAAATTATACCATGCATACTTTCAGAGCACAATGCTATGAAACTTGAAATCAACCACAGGAAAAAGTCTGGAAAACCTCCAAAAGCATGGAGGTTAAAGAACACCCTACTAACGAATGAGTGGGTCAACCAGGCAATTAGAGAAGAAATTAAAACATATATGGAAACAAACGAAAATGAAAATACAACAATCCAAACGCTTTGGGACGCAGCGAAGGCAGTCCTGAGAGGAAAATACATTGCAATCCAGGCCTATCTCAAGAAACAAGAAAAATCCCAAATACAAAATCTAACAGCACACCTAAAGGAAATAGAAGCAGAACAGCAAAGGCAGCCTAAACCCAGCAGAAGAAGAGAAATAATAAAGATCAGAGCAGAAATAAACAATATAGAATCTAAAAAAACTGTAGAGCAGATCAACGAAACCAAGAGTTGGTTTTTTGAAAAAATAAACAAAATTGACAAACCTCTAGCCAGGCTTCTCAAAAAGAAAAGGGAGATGACCCAAATAGATAAAATCATGAATGAAAAGGGAATGATTACAACCAATCCCTCAGAGATACAAACAATTATCAGGGAATACTATGAAAAATTATATGCCAACAAATTGGACAACCTGGAAGAAATGGACAAATTCCTAAACACCCACACTCTTCCAAAACTCAATCAGGAGGAAATAGAAAGCTTGAACAGACCCATAACCAGCGAAGAAATTGAATCGGTTATCAAAAATCTCCCAACAAATAAGAGTCCAGGACCAGATGGCTTCCCAGGGGAGTTCTACCAGACGTTTAAAGCAGAGATAATACCTATCCTTCTCAAGCTATTCCAAGAAATAGAAAGGGAAGGAAAACTTCCAGACTCATTCTATGAAGCCAGTATTACTTTGATTCCTAAACCAGACAGAGACCCAGTAAAAAAAGAGAACTACAGGCCAATATCCCTGATGAATATGGATGCAAAAATTCTCAATAAGATACTAGCAAATCGAATTCAACAGCATATAAAAAGAATTATTCACCATGATCAAGTGGGATTCATTCCTGGGATGCAGGGCTGGTTCAACATTCGCAAATCGATCAACGTGATACATCACATTAACAAAAAAAAAGAGAAGAACCATATGATCCTGTCAATCGATGCAGAAAAGGCCTTTGACAAAATCCAGCACCCTTTCTTAATAAAAACCCTTGAGAAAGTCGGGATAGAAGGAACATACTTAAAGATCATAAAAGCCATTTATGAAAAGCCCACAGCTAACATCATCCTTAACGGGGAAAAACTGAGAGCTTTTTCCCTGAGATCAGGAACACGACAGGGATGCCCACTCTCACCGCTGTTGTTTAACATAGCATTGGAAGTTCTAGCATCAGCAATCAGACAACAAAAGGAAATCAAAGGCATCAAAATTGGCAAAGATGAAGTCAAGCTTTCGCTTTTTGCAGATGACATATTATACATGGAAAATCCGATAGACTCCACAAAAAGTCTGCTAGAGCTGATACATGAATTCAGCAAAGTTGCAGGATACAAAATCAATGTACAGAAATCAGTTGCATTCTTATACACTAACAATGAAGCAACAGAAAGACAAATAAAGAAACTGATCCCATTCACAATTGCACCAAGAAGCATAAAATACCTAGGAATAAATCTAACCAAAGATGTAAAAGATCTGTATGCTGAAAACTATAGAAAGCTTATGAAGGTATTGAAGAAGATATAAAGAAATGGAAAGACATTCCCTGCTCATGGATTGGAAGAATAAATATTGTCAAAATGTCAATACTACCTAAAGCTATCTACACATTCAATGCAATCCCAATCAAAATTGCACCAGCATTCTTCTCGAAACTAGAACAACCAATCCTAAAATTCATATGGAACCACAAAAGGCCCCGAATAGCCAAAGTAATTTTGAAGAAGAAGACCAAAGAAGGAGGCATCACAATCCCAGACTTTAGCCTCTACTACAAAGCTGTCATCATCAAGACAGCATGGTACTGGCATAAAAACAGACACATAGACCAATGGAATAGAATAGAAACCCCAGAACCAGACCCACAAACGTATGGCCAACTCATCTTTGACAAAGCAGGAAAGAAGATCCAATGGAAAAAAGACAGTCTCTTTAACAAATGGTGCTGGGAGCACTGGACAGCAACATACAGAAGGTTGAAACTAGACCACTTTCTCACACCATTCACAAAAATAAACTCAAAATGGATAAAGGACCTGAATGTGAGATAGGAAACCATCAAAACCTTAGAGGAGAAAGCAGGAAAAGACCTCTCTGACCTCAGCCGTAGCAATCTCTTACTCGGCACATCCCCAAAGGCAAGGGAATTAAAAGCAAAAGTGAATTACTGGGACCTTATGAAGATAAAAAGCTTCTGCACAGCAAAGGAAACAACCAACAAAACTAAAAGGCAACCAACAGAATGGGAAAAGATATTTGCAAATGACATATCGGACAAAGGGCTAGTATGCAAAATCTATAAAGAGCTCACCAAA
This sequence comes from Neofelis nebulosa, assembly GCF_028018385.1. NCBI lineage: Eukaryota > Metazoa > Chordata > Mammalia > Carnivora > Felidae > Neofelis > Neofelis nebulosa. The sequence goes on along the minus strand of NC_080785.1, from coordinate 82,639,737 downwards.
CTCCACACCCGAAAAACAAATAACTCAGTGAAGAAATGGGCAGAAAACATGAATAGACACTTCTCTAAAGAAGACATCCGGATGGCCAACAGGCACATGAAAAGATGTTCAACATCGCTCCTCATCAGGGAAATACAAATCCAAACCACACTCAGATATCACCTCATGCAAGTCAGAGTGGCCCAAATGAACAAATCAGGAGACTATAGATGCTGGAGAGGATATGGAGAAACGGGAACCCTCTTGCACTGTTGGTGGGAATGCAAATTAGTGCAGCCGCTCTGGAAAACAGTGTGGAGGTTCCTCAGAAAATTAAAAATAGACCTACCCTATGACCCAGCAATAGCACTGCTAGGAATTTATCCAAGGGATACAGGGGTACTGATGCATAGGGGCACTTGTACCCCAATGTTTATAGCAGCACTCTCAACAATAGCCAAATTATGGAAAGAGCCTAAATGTCCATCAACTGATGAATGGATAAAGAAATTGTGGTTTATATACACAATGGAATACTACGTGGCAATGAGAAAGAATGAAATATGGCCTTTTGTACCAACGTGGATGGAACTGGAGAGTGTGATGCTAAGTGAAATAAGCCATACAGAGAAAGACAGATACCATATGGTTTCACTCTTATGTGGATCCTGAGAAACTTAACAGAAACCCATTGGGGAGGGGAAGGAAAAAAAGAAAAAAAGAGGTTAGAGTGGGAGAGAGCCAAAGCATTAGAGACTGTTAAAAACTGAGAACAAACTGAGGGTTGATGGGGGGTGGGAGGGAGGGTAGGGTGGGTGATGGGTATTGAGGAGGGCACCTTTTGGGATGAGCACTGGGTATTGTATGGAAACAAATTTGACAATAAATTTCATATATTAAAAACAAAAACAAAAAAAAAACAAAAAAAATAGAGTGAAATAATACAATTTGTTTGGTTATTTTCATTTCTCTATTTTAAAAATTGTTACTACTACCTGGAAAGGACAAGGAATGTTACACATTGCTAGGTGACCAGCTATGAATAGTCCAACATTCCAGTGAGATTGTGCTTTAAACAAAAAGAGAGCTGCTCTTATTTTCAGCCAATGTTCTACTACATCAGATATGTTGAACTTTTAACTGTCAGATGTCTCAAAATATATGACTTTGACGTGATGAATTCTGTTTGGTTTCTGTGTGCCATGTTGATATTGTTTTATATTTAATACATTATTTGATTATTCTCAAACTCTTTAGTATCATCTTCAGAGATAGAGGCAAATAGAAGCAACTAACATTTCAAGAATTTTGTCTATGTGTCTTACACTTTTTTATGTTAAAAATTATTTCTGGGGTGCCTGGGTGGCTCAGTTAAGTGTCAGAATTGGTCTCAGGTCATGATCTCAAGATTCACAAGTTTGAGGCCCGCGTTAGGCTCTGTGCTGATAGCTCAGAGTCTGGAGCCTGCTTCAGGTTTTGTGTCTCTATCTCTCCGCCCCTCTCTGCTCATGCTCTGTCTCTGTCTGTCTCCCAAAAATAAATAAAAACATTTAAAAAGTAAAAAAAAAAAAGAAAATATTTCCACAACTTTTTATGTTATGTACTAGCCATAACATTTCAGGACAACGAAGCTAAGATGAAGGAAATTTAGACACTTACCTAGGTTGTCCAGCATGTAAAGAACTTAAGATTGGAGCCTATTTTTTTCCCATGACTACTTCTACATCTTTGTTCTTTCTATATACTTTTTCTCATTACTCTATTTGTCAAGAAGATATTCCAGGAGATCAGTATAAATCCTTATTCTTTTCAATGAATCTCATTTCTTATTGCCCAATTTTCCATGGCCAATTCATACATTTTGGATTTACAACCTTAAATTTCACATTAACATTACCATTTGTCCTCCTCTTCTGGAGGTTAAATATCTGGAATGTCTTCACACTCACCTCATGGCATCAATCATTAATACCTTTAAACTTAATCTTATTAAAGATGCATAGAAAAATGTGCTAACCTATCTCCAGTTAGAAGCAAAGTACTTCCTTAGCAGGAACAGAATTGCACAAGCAATATTTATCCTGATAGGTATCAGGAGGAGCGATTATTTTCATGTGGAACTGGGCTTGAAAAGAAGCATTCCTTTGTTACTGGGAAAATGAATGCAAGCTTTCATTAAAATTTACCAGAAAGAAATTGTGATTTTAGAAGAGATTCCACCTGATCTACATTTCACTTCTATAAGTTTATACTCAGTTTATCCCTAAAAATAATTGAGAGGCTTAATGAGAAACTGTATCATATATAATTGCACTCTTAAAATGAGAAACTGTGTCATGTATAACTATACTCTTAAAATGAGAATAAAAGTGAGGAAATTCTCCTGAATTGGAAAGGAGACATTTCTGTGTCAAGGCCCACCTTGTAGGATCTGTTCAAGTTCCAGCAGTTGTCTCTGTAATCCACTGTTATTTGAAAAAAACATAAAATTAAGTTTAACTAGCTGTGTTGGCTTTTAAAGCTATTCTTAAACACTTCCGATCAGCTTTTTAAAATGTTAGGCCAAAAAATCTCTTCCAGTAAGTATTAACAAAGGGGAGGCGAGGAAGGAACTCTATGGCAGGGATAGGGCAGAGTCCCTGATTTCTCATTACAATCAGTTGTCAACATTCTTGAGGAACAAAGCAAGGATGTCTGCTCTCGCTGTTCTGTTTAACATTGTACACAAAGTTTTAGCAAGTGCAATAAAGAAAAAAATTCAATTAACTATTCTAGTTGGGAAAGGTAGAAATAAAGCTATCTTTATTTGCAGATGACATGAACTTGCATCCTCAGAAAATCTCAAGGATTCCACACAACAAAACTAATAGAACTAAAAACAACATTAGTGAGATTATAAGATAAAATGTCAATATACAAAAATAAATTGTATTTCTAGAAAACTGCAATGAATAGTCCAAAATTGAAATTAAGAAATAACACCATTTATAAGAGCAACAAAAATAATAAAATAATTGGGACATATTTAACAAAAGAAATGCTAGTCTTCTACACCAAAAACTATAAAACTTTACTGAAAAATATTAGAGAAGATCCAAGTAAATGAAATATTACATGTTCATGGATGAAATGGCTCAATGAAATAGATAGCAGTTCTCTCCAAATTGATCTATAATTTCAGTGCAACCCCTATCATAATCCCAGCAGACTGATACTAAAATATTATTAAAATTAAAAAGATCTACAATAGCCAAAACAATTTTGAAAAGGGGGACTTATATTACCAGAGTTCAAAACTTAATAAAACACAATAATAAACAATAAAGTATACTAGTGGTGAAATAAGTTAGTCACATAGTCAAAGAGAATAGAACTGAGAAATCAAAAATAAATCCTTGTATTAATGGTGATTGTTTTTGACAAAATGTGCCAAAGCTATTCAATGGGGGGATTTTCTTTAAGGTACTTACACAAAAAGATATCCATTTATGCTTCAAAAAAAAAAAAAAAAAAAAAAAAAAAGAACGTGGACTTCTGCCTCACACCATATACCAAAATCAACACAAAATAGGTCATGAAGCTAAATGTATAATGCTTCTGGTATAAAAAAATAAGAGAAAAATCTTTGTGACCTTGGGATAGTTCTTAATACTCTATCAAGAGCTCAGCCTGGTCGGTACAGGAAAAAACATATTGATAAATTTATTTCCATTAAAATGGAATTAATAAAATATATAAAGAATTCATACAACTCAGTAAGAAGACAAACAACCCAAATGAGTACAGTATGTGAACAGACATTTCACCAAAGCAGAGACAGGCATTGTTTATAACCACCTGAAATATGCTCAATACCATAGGTCATTAGGAAATCGTAAGTTAAAACACAGAGTTCTTATCCACACCCACCCCAAAAGGTAAACATTATCAAGTGTTGGCAATGACATGGAGAACGTGGAACCCTCAGACATTGCTGGCAAGAACATAGTATGGTACATTCATTTTGGAAAACGATTTGCCAGTTTCTTGAATAGTTAAAAAGAAACTTACCATAGAACCCAACAATTCCTCTTCTAGGAAACCATTAAAAATATATCATATGGTTAAACTCAAACTTGTATGCAAATATTTGAAACTGGGAAAAATTCAATGGATAAAAAAAAAAGGGAGAATATCCAAACAATGCAATGCTATTTAGCTATAGAAAGATCAAACGACTGATACATGTGATAAAATAGATAAACTGCAAAATGTTGGTAAGTGAAAGGAGCCAGACACCAAAACTGCATACTATATGATTCAATTTATAGGAAATGCCCAGAAAGGGCAAACTTAGATACTGAATGGAAATCTCCTGCCTGTGGCTGGAGCATTGAAGGTGGATATTGCTAGCCGGCTCAAGGGAACTTTTTGTAATGACTGAAATGTTCTAACACAAGGCTGTGGTGATGGTCACAACACTCCCTAAATACACTAAAAGTAATTGATTTGTACACTTGTGCATTTGTACACTTAGAAATGTGTACACACTTACAATGTGTACACTTATGTAAATTCTGCCTTATTAAAGCTGTTTAAATAATAATAAAAAAGCTATCCATATTTGGTATTGCTACCATCTCGGATCCAAGGAGACCTGTTACATTTGTCTCTTGTTTCTAAAAGCTCATAAAGATGGTAGACTAACGAAGAATAGAAGATGAGCCAACATTTTCACTGAAGATACTGCTGTCTTTTGAACCTACACATATTTAGTGTTCTTCACTAGTACACTTGCTAATTAGTCTTTCTAGCCGTGCAGATGTAGCCAATCCATTATGGAACTATACATAAGCAAATTATCTTTTTTGAAATCAGAAGAATTTCTTTGGCTTGTTTGAAACAGCTGTGTTTCTAGAGCCATAAGATGGCTTTAAATAAAAAAGAGAGACTCATTTCTTTAGCGTTACATTTTCTCCTTTTTTTCCCTGATAATTTCTAAGAGAAGGGGAAATAACATTTGTTGAGTGTATAGTAAGTACAGGATTTTGTGCTGGGTTCATTTGAAATTATGTGAGACACATAGAGTTGGTCTTATTTTACAGATGAGCAAATTTATTCTCAAAATTTAAATAAGCAATAGAGTTGAACTCTAACTCAGGTCTTCTAAAATTCACTATCTATTCTCTTCATTTTGTTGCCTTGTGTTTGGTTGAATAAAGACTTTCAAAACCATTATATAGTTGTTGATCAGCACCTATATCTATGAAGTTTACAGTTAATAAAGGATCTATTTTCTAAAAGTTACAGATCATTTAATAGAAGATTGTATGCATGTATTTCTCTGTGCAAACATCACAAAAATATAAATAATGATGCATATATATACATGTGTGGACACACATATATGTCTGTATAGGTATGAACAATAAAGTTTTATAAATTCCATGACTTTGTCTCAGTTGTTCCTAAAATTCTATTGTAATAATTACTTGCATTTCAGATTTTACTACCAAATTATGAGAACATTTTAGATGATAGTCTGTGTTGTATTCATTTTATTACCCTTGCAATGAACACAATGTAAATCACACCAGGGGTGTTCAATCAGTAAATATTAACAAATAATTAAAAGTGCATCTAATATGAGATATAAGAACATTTGCAAAATATGTTTTATGTTGCATGAGTTTTTATAGGAAGAACAAAAACTTATTTATAATTTTTTAAAATCTATATAAATATCATTAGAGTAATGGTTCTCAAACATTTTGGTTTTAATGAGCCATTTATACTCTTTGATATTACTGAGGACCTCAAAGAGATTTTGGTCCTATAAATTCCAGCTCTGTATATTTTCTGTATTATAAATTAAAAGTGAGAGTTTAAAACATTATTGAATGTAAACTAATAAACTCATTCTATGTTAAAATAATGACATTTTTGGTAAAAAATGACTGTATTTTAAAAATGGGACACTTAAGAGATGGGTGGTATTGCTTTACATTATTACAATTATGCCTAATATTGAGCTAACTGGAATACAGGTAAATTCTCATATTTGCTCTGTATACGGTCTGTTGTGATGCACACATCATGTAACCTCTAGAAAAAACTCTACTGCATATTCACAAGGAAATGAGAGTGCAAAGGCAAGTGTTTCTTAGAATTTACTATGAAAATAGTTTTGACTTTGTGGATTTCGTGAAAGAATCTTGGGAACCATGAGGGTTTCCTGCTCATACTTTGGGAAACACACGGGAGAAACAATGAGAAAAAACCAAAAAAAAAACAAAAAAACAAAACAAAAAACCCCACACACTTTCTATTCTGGTCTCCTATTTTGAAATTATTTTTTATTCCAAAAAATAAAAATATATTTTCTCTTTTTATGAGGTATACCTGTTTTGTATAATTCTTATAAAATATCTTAATGCTACTTCCAGTTAGAATGGTTTATTAAACTCTTATAGAAGATACACAGTACTTCTACTTTCAATGAGTTTCTAAAACCAAGATGGAAATGCACTTATGGCCATTTGGCCCTCTGTTTGGGAGAACAGATACACTACTGTTCTCTTCACTCTTTTCTTGCTTACAACCTCATCTTATTTATAAAGGCATTTAAGTTGTTAGTTTAGATAGCTTTTTCACCACTGATGAAGCTACTGGCCATTGCTCTTTTTCTCTAAATATGAAAAACAAACAGAAACTTAACATTTTTTTTATTATGGAAAACTGCATGCATATAAAACAAGTATTGGAGGCCAATAATAAAACCCAGGATGGTCAGTCTTCTAGCTCCAACCATTACCAAACCACAGTCAATCTTTTTTCATCTATTCCTTCATCATTCTCCATGCAACTAATTTTGAAAGAAATCCCAAATATTGTTTCTTCTGAAGACATTTTAGTATGTATCTCAAAAAAATATGCCCTTAACATTAACGTAAAAATGGTACAACATAGCTAAAATATGACAGTAAATCCTTAATATCACCAAAAGTTTAGTCAAGCAAAACAGGCTTTTGGTTGAGTGGCAAACAGCAAGCAGAGAGATTAGCGTCTCTGATTGGCACAAATGCTCTGCCTAAGGGCTTGCCCGCCACTGGCTTAGACCTTCTGGGCATTGTTCGCTAAAGAAGTCATTTCTCACTCCAGTTATGCATATACCTGTACTTAAATCCCTTTGAGGTACTGAGGACTTACTTAAAAACAACACGAGTTGTTTCAGAACATTTAACTTACTATGAGATCATTCTATCCAAGGACACATGGAAAGTATATTCAGTAGTAATTAATGCAGGGAAATAGAATGGGGAAAAAATTTTTACTTTTATATTAGGTAAATATCAAAAGGAAAAGGGGCATGCAGAGAGACGATACGCTATACGACTAGTAAATGTATTGTTCAAAACAATGATTGTTGCTTCTCATTTAGTAAAATCTATATACAGAGGAAACCGAATTTAGCTTTCAGACTAGAATATTTACAACGAGATATCAACCGTTATTATTTCTTTTTTATATTCAAAGCTTTTTTTCCTAATTGTGGTAAAGGAAAGCAAATTAAAACGAGTTACAAAAGACAAATACTAAGGTTGAGGGAATGATTAATACAGCATAAAAGTAAGACTATGGCTAGAAAAAAGATACATTAATATAGAGTTTTGATGATTTAGTAACACAGTTTGAAGATTTCTGTTGCTGGCAGTGGAAAAAAATTTTGGCATTGCTGGGAAGCACTATGTTGTTTTGCTTTATGAGCTGGAGGGAACTGAAATAGTCTGCAGAAGTAACTATTCCATAGAGTTATTCCATAGTAATTATTCCAATCCACAGAGCCCATGGATTTTAAAACTCACCCTTGGGACTTTCATCACTACTTAAAATACTGTGTGTATGCAGTGAAACTATGGAAGTTTAAATTATCTGTCTCTGATAGGAGAAAAATTACCAATCTTAAAAGGAAACAACATTAGATTCCTAATCGATTCATTCTCTATGAAAATAAAGAAAGTAAAGTTGCTCAAAGTAAAACCTGTTCCACATCCACATGCTCCATGGTCTAAAATGTGCAAGGAACAATAGCAAGTGAACTGATAAAAAAATACCTGTTTTTGTCCTTTGTTATATCAGTCCTTAAAGAGAAAAAAAAAACCCTCCACACATATACCATGTTAGATATATCACCTATACATATACTTCTATATATGTATATATGAACATCTATATTTATGAATATTTTCTGTTGATATACAGTGTCTATATACACAAGGAATATACTTGAGGGAGAATATAGGTACTGTTCATCTTTCAAAAAGTCATTAACTTTGACAGAATTTATATTTAGTCTCAAAGATTTAAACAAAAATTTTAAATTTGTAACATAAAACTTCCATCGTCTTTCAGAAGCATCTAGGTCATGAAACACGAATGCAAAACTATCACACTGGGGGAGATGAAGGAAGCATGACAACTAAAGGCAATTTGGAATCTGGATTGGATCTTGGACCAGAAAAAAAGGAAAAAAAAAAAAAGAATTTAGTGGGTCAGAAGAGAAACTCAAAAACTAGATAAGGCTTGTAGATATTTTAATAGCTTCATATTAATGTTAACTTTCTGGTTTCGATATCTTATTGTGATTAGGTAGATGTTAACATTAGGGAAACTAGGTAAAGGACGGGCAGAAGAAGTGACTGTACTATTTTCTGGGGGGCCCAGGATTTTGTAGGAATCTAACATTATTTCAAAATAAAAACCTTTAGAGATGTGTCCTATGCCTTGGTTTACATAAGAACACAAACAAGCAAACAAACAAAAACTCAGGAGATTGATAATGTTCAAAGTGACAAGGCAGAGCGGGATTTATTCCTGAGAAGAATCAGAGGCAGTTCCCTATTTCCTGTAAAAGAATGTTTTACAGTTCTAAAACCAGTCACCATTTTGCTCAATAGGGAAATAATAATGGAGTATTATAATGCCATGTATGTTTTGAAAATGCAATTAATGAAAAAAAAAATGACCTAAAGATGTACCAATCAGTAACGTGTCATATTAATGACTGTGCCGTTACAATCTTTTATGTTTGAGTGCATAGTCTGCTTAGTTTTGGAAATTCTCCCAAAACACAATTTTTGACATAAAAAGCAGTGTCTTCTAAAATTTGGGAAACCATCTAAGCTGAAATCCAAATGCATGTCCCAGTCTCACATTAAAATAAAAAAGTAGGTCATTTGACTTCCCTTACCTGAAACCGTGTGATCCTTAGAGTCTCTTGTTATTTTTATCCTTGCGTGAGGAAAGATGTAGTGCACAGTCTTCCCGTTCATCTGTATAATCTAAGACATATATGTGATAAGGTGAAAAATCAATGTTTAAAGACAAAGTGTAATATACAGGATTAGACTTGTTTTTTAAGTGTGTTGGTTTATTTAATAAAAGATTTCATTATCTGTTTCCCCTTGGCAAAATGAGATTTCTGAAACCAAACCAATTAGTGAATGCAAACTTGTGTCTTCTGTTTTATGGAACTTGGCTTCTAAATGAGATTTGTGAAATAATGAAAGATAAAAACAGTGAAATATTTGCTCATATCTGCCTTAATAGGATTTTATCAGGATGAAATCTTCTATCACTTTGGAAAAATGTGAATGAAATTACAAACAAAATTAAGTTTAATAAAGAAGTTTAAGAAGTGCTTGAGTGGCTCAGTTAAGCGTCTGACTCTTGATCTCATGGATCGATTCATGAGATGAGCCCCACGTGGGGCTCTGAACTGACAGCACAGAGCCTGCTTGGGATTCTCACTCTCCTCTCTCTCTCTCTGCACCAACCCCCAACCCTCTTCCCTGGCTGCGCACACACATGTACTCTCTCAAAATTAACAAATAAACATTAACAAAAAAAGAAGTGTGTGAGAGTACTGAACCAAAATATTAAATAGAATTTAGAACTCAAGAGAGGCTGACTTTGTGAGGAAGGGTCTTTTTTTTTTTTTTTTTTTTTTTTTTTTTTAGGAAGGGTCTTTGAATACTCGAGTGGTTTTAATGTGTAAATCCAGATGTAAGAATGTTAGAATTCTATCGCTAGAATTTTACATATTAAAAGTAACATATGCATTGAAAACTGCAAGCTTAAATTATAGCCTTTTGCTTTTATTCTCTTTAGGAAAGAATAAGCTTAATCAGGTTTCTGATGAACAGAAAACATTCCCCAAACAGCAGAATCCTGTGGAGTCCAGGAATAGCATATGATTTCTTCAAAGTAAAACTAAAATGTTGTCTGCAAGATTATAAACCTATTATGGTAAGTATAATCAGTTAACCTAAGTAACGCATACTACCATAACTTTGTAAACTAATGAAAACCTTATTTTTGGGGGAACTGGGTGGCTCAGTCACTTAAGCAACAGTCCTTGATTTTGGCTCGGGTCATGATCTCATCGTTCCTGAGTGGGAGTTCCATGTCGGGTTCTGTGCTGACAGCAGGAACCTGCTTGGGACTCTCACTCCTTTCTCTGTCCCTTCCCCTGCTCATGTGCTCGCTCTCTCTCTCTCTCTCTCTCTCTCTCTCTCTCTCTTTCTCTAAGAATAAATTAAAAACATTTAAAAAAGAAAACCTTATTTATTTTCATGGAAAAAAGAGTCTATACATTTTCCCTTTTTCTTCCTGTCTTGTTTCCTCTGTGTCAGTCTCTGTCTACCTCTCTCTCCTTTCTTCTTCACTCTTAACTTCTCTCCTCTGCCTTTCTTACTCCCCCCACCCTTCATCTTTTCTCCTTCTACTTCTGTTCTTTCACTTCCCTCAATCCGCATTTAAAGATCTTCATTTTTTTTTTACTAAAAATTAAACCATGTGCATTGAAAATTCTACAACTATTAGATATACATGAACCTTGGTTTGATACTGTAGATAAGCAAAACTGGTATTATTTCACTTTACTTTAAATTTCTTTAATTTCATGTTTTATTTAACAACCATCTTAAAAAGTCATGTTTTCCACTTGGTCAAAAATAAAGTAGGAAGACACATTTTCACCTTTTGTTATTCTTTCCAAATATCTAGACTAGGGAGAGTTTGACATAATCTCAGTGCATTTGTTGCACAGCTAGGAGACAAGTAGGATTTTCCAAAATTTTCCCCAGAATTTCATCAGCTAACAATGATCACCTTCTAAATTGTACCTATGACGATGTTAGTAGAGGGGATGTTATCATCTTCATTTCTATAAAATGTTGCTTTCAGAACATCTCCTAACACCTCATATAGTTTCAGAGACTGTCTCTAACAGCACCACAAACTCACTTGATAAATCAAAAACATAAAACTGCCATAATTATGATCAATGTGACCAAAAATGTGTAGAAAAGCAGTGGTATCTATCTCCCATGTATGAACTAGTTGAATCTTAGCTTTTCCCTAAGCACTGCAGGTGAGTGTTCAGAGTTCCCAGGAGATGGAGCTTCAGCGGACATGTTGCTTCTGTCAAATAGGAGTAGGAGTAAGATGTGAAGCAGTGCCCACACCTCTCCCCCAGAGTCTGGTCTCTGGCCTTGTCTTTTGGTGATTCTGCACTGAAAGAACTATCATCTTTATGCCTCCCAGCAAAAGGATAATTCTTCCTTCCTGCACATATTCTCATGAATAACTGAGCCTTCAAACTTATGAAATGGTAACACTTGCGTTAACATATCTGCTATTCACAGAAACATTCATCCTTTCCCTCTCTTAAACACCATGCATGCGAGCTGCAGGGATGAGAGCATCCTTCTTGTGTTCCAAGGACTGTGCTAGGCCCTGTGGTGTATGGAATCGGGAGCCCCTGCTCTCTGAGAGCTCTCAGCCTGTGACATAATGCCTGCAAAATCATTGGGGCACAAGGGAAGAACACTTGCCCCAATTTGTGGGGAGGTGGTGGTGGTGTGAGAGAAGTCTTCTTGTAAGACAGGACATGGAGACCTAACTGATGAATAGAGTTCGACAAGGGAGGAGAAGAGGAAGAGTACTCAGGTCGAGGGAACAAGACATCCAAAGGCCGCGAATGTAAGGGAGGGTGGCTTCCTCAGAAGAGTTTAATGTACCTCAATATTGCAGTTGCATGATGATTGAAGACACGTGTATTAGTGCAGAACGCGGAGGCAGCTGGCATTAGTCAGGAAGTGTTGACCTTTATACTCACCCTGTGAGGGCTATTAGCCCTATTTCGAGATGAGGTAAAGAAGGAAAATCCATATTTGTTTCCTTTCAAAGTGTGTATATATATATACATATATATACATATATATATATGTATATATATATACACACACACACAAAGTATATATATATATATATATATTCAAAGTATATATATTTACATATATATACAAAGTATATATATATTTATATATATATATATTCAAAGTATATATATTTATATATATATTCAAAGTATATATATATATTTAAATATATATATTTAAATAATAATATGATTTTGAGTTTAATAAACATTCAGAAAAAGTTTTCTGGGTGTCTCTTGAATTTTTACATAAGATATTTTTAAAAAAGCAGAAAAATTCATTTTGCACTAGTCAGTCTGGGTTTATTCGCCTCCAGAGCATTTTATGGGTATAGATTCTTGTTATGCATACGTTGCCAAATACAAGCATTCAGCTTTATTAGTACCAAGAGCTCAATATTACCTTTTTATGATTACAGATGCAAACAAATGAATAAAATGAGAATGCCGTTGGGTTATTCTCTCTAGACCAAAATATAGTTATGGTGACTTAATGACAAAGAGTATTTGAAGATAAATATTAAAGCCAAAACACATTAATTTTGCACTTTATGCAAATGTAATCGAAGCATATGTTGTGTTCTATGTAACTTCTGTGGAGAAAAAACTACAAGGAAATCAAAGCAATTAGTGTCACAATATTTGTTACTTTGTTACATATTTGTTACTTGTTTGGAGGAGGTTGAAGATTATAATCTGGAAGAGGCACAAGATGGTATCTGGGGGGCAGACAACTTTCCCTTCCTTGGTCTGTATATTGCTTATATGGCTGTGCACTTTATAACTAGTTTATAATTCTGTGTATTTGCGGTTTTGGTAACTACATATGTAGGTTTTCATTTGTATGCTAGACATCAAAATTAAAAAATGCAATAAACTGGGGTGCCTTGGTGGCTAAATCAGTTAAGCATCCAACTCTTGATTTCGGCCAACGTCATGATCTCACAGTTCATGAGTTTGAGCCCCATGTCTGGCTCTGTGCTGAAGGTGCAGAGCCTGCTTGGGATTCTCTCTCCATTTCTCTCTGCCCCTACCCTGCCCATGCTCTCTCTCCCTCTCTTGTGCTCTCTGTCTCTTTCAAAATAATGAAATAAAGTTTTAAAAATGTAATAAATCTTATAAATGTAAAAAAATAACTTCTAACAAAAAAATACACATTACTTTATTACATTTACCTATAAATAATTCTAACAAAGACCCTCACATTTTCTACTTCATAAGAAACAGTAAGAAATTCATGAAATGATTCTTAAATATACTCTCTCTGCTTAATTTTGGCATTATATGGGTTTATAAATATATTTTGTTTAAACAGGATGCATTATGTCCTCAGTGCATTTAAATCATAAATAGGCAGATGTTAGTAACAGAAAATTAAAATTAAACAGTACTACTAGGGTTATTAATGTTTCATCTACATACAATAGAATTGAGATGGACATAGATTATGTTAAAATGTATCCTCCAAGAATATTGGTTGAATAAATTAGTTGGCCAAGACTATTCGAAACATTCATGGAAATAGTAGTGTCAGGAAATAATTATATAGAAGTTATTTTCTAGCTCTGTAGTTTATATATTTCATCTTTAAGATTTCTTTAAAGGATTTGTGCTTTCAGTGATGTAGGTTTGCGGGAAATACTAAACTTCAAAGAAACAAATGAGACAGGGAAGATATAAAAAGTAAGTCATTATAAGAGAGAAACTCATAGTAAAATATATTCAAGAAGTTAGTTTCAGCTGACAGATTATTTTCATAACTGCAGATAAAAAGAGTTAAGTTTATATGTCATAAACATGTTCAGAATGAGTTTATTAATTTTTCTTGCTCTCCAACCTGTTCTATTTGGTGAGACTGAACTCCAGCTATATATACAATTTTAATAATAACAAGGTAAGCTAAGAAAAGTATACGTCAATTACCTGATACATTTTAATGAAGTAGAAAGAAATGGAAGTATATAGACATGTATATAGAGGTAAACGCAATCCTAACACAAAACCTTTCTTAAAAATATTTCTTTACAGGGGCGCCTGGGTGGCGTAGTCGGTTAAGCGTCCGACTTCAGCCAGGTCACGATCTCGCGGTCCGTGAGTTCGAGCCCCGCGTCAGGCTCTGGGCTGACGGCTCGGAGCCTGGAGCCTGTTTCCGAGTCTGTGTCTCCCTCTCTCTCTGCCCCTCCCCTGTTCATGCTCTGTCTCTCTCTGTCCCAAAAATAAATAAATAAATTAAAAAAAAAATTTCTTTACATATTTATTTATTTACAGTAAGTGTGTTCCTTAATGCCCTTATCCTGTTTGACCCATCAACTCATCCATGGTTACCAGAGGAGAGGTGGGTGGGAGATGGATCTAAGCCAAATCTTATCAAAGATACCAGAAACAGTAAAAGAATATTTATAATATAGAAAGAAGAATCCCAAGATTTCTAGAAAATATATATAAAACCAAACAGAACAAAATTTGGATATCCAGAAGCCCTATTTAGCAGCGAGAAATTTGTCCATGAAAACTGAAATTGCTTTGGAAGAAGTAAAATGTGAGTATAGATATTATCTTTTCAATAGTATGTATATGGGCAAAGTCATCTTTTTTATACTTTAACAAACATTAAAGTAAGGTACAGTAAGTTCATATGGTTTACCTTTGCCATTCAAAATAATTGCCTTCTATATCAAAGAATCACTAATCTGACAAGATGGTTTAAAAATTAATAATGTATATGAAATAAGTCAACTGGTTCTTCTGTGGGTATTTTAATGATTATGGGTGCACAGCCTGAAAATATCTATCTCTTAAGGGAATAGATTTAAAACCATTGGGCTTAACACAGGAGTCTCCTTCAATTTATCCAAATGTTGATCTCCTAAGTGTCTCTCAAAATTCATACAAACATCACCTCATTGGTTCTAAAGTGAATATGGCCATGCATTTTGGTATCATATTTATCTAATTGTGAAGTTTATCTCTAAGTTTAATTCCATCTATAAATAGATATTAATGAATATTATCTATTTTATGTGTTTTTCTGATGATAAAATACAAAGATAATATAAAACAAATATGTCCATATAATAGACTCTAAAATATAAATTCTCCTCTTTCCCAAGTGAAGCTTTCCCTATCCCAGCTGACCTGGTTTGGTCCACTCCCTTAATTGCTATATTTCTTAACACCTGAACACACTGTTATTGGAAAGCATTGAAATTATCCACACCAATTTTACCCAATATTCCATAAGTTCTTTAGGAGCTACATGTATTCTCCTTGTATACCAGTGTTGGGTAGGTTGTACAAACTTAATTATCTTTTGGAGGATTGAATCACTTAAATTGCCCAGTCATTGCTGCAAAGTCAATAGCCATGGGTGTTTCAATAAGGTACTTAGTACTTTAAGTTACTGGAAAAACAATTTTTTTTATGAAGACTGACCGAAGTCCCACGCATTTTAGGATAAATGATACTGAGACCATTCTAGGATGATTGCTTGATTGATTGATGGCATGATTTTTTTTTAATTGCAGTGGGGGATAAATCTAAAAGAGATTGCTCAATACAGCACTTACTTGCTCTTGATGTTGACTAAGTGGTCTAGAGTGGACCAATCTTTCTGGCAGTTTGCGATCCAGACCATGTCCATTTTCCAAACGAGACTCCCTGGGTTTGTCAAACCAATCTGTTTCTTCACGACGCAGATGATAGGCTTTGGAGACCAAGGAAATATCAAACATTGCAACCACAACTAATACAGATGATAGAGGACAGAAGATGTTCTAAAGTACCAACATGCTCCAGGCTTGTTAGCCATTCATGCATTTCAAATACAACTCCCAGTAGGATGAGAAAAATCATTTTCAACACTATGATAAAAATTTTGTACCATGGAGTAACTTAGAAAAAAAATAATGTATACACCTGTTCAAACTCTCAGAGGAAAATAAAATAAAATTTTAAATAAGGAGAAGAAATTTTGATAGTGACTGAATCAATGAACAAGTGAGTATGCCTCAGAAGTGATTTTATTCAACCTCAACCCTTTAGTTTCTACTTTCTCACCTCTCCCCCACTACCTCCACCTATTGCTAACATCTAAGGAAAATGTCTTCCTTCAGTACAGAAGATTCTGTCACTTTCCCACTATTGTATCAACCACTACTATGTGGCTTCTGGCTGTGAAAACCAAGCGAATGCTTTTGAAAACATGACGTTTCTATGACATTCAATAAATAAATGAAACATTTATTTCTAAGAGGATCCCAGACACTACTCTTAGGAACATGTGAGCCATACTCACCTGGTAGCCTACTATTAAAATATATTTACAATTTTTTATTAAAATTAAATAATTATTTTCCATGCAGTCACAGATTTAGGAATTCGACTGAAGAGCTGATTGACTGCTTTCTATATTTATAATGTGTCAAAACTTGACATCTTACAATACTTTTTGAAATGCAACCACATTTAAGTACATAATTATTTTAAATTTTTCAGCCCATTCAGTTCTTGGTAATTCCACGGTCTTTTAAAGCTATTATTTGGTGCCCCCAAGTCCCATTTTACCTAATACATAGAATCTGACTTCATTTAAAGTTTTATTCTTTGCAA
Source organism: Neofelis nebulosa (assembly GCF_028018385.1). Classification (NCBI taxonomy): domain Eukaryota; kingdom Metazoa; phylum Chordata; class Mammalia; order Carnivora; family Felidae; genus Neofelis; species Neofelis nebulosa. The sequence continues at coordinate 82,622,888 of NC_080785.1, read as the reverse complement.
AAAGATCCCTAATTTGTAAAAGGGTATCTGGAAATACACTGTTGTTTCCTAAATGGCAGATGGAGCAGTCTTTCTCAAGTTCTCGTGCTGAAAGATTCGTTGATGGTGCTATAAACTTAGGCTTTCTATAAATTCTAGCATCTACAATGCTGTACTTTTGAGTTCTCCCAACTCCTCATAGTTTCCTTTTTCTGTCTACATCCTTGATTGTCCTCTCTTCAAACACTTCTCAACACTTTTTTTCCCCCAATTTCCATTACATCTTTGCTGGTAGGATTGGCAACCCAATAGCATATATACCACTACTCACCTCCAGACCTCCTGTGATCGGGGTCCCGTGGTCACCTCCTGTGATTAACCATAGCATTTACCCTCAATAAATATGATGACTGATGATGTGTCATAATTTAGTCAGTCTTCAATTTGAGGAAATCCAATGTTACATACCTGGTATGTGGCTGTATATGTGCTTGTCTGATCTCTAATAGGAGGTTCTAAGCTGCTTGAGGACAAGGCTTTTTCTTTTTTCCCCTCTCTCAACACTAAAACAATGCCTTCTAAATGCCGTAAAATACAACACGTGTTTGGGAGATGAATTAAATAGAAATATTAATCATCAACTAAAGAAAGAAGTTAAATGTCCTAATTATGATACAAACATTAAAAAATAAATATTAATTTGGCCCTTGAACTTCATTAACAGTTATACAACCTTTACTCACAAATTCCTTGATAATATTATGGTTTTTAATAGTTTTAATTTTACACTAAAAAACTAAACTTATGAAAAAAATATTTAATATAAGAGTCATTTGATAAGCAAATACCAAACAAAATTATAAGTTAATCATTGGTCTCTATACACTAGATTATCCCCAACCACAGTAATAGTTATCTTATCTTACTTCTTACATATTCCTATATATTTCTCATGAAAAAAATCTAGCTGATTTTAATAAATGAGTATCTTAGATGATGTAGTATACGATTTCACTTGAATATATAACTTCATTAATTGTATTTGAGACACAATCCTTTAAATCATGTTTCCTTGACTATGTCTATGCCAATAAAGCAGAATCTCAACCTAATTCAAATTTTGTCAATTTATTTCTGATTACCTACTTTGGTTGTCTACTGTTCCTTACACTGACTCAATATGTAACTAAGTTGGGATATCTGTCATACTTTGCATAACAATTTATAGATCAATCAAGTGCAACCAGAGAAATGCACCTACTTTTAAATTGTATTTTTTCTTCATAATTTATAGCTAATTGGACATAAATGCTAGTTGTTTCCAACTCCAGTCGTCTGATCTTCCATGGTAGATCTGCACTTTAAAAATTAAATTTTATAAAAAGTAATTTCCAAATTAGTTTAAGTAATTTGCTACAGATTAATATCTCCTTGTTTTCAACTGATGATATTTTCTTGCAATCTTAAATGTAAACTAAAAGTAAGCTATTTGGGGGTCTAGCATTATTCACAGCCAACCGTTATATGAATAGTTCAGTTATATTCAGTATCAAACATAGGTTAAAAAAAACATTTTTAAAAGACACTATATTAATGCTTTATTATTTATTTTTGGCTTGGAGTATACTTTGAAAGAATGTTTTCATGAAAATATCTGTGTTGTAGAGATAAATATACTTGACTGCTTTGAGCTTAGCTTCCCTCCAAATCCACTCCAAAGCAAAGGCAATTGTGCCCTGCACATAATCAACCACGCACGCACATCAAACTGTGGACTTCAAGCTAATGGCCTTACATATTAAGCAACGCAAATGATGCTTATCTAGATTTTATCTCAAGTGAGCTACTTCAAAATTAACCAAAGTCATATAAAACACATTTGGAAAAATATTCTTAGAGTCTATAACCTAGAGTTTAATTGAATTCAAGGAAAGCACACAACAATTTGAAATCAATTAAATTTGCTTTTGTCTACTCAATACTAAACAGCCTGTTAGAATGAATGTTAACACTTCTCAAAGAGATCTTCACATCATTGAATTACAGATATAGCATATGTTTGGTAAAAAATTATTTAAAAATCCCTGATATTTCATTAGTTCACAAATGAGTTATGTAATTAGGAAAAATATTCTCTAATTTTTCCCTTACCCAAGGAATCCAAGATTTCAAAAGAAAAGCTGGTCATCACTTTACCAGAAGAAGAGTTAATATGTTCATGTGATTTAAAAAGCAAAGAAAATAACTAACATTTTAAAACATACAATTTTCAAAGATAATCACTATAATTCACACACATAATGTTACATATGTAATTCAATTTGTTATAGTTGTCCTTTATCTAATTCTGCATAAGCATGTTCTTTATGACTAAATTTCTTGTCTTATTTTTTAAATACATTTTAGTTTAGTTGTGTAATTTCATTGACATTTAAGTTTAATTATTTCTTTGATATCATCTTTATACATTTCATAATTTTGTATGCAGCATGATGTCTCATCATCTACTTTATGAAAATAATGTTTTTCATATAGCCCTTGATGACTATGAGTATATATCATCCAAACATATAAATGTGAAATAAAACATTTGGTTATTTTTATAGGGTTGTATGTAAACAAACACATTTTGGAATATCTAGATACACCTACATGTCTGGCACTATGTTGACAAAACTCCATGATGAATAAATGAACTTGTCAAATCCTGTCAAATATATGCTCAATGTACACACGCAGCCTTACATGTTTAGTTATGCCATAAACCTGTTGGAGTTTTTGTTTTATCTTGTTATTTTACCAATATGTTTATTGAAGAATCTTCATATTCTTCTGCACAATTGTTTTATATGCATATAATGTGTGTAAAATGCGGACTGTCAGAAAAATAGCGAAAGAAACTGTTTCCACATAATATCATAACCTTGTTTAACTAGAGAGAGTCAATTGACTAAACAAAAAATATACGAAGAGTGTGCTTTATTTAATTGAATAATTATCAATAAAAATGGTCAATCCAATAGCCTGTAGAGAATAAAATAAGTCAGAAAGTAACTAGTCTGTTGGAATTTCACTAAGAGGAGTCTGTCCACTTTCAGATTCAGTCATTTAATCTTTTTAAATCTAGATTTGAATTTCTAAAATCATATCAGTGTCTAGATAACAGAAGTAGAAAGAAAATTCTTTTCATGAACATTTATTTTCCTGTGAGTCTTTGCTGAAAATGTCAGGTTTAAAAGATGAGATGTTCATGTTAGCTGAGTGCTCTACAGTCTTCAAAGGCATGAAATAATAATGCTTTCATTTGATGAGAAATGTCTTATTTTCAGGACTCAAATCATACCTACGTTCAAATGTAAACCATAGAGGAGGGAGAAAAAAGAACCAAAAGTCACGAGTCCTCTTGGCATGGAAAGGACACTTTGTATTCCTGTAAGTCTCTTCTCTTGTCACAAAATTAGTGTACAAATATTTTATTCTAAATCTAAATAATGTTTCCTGCATACTGCTATGATTATTTATTGTTAATATCATATTTAGTGCTAAGTTTTCTAGTTATGTAATGCAAAATGCACAAACTTGTCAATTACGATATTCATAGTGAGAGAAATAAAATATGAATCTTTTATTTAAGGAGAATTATAAAATTTACATTATGTTAATATCAGGTCCTTAGCCAAAGAGTCTCAAAAAGAGAACATTCTCTGAATTAATAACCAATGATATCACAAAAATAACATAAGTACTTTTCTATTACAAAGTCTAGCAGAATAGTACTTAATAGCTCTAAATCTTAATACTTTCACAAACTGAAAGAAACTGACCAGTATATTTAGAAATGCATTTTTTAAAAAATAAAAGAAACATACAATGAAAAACTTTCCAGCTATGGAATTAAGGGATGACCATATTTTATTGACACAATTACTTAATAATGGTTTTGGAAAAGTGGACGCCAAACAAATCAAGCAAACAATCAAGAAACGACAGTAAAATAATAAACTAAAAGGAAATAAAGAAAAGCATGCTAGGAAATCTATACACAAGATCAAATTTCCATTTACAAGAAATAAAATTGAAGTAAACATGCAAAAGACGCACTAAAAAAGGTAGAATACATCCTTGGAGAAGGAAAATTAAACATGCAGAAAAATAAGAGTTTGAGTTTTGAGAGTAACAAGGTAGGTTGAGGCCCAATTTACCTTCACTGTCTGACATGGCATGTTGGAAGTCATCCATGATGAACGCTATGTCACGGTCATAGCCTCTAGTTCGTGATTCTTCTCTCATGTGTTGCTGAACTTCGGGCAATGAATGACTTGATCCAAACTGATCCCTAGTGTCTGCAGATATTGGTGGCAGGGGCCCAGCTGCAGCCCTGGCCATTCCCATTGGCTGGCCAACAGGACTGAGTGGACTTTCCTCTTCAGAATTCTGGGCCACAATTGGTATTCTTCCTCTACTCTGGCTAATTGGTAAACTGGTAGGCTTAGTTCGGCCAGAAGGTGAAGCATGACTAAAGGAAACATCTAGAGCTTCAGCCTCTTGAGCTTTCAGTCTCAGGGAGGAGCTGGAAGAATCTCTTTTAATTGATAGATCAAGCCCATAGACAGACGAAGGTCTGGAAGAAGGTCTGGACCTGCTGCCACTACTGTATGGCTTATCTGCTTCATCCTGCAAAGCTGAACGTAGGGTATTTCCCAGTGTGCCCAGTCCTGTTCCAAGGGATGAGCCCATAAACTTCTGTTGGTCTGTAATATTTTTTCTGAGTCCAAAAGTGATATCATCTTGAAGAAGCCTTGCTCTGGAAGAAATGCCGCCAATAGATGAGGTGCTAGAAGTCATATAGCTTGTATAGTCAGGTTCAAGGTCTCTACTTTCTTGAATGGGAGAAAATTTTGACATTTTAGGATCAATTAGTGATTTCTTATGCTTTGACTGCTTTTGATAAAGTATGGCTGCTGGTAGTTGTTTTGCTGCTTGTTTTTCAAGTGTGAGTCTACTGATGCTATACTTTTCAGATTTTGGAAAATGTCTATAGCCAGTATCAGCATGGTAGTAATGGGAAAGACCAGCAAGGTGATCTAAGCTCTCTGCTCCTCTACGGAATTCTTGTTTAATCTGATGTTTCAGAAGCTTTAACTCATAAGGATCCTCCATGGGATCTTCCTCTGCTTTCACATAACTATGCAATCTGGAGGAAGTCTGTAATGGTGCCAGGAAATCTGTCACTTCTTGAGACCTACGTGTTTCAGTGGATCGAAGGAGACGGTCTGTTTTTGACAGATCCTTTTCGTGAAGGCTAAATGCAGTGCTTAATGCTGCTGTTCCTTTGGTAATTTCTCCAATGTCATCAATTAGGACATAATTTCGTGGAGTATGATGGTCAATATCTGCATAGAAAGAATCTGCAGATATGCTTGATATTGGACTGCTTGCCATACTACTTCTTTCCTCCAATCCTATTCTCAAGTCTAAGCTATTGTACTTGCTCCCAAGGTGGGAAACAGCATACGTATTATCAGTAGAAACAGGTGCTATCATCAGGGGTTGGTTGCGAATTACCTCATAGTTTGAAGTTATCTTGGGCTCCAAATATAATGTAGTTTGCCTTGGCTTCTGTTGTATCACCATCATTTGTGATGGTAACTGGTAAGAAGGTTGTGGGGTTGGTGTAGGTTGAGCTTGAGGTGTGAAGGACATTGTTGCCACAGCTTGAAATGTTGGTTGAGTCTGATAAGGTGAAACTTGCTGATGGTACAAAGTCTGTTGCTGAAAATGGGACTGTTGGGTATATGGGGTGGGTGCTTGGGTAGGAAGAGCAGGGGAAGAATACTGGTATTGTGTATAAGGACTCGTAGGAGGAACCAGTTGAGATTCTGTTTGGGTTTGCGGTGGTATAAACTGACTAAATTCAGTTTGGGGAGCAGTTCTTGGTCGCTCTATGCCATGCTGACTTTCTATTCTGGTGGGTCGGGTGCTGCTCACCTCACTGTCAGACATATAATCCCGATCCTCAGCTACTCCCTGGAGGTAGGCACGCTCTCTCTTTTCCCTCTCCTTTAATAATGCCTCTTTCCTCCTGTTAATTCCCATTTCCAGGTACCGTAACTTGGCATCGATCTCCTTTTCTTCCTCATCAAGTTCTGCTTGTTTCTTTCTAAGCTTTGCAGATTCCCTCTCTACAAGATCAAGCTCTCTGTCTATATCCTGGAGAATCTTGGCCCGTGCCATTGTGTTGGTTCTGCAGATCCTTCTCCTGGAAACTGTGCCCATTGTGCTGTATGTTGACTGAGTGCCTGTGGAGGTCTCCTCGGGAGGTGGGTTTGGCAGAGTTCTCTTAACTTTTTTCTGGGAGCCAGAAGGTGTCATGGTTTGAGAACCTTTTGTCTATAATTAAACAAAAATAGAACTTTATTATAAAGGGAAAATATTTTAACAACTTTATAATTTACATTTTAGATAAAAATGATTTTGTGTATGTTTTAGCTATGACAGCATAAGACAAAAATTTTATACGTTATTTCAAGTATTAGTCACCAATACAATTAAATGAAAAACAGTTTTTCCTTTCTTGGTAAAGTGGTTAATTATGATTATAACTTCTGTGACATTAGCAGTGAGTTTTGAAATCAAGCATGGAACTCATTTCTAGGCAGACTTAGATTTTAGTTAGACTCTTGAGAGAATTCTAGAAACCCATTTTTCATCCTATTAGTATACATAAAACTATTTGTTAAATGTATTCCCAGAGTATATGTGTTAGCTGTCTAAAATTTAAATTGCATTTGTTGAAGATGCACATTTACCACTGTTAAGTTCAATTATTTCTATCTTCTCATTACTACTTTACCCGCCAAGAGTGGCTGTCCTTCCTATTCCAATCATGAAATGTTTTGAAAGGAAATCTTCAAATCTCCAATGTCCTTTTTTTCCCAAAAAGAGTAATCTGAACTAATTTTCTACTTAATATTTTAATATTTTCATGACCATCTGTGTCTTATATTTTCTTAAAATTTTATTATTCTTAAGTAATTTTAGCTTCTTTTTTTTTTAATGTTTATTCATCTTTGAGAGACAGAGAGAGACAGAGCATGAGGAGGGAAGGGGCAGAGAGAGGGAGACATAGAATCCAAAGCAGGCTCCAGGCTCTGAGCTGTCAGCACAGAGCCTGACGCGGGGCTTGAACTCACAAACTGTGAGATCATGACCTGAGCTGAAGTTGGACGCTCAACCAAGTGAGCCACCCAGCCGCCCCAGTAATTTTAGCTTCTTAATGTTTTTGAAACTTATACATGAAGCAAAGGAACTGACTGCTATAAAAAAAACTACTGTAGTTTTTTTTTAACCAGATAAGGTGTATTGTTGATGAACTGTTAGATATATTTGATTTCATTTGGTTTGTCATAAACTTGCATTATACAAAATCACTGGCCTTGAGAATCATACAATTTTAAAATATCAAAAGATGTGACACATCATATCCAATAAACTGATGGAAACAAACATGATTTCCTAACACAGTGAAGAAGACAGAGACCTAGACAAAATGCCAAGACAGAGGGAACTCATCCCAAAAGAAAAAAAAAAAAAACAACAACAAAAAAAACAAGAAAAGGTCATGACTAGGGATCTAATAAAAACAGATATAAATAATATGCTTGATCCAGAATTTAACGCAACAACCATAAGGATACTAGCTGGGCTTGAGAAAAGAATAGAAGACACCAGGGAGTCCCTTGCTGCAGAGGTAAAAGACCTAAAGGCTAGGTCAATATGAAAAGTAAAATAGCCAAGAATTGAAACCAAATGGTATAACAACCAGGATGAAAGAAATAGAGGAATGAATAAGTGATATGAGTCAAAATTATGGAAAATAATGAATCTGAAAAGAGGGAAAGAATAACATTAGATCACGAATATGGACTTAGAGAACTCAGTGACTCCATAAAGCATAATAACTCTTGTATCATAGGAGCCTCAGAAGAAGAAGAGAGGGAAAAAGGGGGTAGAAGGTTTATTTAAGGAAATTACAGATGAAAACTTGCATAATCTGGGGAAGGAACCAGACATTCGAATCCAGGAGGCACAGAGAGTTCCCATCAAAATCAACAAAAGCAGGACAACACCAAGACATATAGTAGTTGAATTTGCCAAATATAGAGATAAAGAAAAATCCTAAAAGCAGCAGGATAAAAGAAGCCCTTAACTTATAAGAGAAGACAAATAAGGTTAACAGGAGATCTTTCCACAGAAACTTGGCAAACCAGAAGGCAGTGGCATGACATATTCAATGTGCTGAATTGGAAAAATGTGCAGCCAAGAATACTCTATGTGGTAAGGCTGTCATACAGAATAGGAGGACAGATAAAGAGTTTTCCAGACAAACAAAAACTAAAGGAGTTTGTGATCATTAAACCGACCCTGCCAGAAATATTAAAGGGGACTCTGAGCAGGAAGGAAAGACCAAAAGTGACAAAGGCTAGAAAGGAAGAGAGTAAAATCTCCAGAAACAATACAAAACAAGTAATAAAATGGCACTAAATATTACATATCTATCAATAATCACTCTGAATGTAAAATGACTACATGCTCCAATCAAAAGACCACGGTGTCAGAATGGATTAAAAACAACAAACAAATAAATAAACAAACAACAACCATCTATAGGCTGCCTACAAGAGACTCATTTTAGATCTAAAGACACCTGCAACTGAAAGTGAGGGGATGGAGAGCCATTTATCATGCTAATGAATATCAAAAGAATCCCAGAATAGCCATACTTCTCTCAGACAAACTAGATTTTAAACCAAAGACTATAATAAGAGATGAAGAAGGGCACTATTCTATACATCAAGAGGATCTAACAATTGTAAATATTCACCTCCCAACCTGGAGCACCAAAATATATAAAACAATTAATAACAAACAAAAAGGAACTCATTAATAATAATACAACAATAGTAGGGGATTTAGCACTCTGCTTAAACCAATGCACAGATCATCCAAGCAGAAAAATCAACAAGGGAAGAAAAAAAAAAAAAATCAACAAGGAAACAATGGCTTTCAATGACACACAGGATCAGATGGACTTAAGGGGCATATTCAGAATACTCAATCCTAAAGCAGCAGAATACACATTCTTTTTTTTTTTTTTTTCTTGAGAGAGAGAGAGAGAGACAGAGCATTAGCAGGGGAAGAGCAGAGCGAGAGAGGGACACACAATCTCATTTATGTGTCAGACACTTAACCGACTGTGCCATCCACGGGCCCCAGAATACAAATTCTTTTCAAGTACACATGGGACATTCTTCAGAATAGATTACATACTAGGTCACAAATCAGGCCTCAACAAGTACAAAAAGAATAAGATCATACAATGCATCAACCACAACGCTATGAAACTTGAAGTCAACCACAAGAAAAAAATTTGGAAAGACCACAAATAAATGTAGGTTAAGGAATATGCTACTAAAAAATGAATGGGTCAACCAGAAAGTTAAAAGAAGAAATTAAAAAAAAAATAATTTAAAAAAATACGTGGAGGGGTGCCTTGCAGTCCGTGAGTTCGAGCCCCATGTCAAGCTCTGTGCTGACAGCTCAAAGCCTGGAGCCTGCTTCAGATTTTGTGTCTCCCTCTCTCTCTGCCCCTGCCACACTCACACTCTGTCTCTCTCTCAAAAATAAATAAACATTAAAACAAATTATAAAGAAAAAAGAAGCAAAGAAAAATATCAAATACCGAACTTAACTTTACACCTAAAGGAGCTAGAAAAAGAACAACAAATGAGGCCTAAATAAAGCCAGAAGAAGAAGGGAAATAATAAAGATTACAGCAGAAATGAATGAAAAACAAAGAAACAAAAAAACTCCGTAGAACAGATCAATCAAACCAGGAGCTGGTTCTTTGAAAGAATTAATAACATTGATAAACCCTTAGCCAAACTTATTCAAAATGGAAAGAGAAAGGACCAAATAAAATCATAAATGAGAATGGTAAGATTATAATCAACACCACAGAAATAAATTTTAAAAGAATATTATGAAAAGTTACATGCCAACAAATTGGGCAATCTAGAAGAAATGGATAAGTTCCTAGAAACGTATAAACAACCAATGGAAACAGGAAGAAATAGATAATTTGAACAGATCCATAACCAGTAAAGAAATTGAATCAGTAATCAAAAATCACCAAATAAACAAAATTCTGGGGCCAGATGGCTTCCCAGGGTAATTCAACCAAACATTTAAATAAGAATTAGTACCTATTCTTCTCAAACTATTCCAAAAAGTAGAAATGGAAGGAACACTTCCAAACTCATTCTATGAGGCCATCATTACCTTCATTCTGAAACCAAAGAATGCATTAAAAAAGAGAATCAGCCAATATCGCTGATAAACATAGATGCAAAAATTCTCAACGAAATACTAGCAAACTGAATCCAACATTACACTAAAAGAATCATTCACCATGATCAAGTGGAACTTATTCCTGGGATGCAAGGGTGGTTCAATATTCACAAATTAATCAATAAGATACATTACATTAATAAAAGGAAGGATAAGAACCATATGATCCTCTCAATAGATTCAGAAAAAGCATATGACAAAGTACAGCATCCTTTCTTGATAAAAAACCTCAATAAAGTAGGGATAAAGGGAACATACCTCAACATCTTAAAGGCCATATATAAAAGACCCACAGCTAATATCATCCTTGATAGGCAAAAATTGAGAACTTTCTCTCTGTGATCAGGAACAAGACAAGGATGCTCACTTTCATCACTGTTATTTAACACAGTACTGGGATTCCTAGCCTGAGCAATCAATAACAAAAAGAAACAAAAGGGCATCCAAAATGGCAAGGAAGAAGTTAAACTTTCACTATTCACAGAAGACATAATACTCTATGTAGAAAACCCGAAAGCACCAAAAACCCAAAAGCACCAAACGCCTGCTAGAGCTGATACACAAATTCAGTAAAGTTGCAGGATACAAAATCAATGCACAGAAATCTGCTGCATTTCTATATACCAATAATGAAGCAGCAGAAAGAGAGATCAAGGAATCGATCCCATTTATAACTGCCCCCAAAACCGTAAGATACCTAGGAATAAACCTAACCAAAGAGGTAAAAGATAGGCCCTCTGAAAACTATAGAATACTTATGAAAGAAATTGAGGCACAAAGAACTAGAAAAACATTCCATGCTTATGGATTGGGAAAACAAATATTGTTAAAATGTCTATACTACCCCAGGTGAATGTACATATTTACATATTTAATGCAATCCCTATCCAAATACCATCTGTATTTTTCAGAAAGCTAGAACAAACAACTCTAAAATTTGTATGGAAACACAAAAGACCTCTTGAATAGCCAAAACCATCTTGAAAAAAGAAAAGCAAACCTGCAAGGCATTACAATTCCAGACTTCAAGTTATATTGCAAACTATAGTGATCAAGATGGTATGGTACTGGCACAAAAACAGACACAGAGATCAATGGAACAAAACAGAAATTCCAGAAATGAAGCCATAACTATTTGATCAACTCATCTTCAACAAAGCACGAAAGAATAGTCAATGGAAAAAAAGACAGTGTCTTCAAAAAATAATGTTGGCAAAACTGGACAGCCACATGGAAAAGAATGAAACTAGACTACTTTCTTGCACCATACACAAAAATAAGTACAAAATGGATGAAAGACTTAAAGGTGAGACAGGAAATCATCAAAATCCTAGAGGAGAACACAGGCAGCAACATCTTTGCATCCACCATAGCAAGTTCTTACTAGGTATGTCTCCAGGGGCAAGAGAAACAAAAGCAAAAATGAACTACTGTGACTTCATCAAGATAAAAACCTTCTGCATAGCGAAGAAAACAATCAACAAAAGTAAAAGGCAACCAATGGAATGGGAGAAGATATTTGCAAATAACACATGTGATAAAGGTTTAGTATCCAAAATCCATAAAAAATTATAAAACTTAACACCCAAAAACCAAATAATCAAATAAAGGAATGGGCAGAAGTTATACACAGACATTTTTCCAAAGAAGACATCCAGATTGCTAACATACACACGGAGAGTTGCTCAACATCACTCATCATAAGGGAAATACAAATCAAAACCACAATGACATACCACCTCACCTGTCAGAATGGCTAACACGAACAACTCAGGAAACAACAGATGTTGATGAGGATGCAAAAAAGGGGAACCCTCTTACATTGTTGGTGGGAATGCAAACTGGTGCAGCCACTCTGGAGAACAGTATGGAGGTTCTTCAAAAACTAAAAATAGAACTACCCTACAATCCAGCAATTGTACTTTTACCCCATGGATACAAAAATACTGATTTGAAGGCACACATGCATCCTGATGTATAGAGCAGCATTGTCAACAACAGTCAAAGTATGGAAAGAGCCCAATGTCCAGCAAATGATGAATGGATGATGAAGTTGCAATATATATATATACACACACACATATACATATATACACGTACATATATATACATACACACACATATACATATATACACGTACATATACATACATACACACACACACACACAATGCAGTATTACTCAGCCATGTAAAAAGAATGAAATCTTGCCATTTGCAACGACATGGATGGATGAAGCTAGAGTGTATTATGTTAAGCAAATAAGTCAAAGAGAGACAAATACCATATGGTTTCACTCATATGTAAAATTTAAGAAACTAAACAGATGGACACGTGGTGGAGGGGGAAGCAAGAAACAAACCATGAAACAGAATCTTAACTATAGAGAACAAGCTGAAGGTTTTGGATGGGAGGTTAGTGGGGGATAGGCTGAAAGGGTGATGGATATTAAGGAGGCTACTTGCTGTGATACGCAATGGGCGTTATATGTTAGTGATGATTCACTCAATTTTACTCTTGAAACTAATACAACACTGTATGTTAACTAAATGGAATTTAATAAAAACTTGAAACAAACAAAAAATAAACTGATGTAAACAAAGTTACCCAAACATTTAATAGCATATTCACAACTATATCTCAAGTCTTCTGGTTTCTAGCTGCATATTCTTTATAAACTGCTTTTTTTTTTCATTTTCTTACTAATCATCCAAAGACCTTAATTCTCTCCTTATCCCAGTTATCAAATACTGAGAGCAGAAAAATAATAGGAAGTATATGAGAATTATATATCTAAATGATTAGACCAATGAAAGATCCTATGCTTTCATTGTCCTTTTATCACTTCCAAATTCATTTCCTTGGTGTTTTTGTCTGCTTTGTGTTATAATTGTTCTGCTCCCTTTATTTAAATTAATAGATGCCTACAACATGTAACAGATATTTTACATTTATTTGTCTCATTTCATCTTCATAACAACCCTATGACTTAATTGTTAGTATTAAACAAATGAAAATAATTGAAAGTGAGAGAAAATAAATTATGTGCCAAATAGTTGCTTTTGGGGCTCCAATTCCCCATATTCTTTGAGATTCCTCTGTGATGAGGAACAAGCTACAATTTTAGAATCATTCCACCATATTTCGCCAACTCACAACATTTCTTCATTGAGAATATACATCCAAATATTTTAACTTTCAGAAACATGGGGTGCTTGGGTGGCTCAGTCAGCTGAATGTCCAACTTTGGCTTAGGTCATGACCTCATGGCTCATGAGTTCAAGTTCCACGGTGGGCTTACTGCTGTCAGTGCAGAGCCTGCTTTGAACCCTCTGTCCCCCTCTCTCTCTGCTTCTCCTCTGCTTGCACTATCTCTCTCTCAAAAATAAATAAAACATTTTTTAAAAAAGAAAGAAAAGAAATACTCATAAACCTTGGTCGCTATCATATGGCTTCTGATTACAAAATGGGTGCACATACTCTTGTTAAGGAAAGAAAGAAGAAATAAAAGGTTAACATAAGGATTTGAATTATTTTTAAAGCTTTGGAGTCAAGAACTGAATTCCTCACAATTCAGTGAGTAGAATGAGAGTATGTATGTAATCTTAGGAAAAATAAAACTTTGAAGAATCATATTAATTCTTATTATTCACTGCTCATACATGTAATTTTTTTCCTAATTTACCTTTAATAGTTTATAATTCTTACTTGAGAGAATAGGCTCTAGTCAAACTCATGTTCTTCTTTTTCTTTTTTTTTTTTAAATAAAGTCATAGGCTAAAGAAGCATTCCAGGTTTTGGGGATTTCTAATTATCCTCCAGGGTTGCAAATATTTAATGGTCCAGGACTTTTGCTTATTAATATTTCGTGAGCCATAGATGCGAGTCATGGAAGTGAGAGACAAAGCTGGTTGGAAGAAGGTGGATACTTATTAAGTTAGCCTAGCTAACCATTCAATCCCCTCAAATCTAAATAGCTTTGCTATTCTCTCCTTGGTAACAAAATAGTTTTAACTCTGACTATAAAAATAGTCAGAAGGTTGAAGACTTGTCAAGGTCTCAGCCATTTCCTCCCAAATCAAAGTATAACACAGTGATTGAAAGGTTAAGTCTCTCAGGGCAGTCACTCAGTTTCAATCCCAGCTTTATTGTTTTACTAGCTGTGAGGTCCTTAGCAGGTTGCTTAAACTCCCTGGACCTCAGTTTTCTTATATGTGAAAGGAGGTTACTTTTTATTCTTATATTATTAGTTCATCTAAGGAATAAATGAGTTAAAACAAGTATAGAGTCTAGATTAGTAATTATCCCTGAGGGCAGACAGAAATACAATAGAGAATTTGAAATGATGTCCGGGCAACTTATAATTAAAAAAAACAAAAAACAAAACTGCCTTTCAAGACCATAAATAACTTCTAAGCTGGTTATTTAATTCTAAACCAATCAATGTATTGTAAAATAAGAGTACAGAATCTCAAAACAGAGAATCAAAACAAAATGATAATCGCTTAGAAAAAAATCCAGAGATGTATAAAGGAAAAGTTATCATGATTAAAGATGATGTAGTTTGGGGCCATGATTAGAGATAATGACAAAAATCTGGAAAAGTCTTGGTATTTAATAAGATGTTCCTTGATGACTAGCTTGGCAAAAGTTGTTTTTACATGGATCCGGTGCACTTCATCTAAAAAAAATATTGTACTGCATATATAAATTTAAAATATTTTAAAATAGCTGGTGCAAACAGTGAAGCAAGGGAAAGGAACAGTAAGTCCTCACAACAGAATGGATGGAGGTTGAAGGGGGACTCGAAGAATAGCTAATTTCGATTGCAAGACCTAGGAGGTGACTGTGATAGCAAGCAAATAAACTCCAGGATAAGTTTTTCTGTCCAAAGTTATTTTAAACAACATTCTTCTCAGGGGAGTCCATTTGTAACATGCATCTTACATAGCAAAGGAAGGGAATTTTTATTGTTCTGAAGTGTCAGGGCTATTAATAAAAATAGCAATAGGTAAGGTATATGGACACACTATCCCAAAGACTTTAAATACATGCACGCAAATTATCTCCTTGTAAAAATAATCTAAGCTCAATCTAGAGGTGGGAAAAGAAGGAAATCTATTCTTCCAAAGAGCTGAACGAACTAAAAATAGATGCTAGACCAAAATTGTTCACGGATTGCTATATATAGTAAATATGGCAATATTCAACCTATTAATTTATTTCAGGAGTTGCTAAGTCTCATTCTAAAATGCAATGTTCTAGATAATAAAGTAAGAGGCATGAGATAAAATAAACTTAATTAAACGTGATTCTCAAAGAACTTGTAAACCTGTAATATCTTTTAGGGTGTTCTATGAAGAAACGACTTGTTTTTTGCTAAATAGCCCTTGATGTCAATATCAGAGGTATACTTCTAGACTACTGTACCACTAGAGAGACATAGGAGTGTATTTTTCATTTCATAAATAGAGAAAATTGAAAATCAGTGTTCATTGTGATAGTATCTTGGGTTTTCAAGCTTGTTCTTTAGGAAAGGTTCTTATGAAGTTCCTTTACTTTCATTTTTTATTTTTTTTAAAATTTTTTTCGTGTGTTTATTTTTGAGAGAGGGGGAGAGACAGAGCATGAGCAGGGGAGGGGCAGAGAGAGAGGGAGACACAGAATCTGAAGCAGGCTCCAGGCTCCGAGCTGTCAGCACAGAGCCCTACGCGGGGCTGGAACCCGCGGACCGTGAGATCATGACCTGAGCTGAAATCAGACGCTCAATGGACTGAGCCACCCAGGTGCCCGCCCTTTACTTTTAGATAATGTTGATGTGGATTCACTTCCAAACAGTATACTTCCACATAGATTTATGGATAAATAAGTTATTTTGATACAGATAAGCATAATTTTCTAGTGAAAGCCTAACTTCTTACAAGATCCTCTATTTAACAAGTCAGTAAGTAAAGAATTTTTACTACTTGAAGAAGAGTAACTTGTGAAAGATAAAATGATAAATTCTATCACTCATGGAAAAATACTTTAAAAACTGATAAAACATTTAAAATCCATAAGGCCTTGCAACAGGGCACAAGGCCTGGCACATACAAAATAAAGCTATCCCGTTTCTTCAACTAGAGTACTGTAGAATAGTTTACCAACCATTTCCATGAATCAAAACTCTAAAGAGGCAGTATCATGACCGTTATGAGAGTATCAGTGAATTATTGAAAGTTTATAGACATGCTTAGCAAGGAAGACTTGAATCTCCACTGCCACGGGACAGAACTGACCATTTGTAAATGTAATTGGAATTGTCTTTAAAAAGTAGTTTTCTCCTTATTGTTGTAATAACCCATTAACAAGAAAGAAGGGAAAAACCCAACTACAAGACTGTATTAACGGGAGAGTAAAAACGAAGTAACAGAACATATTTAAAGTCAGACACTTACAAGTTATTTCTCAATCTAGTAGTACAAAACTGTTTTCCAATTATACTGAGAAAATGGCACTCAATATTTCATCAGACATCTTTAAGCCTCTCCTTAATGTACCTCTTGTCCCAGTTTGTGTTGTTTTCTTGCTGAAAGTCATTGCTCTTGGGCTGAGCAGCCATGCAGAAAACTAGTTTCTACCTCACTGGACAGAAGCATTAGAGATGTCAGTCGGCGCAGCACTTATTGTCTTACATTTTCTGCAATGTCCCAAGGAGATTTTCTAAAATCCATCTAGAGTATTTTTCAAAGCCCTCTTAAGAAGTTTTTTAGGGTGGGCATGTTTTTGTATGTATGTTTGTATGTATATGTATTTGTTCTCTCTCCTTCTCTCCTTTCCTCCCTCTTTTCTTCTTTTTTTTCTTTCCTAACATTAAATCAGATGGCTGTATTCCAGGGAATGGAACAAAGTATACTTTGTTCCTATGGTCCTTTGATATAGTTCAGTATAGTGGCTGTAATATGTAGGGCTCTTTCTTTTTTTTCAGATTCGCAACTGCTTTATTCAACCACCACATACTATATAAAGTTCGAGAGGAATAATCACATTTTGTCACAAATCTCCTCAGAGGAGTGTTTTACTTAGAGTGTTTTAGTGAAAATTTTATCTGAAACTTATTTTAGTCAAATGACAGATTTGGGACCACATGAAAGTTAGGACTGATTGTACAATGCCTTTGGGCTATTTCAGCTATTATTTTCAATATTTATATCATACGGGTAGGTTTGAAGTAGATAAACCCTTCTCTTTTATAATGAAACTGGTATTCTTTTTATCAATTTGTTTATTATTACTCTATCACTAAGAGGTGTTCATTCTTTTCCAGAATACTCTATCTACCCAGCTTTTTACATTTTTAGGCTTTGTCTGTCTAGAGTTACACCATTTCTTAAAGGACCATGAAAACAGTTCTCCAAGCTACCTCTGAGAGACAACATTCAGCGTGTGAATCCATTTTTCCCCTGCAAAGTCCTCTAATATTATCCAAATCATTTTGCCTGGATTTTGAGGATCTAGTAAAAATTCATCTACCCATCTTGTGTATTCCTTCTTCTCATCATAGTCTCCCAAACTGCACTGAAGCTTTATACATGATAATATCTCTTCAACACGGATTTATATTGCATCCTTTACACTAACATACCCTTCCAACATACTATATCATAAGTATCTGACATCTAGCTTCAAGTGCATACCATATTTGCAACTAGAATATACGAAGTCCAAAACATGTGAAAGCTATGGATAAACACGATGCCATAGTTTGTGTGCTTTACACATTAAAACGGGTGTGTGTGTGTGTGTGTGTGATCTAAATTTACTTTTCAACCCTAAACAACTGCTAAACCTGTCTCATAACTGAAATTTATATATGTATATATGTTTTCATGTATGGCTATATAAAAAGTATTCATATAAATGAGATGATTATTTCAGTTAGTATTATATTATTTCTTTATGGGTACATGTAACAAGAATTTTCTAGACACAGGCTTAGGAACAAAAGTGAGATGATTCTGAAATGGGGCAACCAAAAGATACAGGAAGCACAGGTGGCAGAACCAAGATATAATTGGCTGTCCATAACATACTATACAGGTGCTATAAAGAGGCAGATATAGACACATCTTTTGATTTGTCAGTTAAAAAGTTACTGGTGATACTGTGAAAACCAGTGCCTATGGTGATTACACTAGGTTAAAAATAAATGGTCCAAGGTAAAGCAGTGAGGGTGGATGGACTCGTCACAGCTTGGTGACCAAGAAGGACACAGGTAGTGGTTTGGGGGTGGGAGTTGTGAGGCACAGTTTTCTTTAGGGAGAAAAACTTAACCAAGATATCGTCTGAGGTTCAGGAGGAGGGGAGGGGAAATGATTAAAGACATACAAGAAAAAAGAGTAAATGGACAAAACATTTATATAAACAACATGCTTTAGGTAGGGATAACATCCTGTTTCAGCAGTAAAAACTAAAACATTAAGACCTAAAATATATCAAAACTTACTATGTAGTAAGCATTAAGAGCTTTATATATAATTTTATTACATTTCAGACACATCTTTCTTAAAAACTGTATTAATTTCAAGTTTCAGGTATTTATAACTTTAAAGATATTATATAACTTGGCCAAACTTGCAGAGCTACGACTAATAAATGGCAGAGCTGAGACGTAACTCCATGTTGGCCTAACGTCAATGGTCAAGATTAAGTACAATGCAATTTACTTAAAATTCAGAATATTTTAAAATTAAAATAATCTACAATGCAGGTTTCTACATTAGCACATAAGATAAATAAGAAACATGTATTAAAATAATGCACTCATACCTGATACATCAATAAACAGTACATTTAAAGTTTGGAAGAAGCAAATCATTATGGAAATGAAAAGAAAGTAAGCAAACTATCAATCCAAAATTTATTTTCAATTTTCATGAAACTTAATACTCATCTGGTTTTTCAAACTATCAATCTTCATTCTCTAAACAGTGTATATATTTCCCAAATTTCTAGAAAATATGTTCAAGAAATTACTATTATTTTATGACAAGAGCAGGAGACATTTTGGAGGAATCTAACACTGAATGCGTACTTTGATTGTTTGGGATTGGCGACTTCTAGTTTTTGGTCCCCTGTCCATCTATCCAATAAATATTTTTACTAAGTCCATATTATGTGCCATGTTCTATGCTAGGCCATGATAACATAAAGATCTTGGTATCATTTCTGCCTTTAGGAAGCTTTTAGAGCTTAGAAAAAATAATAGAGACATTTGACCACGTACTGTGATTTGATATGATAAATTTTATAATAAAGGCTTATTTGTGGTTCTTAGAGAGGGCAGAGGGAGGAGTTTGTATCTCATATAACTCTCTCTCTAGAGGCCTCTGAGGAGACAACTTGTGGAGTAGTTTTAAATGCTAAGAAGGAAACCGTAAGGTCTATAGAGGAGTAATCTCTTGGCAGCAGAACCCATGTGAAAGGTTTAAAATATGGTTGCATGTTATGTCCCAGGGCCTACAAAGTCTAGTGTATTGTGTTGAAACATGTATATATGGAAGGAGAAAACAGTACCTGGAGGTGAAGCTAGAGAGTGTTGTATCAGACCATGTAGGGCCTTGAATGTCATGTTAAGTTTATACTTCATTATATAGACAAGGAGAGCCTATGTACAGAAATGACACCATAATATGTATTTATTAGGAGGCAGTTTTGGCCAAATTTTACTACTACAAATAGTATAAAGAGCCTAAAGTCAAATGCATCAATTCTGGTTTCTGTGGTAGATAATTTCTTACCCACAAGACCATATCCTTGGTCTCAGACTTCCAGTCTACTTCATTTCCCAAATATACTAAGATAACACCTATGTGAAACTATAGTTACTAGGTTATTTGCTCTTAGGTCGTGATACTTCAAGTCTAAGGACACTCTACAAGTCTTGTGGCTCTTTTTACAATCTTACTGATGGAGTTTCGACACAAAGGTGTTCGTAATATATTTATTATGCAAATTTTTGTTGTGTTTCCATGAGAGTCTTTCTCATGGGAAAGGGGAAGATGGCAAAAATCAAAACTGTATGGAGTAGAGTTAGGAGAGAAGAAAAACAGAAGGTGTGGTTACAGAGAAAGGGATAGACGTAGAAAAACTCAATGTCTGGAAGGGAAGAAAGAAGAACAGTTTGGGAGGTGACAGAGAAATTACTAAAAATAAGGTCAAGGCAAGAGCATTGGATACAGCAATTGAAAGAGTACTGTTTTTACCTACAAAATGCTATTTTTAAAAAATTCTCTGCTTTCTTTTTCTGCTTGTTATTTTTGTGTATATGCATGTATTTGTGTATATGCATGTATTTGTATATATTTATGTGACTGTTGTAACTAGCCATATTTTTTGTATAAAAAATGTTTTCCACAGACAGCATATATTTTATAACGTAAGGTTTGTATTTTAATGGACAGCCCATGCTAACATTATTGCTGTGCATCTCTCTTTCATAGAATTTAAAGGAATTTAAAGGCTTTGCCAGTTCTACATTATTTCTAACACTTACCTGTATCTTTCCTTACATTTTTACTTCCGAAGCCAAGTCTTTGCATTAGTCCAGGCCACCATTCATTCTGCTAATATCTGTTGAGCAGCTACTACTGTATTATTCAAGCATTGCTTTTGACCTTGGGAAAACAGTAATGAACATGAGCCATATGGCCCCTCTCACATGAGAGAGAAATATGAACACTGTATGTAAAATATTAATTATAAATGTGCTATACCTCATGACATGTGGGCTATCAGAGAAGGTACTGCACATATACAGGCCCAGAGTCAGGTGAGAATGAGGGATATTCATTAAGCGAAACTGGTTTAGAGTATAGATGCAGGGGAGAGGATGTCGAGAGATGTGTCTAGAAAGGTGGGCAGGTCCCTGTGAGCCACAATGATTGTTTCTAAATACAACATAACTTCAATGAAAAGCTTACTGCAGAGAAATAACCCTCCCGGTGAAGTGTACATATGAAAAGCTCTATTGGGCTGCAGTGCAGAATGAATATGATGAGAATGAAGATGAAACTAGGAAAACAACTTAAGAGCTGTTTCAGTGGTTTAAAAAAAAAAAAAATGCACCTTTGATACCAGAGTGGTAGCAGGGTCATCATGGGATACGAAGGGACATTAATAGTACATAGAATACAAAGAATTTTAGACTTTGTTCTTAGGGTTTCACTTTCATTAACTCATTTCAGCTTACAGTGATCTTAAAAGGTAGACACTATTATCATCGCCAGGTTATAAGTGAGGACATTTAGTCATAGTGAAGTTAATCAACTTCCCCCAGTTCACACCGCTGGAAGGTGGCAGACAGTATGCGAATTGAGGAAATGAGGAGTTTTGAGCAGTCTGGCTCCAGAATCATGCTCTAAATAAAGCATTTTAGATAATAGTTACGTGTTTCTGCATAACGAATCCTTTCAAAATTTAGCGGCTTAGAAACACCACTTGTTACCAAACATATTCTGTAGGTCGTGGCTTAGCTGTTTTTCTGCTCAGGGTTTCCCATGGGATGCAATCAGGTTGCCAGGTGAGGCTCTGGTATGAATGGAGGGCCTGAGTAGGGAAAAATCTACTTCCCACATGGGCGGGGGGCGATGCTGGCATTTACTAGGGAGCTGTTGGACTGGGGGTCTCCGTTCCTTCTCAGCCTCCCTTGCTCCTTTCCATGGTGGCTTCTGCGGAGAAGCTCACAACCTGGCAGCTTCTGCTTCATCAAAGCAAGCAAGCAGCTCATGCCAGAGACAGTGCGAGTGAGATGGAGTAACAGTATTGTGTAACCGCATCTTGGAAGTGACGTCCCATTCCCCCCCCCCCCCCCCCGCCATGTTCTGTTCATTAGAAGCAAGTTATTAAGTGCAGCCCGTACTCATACAGAGGGGATTCCACAAAGGCATAAATACCAGAATATAGCAATGACTGTGAATCATTTGAGGAGCTGTCAGCAACATAACATAAATTGAACTTTAGGACAGACTGCACGTGAAAGATATGGAAGAGGGCAGAGTCAAGGATACCGTGAAAGGATGTAACATGATTATACACTTGATGGCTGAAGGTTGTCATAAGCTTGTGCCTGCCCTGTGATGTAGAAAGTATATTTATCTACTATGATTATCTACTATCAGAAAGGAAGAGGAGTATTTAAATCTTGCAGGTTTTGGCACTGGGAGGGTCTGATTGAGGTAGCAGGCTCTGACTTTTATTTCAATATTCCTGTATACATGTCTTCCTCTGGACGTGCTCAATAAGCCAAATTCAGAAAAGGAGGCATATATTTAGATTCATTCAGGGCAAATTCCTTGCCGGGGATGGGGGAGAGATTAGACAGATGGCAAGAGGGCTGCTTATGTGACAAGGCTTGGATTGAGAATGGCAGAGATAGGAGGGCTGATAAACAAACAAAGGAGAAATTCCAGTGGAGTACAACAGAGGTAAACTTAGGTGAGCAAGCAATGAGATAGAGTTGACATGATAGTATATGTGTGATGTCTAAGTTAGATAATTTTCAGCTAACTTCAGGTCAGAGAACAATTGTAGGAAAGTATAGACAATATGTCCGAAAAGTAATAAGCACTGGGGATGAGCTTTTAGAAGGTAAATACAGGGAGCCAGGTATTAGATCATCATCCTCACAGATTGGGAAATTACTCAGGATGTATCAGGACTTTTGATGGGGAGATATCAGTTTATTACACACAAATGGAACCCATAACAGTTATGCTTCCAGATAAAACATGCTGGATTATACTGTTGGTGCAAATGTATTCTTGGAGAGAAAAACAAACAGGTTCATTTTGTTTTCTTGCCTACTTTTTTTTTTTTTTTAATAAATTTTGGAGTAATTTGTCACACAGCAATAAATAACTAAGATGCTTAACTGACTTTTCTACATTGCTGAGCACCTGAATATATGCCTGTTTATCTTTCCAATGGTTCAGTCTCACATTCTTTAGACATCCACTCTGACAAGTTGTCCCCGGAGAGGATGTGTTACATGTACAAATTCTTCGCTGTTTGGTTTCACCTTGCCTTTTGGGGTTATGATCTAAAGCCCTGATTCACAAGCCAAGAATGACTCAGGACAGAGTTGGCAGGATGCTCTCTGGGTTATTCCTTCCACCTTCCTTTCTTCCTACCAGGTGAGACTGGACTGGTCTTTAACGTGCTTCAAGAAATAATGATAATTTATAGGTTGTTAAACACCAAGGGAAAGGTGAAATCTTAGAAGCTTTACCTTTTTAAATGTATCCTGAGGGTTTCAATTTTCTAGAATGTTAGATTTTTCAGTGAAAATTATTTTAAGTGTTCCTCACACTGGGTACTTAGAGAAAGAACAAGCATTTAAGAAAATAGCTTTTTAAACCTTTCTATCACCTGAATGGTTTCCAGCCCTCACAGCCTCACCTTATATGCATGGGTAAATTAACAAATACAGGGCTTAGTGGCACTTATGAGAGGCCCAGGCTGTTTCTTTTCTTTCTTTTTTTTTTTTTTTTTTTTACATTCTGGATATATAAGAAATAACGAAAATATTCCCAATAACTTTACAAAACTGTGATATATTTTAAATGTTGACATTGAAGAATTATGCTTTTAAATGCACACAAAAATATATAATGATTTGTACTTGAAGATCACATGAGAAATCTAAATTCTGAGGTCTTATCTTGTCAAAATAAGGCCAAGGCCAAATGATCCTTGGCTTGATCTTTCGGTGATTCTTTATATACGAGTGAATTTTTTTCTCAGAAAAGTTTAAAATTGGGTCCATCTTAGGCATACAGAAACTTTAATAGGTTGCTGGGAGGGGTGGGTTCTTCATTACTCAGAGAAATAAAGCTAATGATGGCATATCATGTGTTGTCATGTACTTGTCCAGTACCCCTCTGAAATCATTCCACATATTCACCTCACTGACCAATTAAGAGCATGACATTTCTTAGAAAGTAGCTACTACTGGGAGTTGTCTTTGCATATGAAATATTAAAATGGTAATTTTACAAAATACTCTCATTATATTCATGAGCAGAATTATTTAGGTCTTGCATAGAGATGACCAGATTTTATGATGGTCATTCAAAGGCACTGAAGCTCCTCGTGACATTCATAGGTAGCTAATGATTTTCATTCATAAATTTAATGAGTGAAATTCCTTTAGTTGGGTTTGTTTTTCTTGAAAGATCTTAGGCAAATAATGCACTTTTAGCAAGGTAAATATTATAAACAAAACTCATGTTAGTATAAAAATTAAATTAAGCTATGCATGGATCCATTCATATACTTATCCATTTCTACCTCAAATAATCTAATTATTTATCTATGTAGATTGGCAACCAAAATGCTGAGATAAATGTAACACAGATTTAATTTAATGGTAGTATAGTGATTCAGCCTGAAAATGTTCATTTTTACTTATTATAAAATAAAAGTGATATAATGATTGCTTTCTTAAACTTATGAAATACTTGACAAGTATGTGTTCTAATATTAAATTATAAGCTTTCAAAATTTCAGTTAGCTTTTCTATTCTACAGTATGATAGAGTCAAAGCTTCCAATAACTATGGAATATGTCTGGAAAAAAATTATATGCTATGTTGCCTATAAACTCCAGATCTCTAGATTTAGATCTACCTCTGTCTACCTGCTTCATTTTTTCCCTAGGGGGGAAATATTAATAATTAATTTACAAAATATTTTTGTTAAGATCTATGGATTTCACTATCTAATCTAATCTAATATGATTCATTGCGGGAGGGGCAGGGGGGAGTAGGTAAGACCATATAATGACCAGAAAGAGGCCTGGTATACTTAAAAAAATTAGATTCAGAAACTCAATTAATCATGACATGCAACTTACTTGTTCAGCATGACCTTAAACAAGTTAGTCTTCTTTTTCTCAGTTTTTGACTGTCAGTTGAAGTTCAAATACCTATAACTCATTGGTTTGATATAAGATAAAACAAGCTTATTTGTTGCAAGTACTTAGTAGTTACTTGGATATGAAATACTCACTAAATGGTAGTTGCTAATATTATAATTCCTCTTATTTTAAAGATCAAATGTGGTTGTATAACTAAATATTGTCTTCTAGAGAAAAAAATAGAAAAGAAGAAAAAGCTCCCCAACATATAGGCCATACTTGTTTTGAATGTTAAAGATTCGTACCTGCAAAAAATAAGTTTAATGGAATTTACTTCTTCCCATGAAGCCAAAAATGAAATGGGTAAACTCAATTATTCTTATTATCCTTATACTAAAAATGAAATTTCATTTCAATTAAGACAGGGCAAATTGTAAACTAAAATCCTATGCTATGACTGGATTGACTTGATATCATAAAGTCAGCCATTAAGTTGGCAAGCTGACAAAATCAACTTTTTTGGCACTTTGGCATGTAACAAAAATCTTAATGCAAAGAGGGGAATGCTTATACAAGAAAGACACTGTTATCATTTAGTAATAAAGTACTGTGTTTTTTGCTTACTGTATACTCACAGCTCCAATTCCAGTTCACATACAATATCTAGATAGAAAATCAACTAGGATATAGGAGACTTGAAAAATCTTAAGCCTATCAGATCTACCTAATAGACGCATATAGAACATTTCACCCAACAACATTAAAATACACACTTTCTCAAGTGTACTTGAAATATTCTCCAAATAGACCATATCTTAGACTGCAATCCTCTGCAGTGTTAAAGTTATAAAAATGATACAAAATATTTATTCTGACCACAATGAAATGAAGATAGAAATCAATAAAGGAAAACTAAAAAAAAAAAAAAAAGTCACAAATATGTAAAAATTAACAATATACTTTTGAACAAGAAATGAATTCCAAAAGGAATGAGAGGAAATTAGAAAATATTTTAAGATGAATGAAAATAAAAACAAGATGCCAAAGCATGAGATCCAGTGAAAGCAATTCTTATAGAAAAATTTATAGCTGCAATGCATCCATTAAAAAGAAAAAAAAAGATCTCAAATCAATAATCTAACTTGACATCTAAAGAACTCTGAAAAGAACAAGCTAAATCTATAGCTGGAAAAAGAAAACCTAATAAAGTTTAGAGTAGAGATAGAGCATATGTAACAAAATAGAATCAACATCAAAAATGGGTTCTTTGTAAAGATCAGGAGAGTAGGCAAAATTTTAACTAGACTGACAAAGAGAAAAGAGAGGACCAAAAACCTAGAACTAAAGAAGAAGATGGCAGCGTAGGACGCTGGGCTCACCTCATCCTGCTGATCACTTAGATTCCACCCACACCTGCCTAAATAACCCAGAAAACCGCCAGAAGACTAGCAGAATGGACTCTCCGGAGCCAAGTGTAGATGAGAGGACCATGGAAGAGGTTAGGAAGGGTGGAGAGGTGGTGAACACTACACGGACTGGCAGGAGGGAGCCAGGGTGGTGGTGGGGAACCCGCCCCGCAAGGCAGGGCCCTGAAATCTGGCTTGCAAAAGTGGAGGGGCCGGATGGAGTGTGTTCTGACAGCCATTAGGACTTAACATCTGGAATGTTAAAAGTCAACAGCTCTGCTCAGAGAGTGGAAGGCGAGAGGACACAGAGGGAGAGTTGTTGAGCCCCAGAAGGAGCTCAGCTTGGCGGGGAACAAAGGCCCTGGAAAGCACCATCTCCCTCGCCCAATCCCCAGCAGAAATCCCAAAGGGAACCAGTTCTGTCATTGAACTTGCTTGCACCGCACAAACACCCAGCGCTGTGCTCCTGTGGATTCATCCTTCCCGTGGGTCTGCCTCCCTCCCGGTTGCTGCAGGGTCCCTCTTGCAGGAGACCACTGACAGCAAAGTGAGCTGAGCCTGCCACTCTTGCCCCTCTGCACCTTGCAGATCCACCCCGGCTAATATGCCAGATCCCATCAAAGCAGCAGCACAAGCCTGGCAGTGTGCAGGTAGCCCAGACAGGGGCCACACCACTCCACAGTGAGTCCTGCCCCTGAGAGGGCGGAAGAGAAGGTACACACCAGTCTGACTGTGGCCCCAGCGGTGGGCTGGGGACAGGCATCGGGTCTGACTGCGGCCCTGCCCACCAAAACAAGTTACTTCAGACAGCACAGGGGTAGTGCCCTGCAGTTCCGTGCCATCCCAGGGACTATCCAAAATGACAAAACGGAAGAATTCTCCTCAAAAGAAACTCCAGGAAGTAGCAACAGCTAACAAATTGATCAAAAATGATTTAATATAATGGAACAAGAATTGAGAATAATAGTCATGAAATTAATCATTGGGCTTGCAAAAAGTATAGAGGGCAGCAGACAATCTATTGCTACAGAGATCAAGGGACTAAGCAATAGTAAGGAGGAGCTAAAAAATGCTATAAATGAGGTGCAAAATAAAATGGAGGCGACCACAGCTCGGATTGGAGAGGCAGAGGAGAGAATATGTGAATTAGAAGATAAAATTATGGAAAAAGAAGAAGCTGAGAAAAAGAGAGAGAAAAAAATCCAGGAGGATGAGGGGAGAATTAGAGAACTAAGTGATGCAATGAAACAGAACAATATCCATATAATAGGAATTCCAGAAGAGAGAGAGAAAGGAGCTGAAGGTGTACTTGAACAAATCATAGCAGCGTACTTCCCTGATCTGGGGAAGGTAAAAGGCATTGAAACCCAAGAGGCACAGAGAACTCCCTTCAGACGTAACTTGAATCAATCTTCTGCATGACATATCATAGTGAAACTGGCAAAATACAAGGATAAAGAGAAAATTCTGAAAGCAGCTAGGGATAAACATGCTCTAACATATAAAGGGAGACCCATAAGACTAGTGGCAGACCTATCTACTGAAACTTGGCAGGCCAGAAAGGAATGGCAGGAAATCTTCAATGTGATGAACAGAAAAAAATATGCAGCTGAGAATCCTTTATCCAGCAAGTCTGTCATTCAGAATAGAAGGAGAGATAAAGGTCTTCCCAAACAAACAAAAACTGAAGGAATTCATCACCACTAAACCAGCCCTACAAGCGATCCAGGGGGGATTCCGTGAGTGAAATGTTGCAAGGACCACAAAGTACCAGAGACATCACTACAAGCATGGAACCTACAGACATCACAATGACTCTAAACCCATTTCTTTTGATAATAACACTGAATGTAAATGGACTAAATGTTCCAACCAAAAGACATAGGGTACCAGAATGGATTAAAAAAACAAGACTCACCTATTTGCTGTCTACAAGAGGCTCATTTTAGACCTGAGGACACCTTCAGATTGATAGTGAGGGATGGAGAACTATCTATCATCTTACTGGAAGTCAAAAGAAAGCTGGAGTAGCCATACTTATATCAGACAAACGACTTTAAAGGTTGTAACAAGAGATGAAGAAGGGCATTATATAATAATAACAGGGTCCATCCATCAGGAGGAGCTAACAATTATAAATGTCTATAGCTGAATATGGGAGCTCCCAAATATATAAAACAATCACAAACATAAGCAACCTTATTGATAAGAATGTGGTAATTGTAGGGGACTTTAATACTCCGCTTCCAACAATGGATAGATCATCTAGACAGACAGTCAATAAAGAAACAAGGGCCCTGAATGATACATTGGATCAGATGGACTTGATAGATATATTTAGAACTCTGCATCCCAAAGGAACAGAATATACTTTCTTCTCGAGTTCACATGGAACATTCTCCAAGATAGATCACATACTGGGTCACAAAACAGCCCTTCATAAGTATAAAAGAATTGAGATCATACCATGCACACTTTCAGACCACAGTGCTATGAAGCTTGAAATCAACCACAGGAGAAAGTCTGGAAAACCTCCAAAAGCATGGAGGTTAAAGAACACCCTACTAAAGAATGAATGAGTCAACCAGGCAATTAGAGAAGACATTAAAACATATATGGAAACAAATGATTATGAAAGTAAAACAATCCAAACACTTTGGGATGCAGCAAAGGCAGTCCTGAGAGGAAAATACATTGCAATCCAGGCCTATCTCAAGAAACAGGAAAAATCCCAAATACAAAATCTAACAGCACACCTAAAGGAAATAGAAGCAGAACTGCAAAGACACTCCAGACCCAGCAGAAGAGAAATATTAAAGATCAGAGCAGAAATAAACAATATAGAACCTAAAAAAACTGTAGAGCAGATCAATGAAACCAAGAGTTGGTTTTTTGAAAAAATAAACAAAATTGGTAAACCACTAGCCAGGCTTCTCAAAAAGATAAAGGAGATGACCCAAATAGATAAAATCATGAATGAAAATGGAATTATTACAACCAATCCCTCAGAAATACAAGCAATTATCAGGGAATACTATGAAAAATTGTATGCCAACAAACTGGACAACCTGGAAGAAATGGACAAATTCCTAAGCACCCACACACTTCCAAAACTCAGACAGGAAGAAACAGAAAACTTGAACAGAGCCATAACCAGTGAAGAAATTGAATCAGTCATCAAAAATCTCCCAACAAATAAGAGTCCAGGACCAGATGGCTTCCCAGGGGAATTCTACCAGACATTTAAAGCAGAGATAATACCTAACCTCCTCAAGCTGTTTCAAAAAATAGAAAGGGAAGGAAAACTTCCAGACTCATTCTATGAAGCAAGCATTACTTTGATTCCAAAATCAGACAGAGACCCAGCAAAAAAAGAGAACTACAGGCCAATATCCTTGATGAATATGGATGCAAAAATTCTCAATAAGATAC
Organism: Neofelis nebulosa; assembly: GCF_028018385.1. Classification (NCBI taxonomy): domain Eukaryota; kingdom Metazoa; phylum Chordata; class Mammalia; order Carnivora; family Felidae; genus Neofelis; species Neofelis nebulosa. The sequence goes on along the minus strand of NC_080785.1, from coordinate 82,592,767 downwards.
TAGCAAATCAAATTCAACAGCATATAAGAATTATTCACCATGATCAAGTGGGATTCATTCCTGGGCTGCAGGGCTGGTTCAACATTCGCAAATCAATCAATGTGATACATCACATTAATAAAAGAAAAGATAAGAATCATATGATCCTGTCAATTGCAGAAAAAGCATTTGACAAAATTCAGCATCCTTTCTTAATCAAAACTCTTCAGAAAGTCGGAATAGAAGGAACATACTTACACATCATAAAAGCCATTTATGAAAAGCCCACAGCTAACATCATCCTCAACGGGGAAAAACTGAGAGCTTTTTCCCTGAGATCAGGAACACGACAGGGATGCCCACTCTCACCGCTGTTGTTTAACATAGCGTTGGAAGTTCTAGCATCAGCAATCAGACAACAAAAGGAAATCAAAGGCATCAAAATTGGCAAAGATGAAGTCAAGCTTTCGCTTTTTGCAGATGACATGATATTATACTTGGAAAACCTGATAGACTTCACCAAAAGTCTACTGGAACTGATACATGAATTCAGTAAAGTCGCAGGATACAAAATCAATGTACAGAAATCAGTTGCATTCTTATACAGTAATAATGAAGCAACAGAAAGACAAATAAAGAAACTGATCCCATTCACAATTGCACCAAGAATCATAAAATACCTAGGAATAAACCTAACCAAAGATGTAAAAGATCTGTATGCTGAAAACTATAGAAAGCTTATGAAAGAAATTGAAGAAGATATAAAGAAATGGAAAAACATTCCATGCTCATGGATTAGAAGAATAAATATCGTCAAAATGTCAATACTACCCAAAGCTATCTACACATTCAATACAATCCCAACCAAAATTGCACCAGTATTCTTCTCGAAGCTAGAACAAGCAATCCTAAAATTCGTATGGAACCACAAAAAACCCTGAATAGACAAAGTAATTTTGAAGAAGAAGACCAAAGCAGGAGGCATCACAATCCCAGACTTTAGCCTCTACTACAAAGCTGTAATCGTAAAGACAGCATGGTATTGGCACAAAAACAGACACACAGACCAATGGAATAGAATAGAAACCCCAGAATTAGACCCACAAAAGTATGGCCAATTAATCTTTAACAAAGCAGGAAAGAACATCCAATGGAAAAAAGACAGTCTCTTTAACAAATGGTGCTGGGAGAACTGGACAGCAACATGCAGAAGGATGAAACTAGACTACTTTCTTACACCATTCACAAAAACACACTCAAAATGAATAAAAGACCTGAATGTGAGACAGGAAACCATCAAAACCCTAGAGGAGAAAGCAGGAAAAGACCTCTCTGACCTCAGCTGCAGCAATCTCTTACTTGACACATCCCCAAAGGCAAGGGAATTAAAAGCAAAAATGAACTACTGGGACCTCATGAAGATAAAAAGCTTCTGTACTGCCAATGAAAGAATCAAAAAAACTAAAAGGCAACCAACAGACTGGGAAAAGATATTTGCAAATGACATATCGGACAAAGGGCTAGTATCCAAAATCTTTAAAGAGCTCACCAAACTCCACACCCAAAATACAAAGAATCCAGTGAAGAAATGGGCAGAAAACATGCATAGACACTTCTCTAAAGAAGACATCCAGATGGCCAACAGGCACATAAAAAGATGCTCAACATCGCTCCTCATCAGGGAAATACAAATTGAAGCCACACTCAGATACCACCTCACACCAGTCAGAGTGGCCAAAATGAACAAATCAGGGTATTATAGATGGTGGAGAGGATGTGGAGAAACGGGAACCCTCTTGCACTGTTGGTGGGAATGCAAACTGGTGCAGCCGCTCTGGAAAACAGTGTGGAGGTTCCTCAAAATATTAAAAATAGATCTACCTTATGACCCAGCAATAGCACTGCTAGGAATTTACCCAACGGATACAGGAGTGCTGATGCATGGGGGCACTTGTACCCCAATGTTTATAGTAGCACTGTCAACAATAGCCAAATTATGGAAAAAGCCTAAATGTCTATCAACTGATGAATGGATATAGAAATTGTGGTTTATATACACAAGGAATACTACTTGGCAATGAGAAAGAATGAAATATGGCCTTTTGCAGCAACGTGGATGGAACTGGAGAATGTTATGCTAAGTGAAAGAAGTCATACAGAAGAAAACAAATACCATATGTTTTCACTCTTATGTGGATCCTGAGAAACTTAACAGAAGACCATGGGGGAGGGGAAAGAGAAAAAAAAAAGAGGTTAGAGAGGGAGGGAGCCAAAACACAAGAGACTCTTCAAAACTGAGAACAAATGAGGGTTGGTGGGGGGTGGGAGGGAGGGGAGGGAAGGGTGGGTGATAGGTATTGAGAAGGGCACCTGTTGGGATGAGCACTGCATGTTGTATGGAAACCAATTTGACAATAAGTTTCATATCAAAAAAAAAAGAAAAATAGAGGAAACAAAAGCAGAAATGACAGTGGGGACTTACTAGCAAAGTTACAGAATTAAAAAAATAAAATAAAATAAGAGAATACTGTGAACAGTTACATACCCACAAATTAAATAACCTAGGCAAAATCCAAATGGAGAAATTCTAGAAATATTCAAATTACTAAAACTGAATCAAGAAAAAAATGAAAACATCTGAACAAATCTATAAGATCTATAAAAAGAGATTGAATCAGTAAACAAAAATCTCCCAGCCACAACGAAAAGAACCCAGGGTCAGATGGTTTCAGTGGTTAATTCTATCACAAAGAATAATGAACTACAGTCGTCCTGAAATGCTTCCCAAAACACAAGAGTAAGCACTTCTTAATTTATTTTATGAAGTGAGTATTACCTTGATACCAACATAAGACAAAGATACCAAAGAAAAGAAAACTATAGACCAATATCATATATGAAGATAGATGCAAAATTCTTCAACAAAGTACTACTAAACTAAGTCCAATACAATAGCATGTTAAGAGAATAACCTAGTAAGATTTATCCTAAGACTGCAGTGTGAGATAACATACTACAAGGTGAAAGTCAAAGTGATACAGCATAACCAGAAATTGAAGGAAAGAAACAGTATGATCATTTCAATTGATATAGAAAAAAATTTTTTTGATAAAATCCATCACGCTTTCATGGTAAAGATACTCACAAAATTAGGAGCTGAAGCGAACTTCATTAACATGATAAAGATAATTTATAAGAAAAACCACAGCTAACACCATACTTAATAATGAATGACTTCATGGAGAAAGACTGAATGCTTTTAACCTGAGATCAGGAACAGGATAAGGAAGCCTAGTTTTAACATTACTATTCTACTTTATATTGGAGGATCTAGCCAGAGAAGTTAGTCAAGACAAATAAATAAAAGGCAAACAAATTGGGAAGGAAGAAGTAAAATAATTCCATTTACAGATGGCATGATTCTATATATAGAAAATACCAAAGAATGCACAAAGAAACTAAGAGCTAATAAGTAAATATAGCAAACTTGCAGGGCACAAGATAAATGGAAAAATGTCAGTGGTGGTTCTATATATACATACCAGCAAAGACCAATATGAAAAGGAAATCAACAAAGCAATTACATTGATACCAGCATTTAAAGAATACAGTACGTAGGAATAATTTCACCAAAAAGGCAAGACTTATTAGTACACTGTTTACTATACTATAAATTAAAAAAAAAAATTGCTGAAAAACAAACAAAAAAAGATAGCTAAATAAATGGAAAGATATCCTATGTTCATGGATTGGAAGACTTATCATAAGGTTAGGATTACAATACTACCCAAAGTGATCAAAAGATTCACTGGAAACCCTATAAAAACCCCAGTGGCCTTCTTTTGCAGAAATAGAAAAGGTGATCATCAAGTTCATATGGAATTTCAAAGAGCCTCCATCAGCCAAAACTATATTTAAAGAGAAAAAACAAATTTGGAGGACGCACACTTTGTTATTTCAGAACAACTTGAAAGCTATAGTAATCAAAACAGTGCGGTACTGGCATAAGAACAAAAATAAATCAATAGTATGGAATTGAGAGTGTGGAAATAAACACATCTATGGTTAATTGATTTTTGACAAGGGTTCGAAAGCCATTAATAGGGAAAGAATAATCTCTTCAACAAATGGTGGTATATATCCATATGCAAAAGAATGGAAATGGACACCTAACTTATACCCTATTCAAAACTTAACTCAAAACTGAATGACTACTTAAATAAAAAGCCAAAACCATAAAAGTGTTAACAGAAAACATGGAAATAAATCTTTATGACCTTGGAATTGGCAATGATTGTTAGATATGACACCAAAAGCATGAGCAAAAACAGGAAAAATTGATAAATGAAACTTCATCAAAAATTTCAAACTTCTGTGCATCCAAGGTCATTATTAAGAAAATGAAAAAAAAAACTATAGAATGTGGGAAAAACTTGCAAATCATACATGTGATAATAGTCTAGTACCCAGAATATATAAAAAAGACTTGTAACTCAGCAACAAAAAGACAAAAAGCGTAATTAAAAAATGGGCAGAGCGTAGGGAAGATGGTGGCTTAGGAGGACGCTGCGCTCACCGCGCATCCTTCTAATCACTTAGATTCCACCTACACCTGCCTAAATAACCCAGAAAACCGCCAGAGGATTAGCAGAACGGAGTCTCCGGAGCCAAGCGCAGGGGAGAGGCCCATGGAAGAGGATAGGAAGGGCGGCCAGGTGGTGCGCGCTCCACGGACTGGCGGGAGGGAGCCGGGGCGGAGGGGCGGTCCTCCGGCCAAACAGAGCCCCGAGTCTGGCTTGCAAAAGCAAAGGGGACGAACGGAGTGTGTTCCGACAGCAAGCGCGACTTAGCGTCTGGGAGGTCATAAGTTAACAGCTCTACTCAGAAAACGGGAAGGCTGGAGGACAAAGGGAGGGAAAGCTGCTGAGCCCCCGGAGGACAGAGCTCAGTTTGGTGGGGAACAAAGGCGCTTGCCAGCTCCATCTCCCTCTCCCAACCCCCAGCCAAAATCCCAAAGGGAACCAGTTCCTGCCAGGGAACTTGCTCGCTCCGCGCAAACACCCAACTCTGTGCTTCTGCGGAGCCAAACCTCCGGCAGTGGATCTGACTCCCTCCCGCTGCAACAGGGCCCCTCCTGAAGTGGATCACCTAAGGAGAAGCGAGCTAAGCCTGCCCCTCCTGCCCCCGTGCACCTTGCCTACCCACCCCAGCTAATACGCCAGATCCCCAGCACCACAAGCCTGGCAGTGTGCAAGTAGCCCAGACGGGCCACACCACCCCACAGTGAATCCCGCCCCTAGGAGAGGGGACGAGAAGGCACACACCAGTCTGACTATGGCCCCAGCGGTGGGCTGGGGGCAGACATCAGGTCGGACTGCGGCCCCTCCCACCAACTCCAGTTATACACCACAGCACGGGGGAAGTACCCTGCGGGTCCTCACCACTCCAGGGACTATCCAAAATGACCAAACGGAAGAATTCCCCTCAGAAGAATCTCCAGGAAATAACAACAGCTAATGAACTGATCAAAAAGGATTTAAATAATATAACAGAAAGTGAATTTAGAATAATAGTCATAAAATTAATCGCTGGGCTTGAAAACAGTATACAGGACAGCAGAGAATCTCTTGCCACAGAGATCAAGGGACTAAGGAACAGTCATGAGGAGCTGAAAAACGCTTTAAACGAAATGCAAAACAAAATGGAAACAACGACAGCTCGGATTGAAGAGGCAGAGGAGAGAATAGGTGAACTAGAAGATAAAGTTATGGAAAAAGAGGAAGCTGAAAGAAAGAGAGATAAAAAAATCCAGGAGTATGAGGGGAAAATTAGAGAACTAAGTGATACACTAAAAAGAAATAATATACGCATAATTGGTATCCCAGAGGAGGAAGAGAGAGGGAAAGGTGCTGAAGGGGTACTGGAAGAAATAATAGCTGAGAACTTCCCTGAACTGGGGAAGGAAAAAGGCATTGAAATCCAAGAGGCACAGAGAACTCCCTTCAGACGTAACTTGAATCGATCTTCTGCACGACATATCATAGTGAAACTGGCAAAATACAAGGATAAAGAGAAAATTCTGAAAGCAGCAAGGGATAAACGTGCCCTCACATATAAAGGCAGACCTATAAGACTCGTGACTGATCTCTCTTTTGAAACTTGGCAGGCCAGAAAGGATTGGCACGAGATCTTCAGTGTGCTAAACAGAAAAAATATGCAGCCGAGAATCCTTTATCCAGCAAGTCTGTCATTTAGAATAGAAGGAGAGATAAAGGTCTTCCCAAACAAACAAAAACTGAAGGAATTTGTCACCACGAAACCAGCCCTACAAGAGATCCTAAGGGGGATCCTGTGAGACAAAGTACCAGAGACATCACTACAAGCATAAAACATACAGACATCACAATGACTCTAAACCCGTATCTTTCTATAATAACACTGAATGTAAATGGATTAAATGCGCCAACCAAAAGACATAGGGTATCAGAATGGATAAAAAAACAAGACCCATCTATTTGCTGTCTACAATAGACTCATTTTAGATCTGAGGACACCTTTAGATTGAGAGTGAGGGGATGGAGAACTATTTGTCATGCTACTGGAAGCCAAAAGAAAGCTGGAGTAGCCATTCTTTTATCAGACAAACTAGACTTTAAATTAAAGGCTGTACCATGAGATGAAGAAGGGCATTATATAATAATTACAGGGTCTATCCAGCAGGAAGAGCTAAAAATTATAATTGTCTATGTGCCAAATACTGGAGCCCCCAAATAAATAAAACAATTACTCATAAACATAAGCAACTTTATTGATAAGAATGTGGTAATTGCAGGGGACTTTAACACCCCACTTACAGAAATGGATAGATCATCTAGACACACGGTCAATAAAGAAACAAGGGCCCTGAATGATACATTGGATCAGATGGACTTGACAGATATATTTAGAACTCTGCATCCCAAAGCAACAGAATATACTTTCTTCTCGAGTGCACATGGAACATTCTCCAAGATAGATCATATACTGGGTCAGAAAACAGCCCTTCATGAGTTTACAAGAATTGAAATTATACCATGCATACTTTCAGACCACAATGCTATGAAGCTTGAAATCTACCACAGGAAAAAGTCTGGAAAACCTCCAAAAGCGTGGAGGTTAAAGAACACCCTACTAACGAATGAGTGGGTCAACCAGGCAATTAGAGAAGAAATTAAAAAATATATGGAAACAAACGAAAATGAAAATACAACAATACAGACGCTTTGGGATGTAGCGAAGGCAGTTCTGAGAGGAAAATACATCGCAATCCAAGCCTATCTCAAGAAACAGGAAAAATCCCAAATACAAAATCTAACAGCACACCTAAAGGAAATAGAAGCAGAACAGCAAAGGCAGCCTAAACCCAGCAGAAGAGAAATAATAAAGATCAGAGCAGAAATAAACAATATAGAACCTAAAAAAACTGTAGAGCAGATCAACGAAACCAAGAGTTGGTTTTTTGAAAAAAATAAACAAAATTGGTAAACCACTAGCCAGGCTTCTCAAAAAGAAAAGGGAGATGACCCAAATAGATAAAATCATGAATGAAAATGGAATTATTACAACCAATCCCTCAGAGATACAAACAATTATCAGGGAATACTATGAAAAATTATATGCCAACAAATTGGACAACCTGGAAGAAATGGACAAATTCCTAAACACCCACACTCTTCCAAAACTCAATCAGGAGGAAATAGAAAGCTTGAACAGACCCATAACCAGCGAAGAAATTGAATCGGTTATCAAAAATCTCCCAACAAATAAGAGTCCAGGACCAGATGGCTTGCCAGGGGAGTTCTACCAGATGTTTAAAGCAGAGATAATACCTATCCTTCTCAAGCTATTCCAAGAAATAGAAAGGGAAGGAAAACTTCCAGACTCATTCTATGAAGCCAGTATTACTTTGATTCCTAAACCAGACAGAGACCCAGTAAAAAAAGAGAACTACAGGCCAATATCCCTGATGAATATGGATGCAAAAATTCTCAATAAGATACTAGCAAATCAAATTCAATGGCATATAAAAAGAATTATTCACCATGATCAAGTGGGATTCATTCCTGGGATGCAGGGCTGGTTCAACATTCGCAAATCAATCAACGTGATGCATCACATTAATAAAAAAAAAAAAAAAGAACCATATGATCCTGTCAATTGATGCAGAAAAGGCCTTTGACAAAATCCAGCACCCTTTCTTAATAAAAACCCTTGAGAAAGTCGGGATAGAAGGAACATACTTACACATCATAAAAGCCATTTATGAAAAGCCCACAGCTAACATCATCCTCAACAGGGAAAAACTGAGAGCTTTTTCCCTGAGATCAGGAACACGACAGGGATGCCCACTCTCACCGCTGTTGTTTAACATAGCGTTGGAAGTTCTAGCATCAGCAATCAGACAACAAAAGGAAATCAAAGGCATCAAAATTGGCAAAGATGAAGTCAAGCTTTCGCTTTTTGCAGATGACATGATATTATACATGGAAAATCCGATAGACTCCACCAAAAGTCTGCTAGAGCTGATACATGAATTCAGCAAAGTTGCAGGATACAAAATCAATGTACAGAAATCAGTTGCATTCTTATACACTAACAATGAAGCAACAGAAAGACAAATAAAGAAACCGATCCCATTCACAATTGCACCAAGAAGCATAAAATACCTAGGAATAAATCTAACCAAAGATGTAAAAGATCTGTATGCTGAAAACTATAGAAAGCTTATGAAGGTATTGAAGAAGATATAAAGAAATGGAAAGACATTCCCTGCTCATGGATTGGAAGAATAAATATCGCCAAAATGTCAATACTACCCAAAGCTATCTACACATTCAATGCAATCCCAATCAAAATTGCACCAGCATTCTTCTCGAAACTAGAACAAGCAATCCTAAAATTCATATGGAACCACAAAAGGCCCCAAATAGCCAAAGTAATTTTGAAGAAGAAGACCAAAGCACGAGGCATCACAATCCCAGACTTTAGCCTCTACTACAAAGCTGTCATCATCAAGACAGCATGGTATTGGCACAAAAACAGACACATAGACCAATGGAATAGAATAGAAACCCCAGAACTAGACCCACAAACGTATGGCCAACTCATCTTTGACAAAGCAGGAAAGAACATCCAATGGAAAAAAGACAGTCTCTTTAACAAATGGTGCTGGGAGCACTGGACAGCAACATGCAGAAGGTTGAAACTAGACCACTTTCTCACACCATTCACAAAAATAAATTCAAAATGGATAAAGGACCTGAATGTGAGACAGGAAACCATCAAAACCCTAGAGGAGAAAGCAGGAAAAGACCTCTCTGACCTCAGCCGTAGCAATCTCTTACTCGACACATCCCCAAAGGCAAGGGAATTAAAAGCAAAAATGAAATACTGGGACCTTATGAAGATAAAAAGCTTCTGCACAGCAAAGGAAACAACCAACAAAACTAAAAGGCAACCAACGGAATGGGAAAAGATATTTGCAAATGACATATCGGACAAAGGGCTAGTATGCAAAATCTATAAAGAGCTCACCAAACTCCACACCCAAAAAACAAATAACTCAGTGAAGAAATGGGCAGAAAACATGAATAGACACTTCTCTAAAGAAGACATCTGGATGGCCAACAGGCACTTGAAAAGATGTTCAACGTCGCTCCTTATCAGGGAAATACAAATCAAAACCACACTCAGATATCACCTCATGCAAGTCAGAGTGGCTAAAATGAACAAATCAGGAGACTATAGATGCTGGAGAGGATGTGGAGAAACGGGAACCCTCTTGCACTGTTGGTGGGAATGCAAATTAGTGCAGCCTCTCTGGAAAGCAGTGTGGAGTTTCCTCAGAAAATTAAAAATAGACCTACCCTATGACCCAGCAATAGCACTGCTAGGAATTTACCCAAGGGATACAGGAGTACTGATGCATAGGGGCACTTGTACCCCGATGTTTATAGCAGCACTCTCAACAATAGCCAAACTATGGAAAGAGCCTAAATGTCCATCAACTGATGAATGGATAAAGAAATTGTGGTTTATATACACAATGGAATACTACGTGGCAATGAGAAAGAATGAAATATGGCCTTTTGTAGCAACGTGGATGGAAATGGAGAGTGTGATGCTAAGTGAAATAAGCCATACAGAGAAAGACAGATACCATATGGTTTTACTCTTATGTGGATCCTGAGAAACTTAACAGAAACCCATGGGGGAGGGGAAGGAAAAAAAAAAAAAAGAGGTTAGAGTGGGAGAGAGCCAAAGCATAAGAGACTTTTAAAAACTGAGAACAAACTGAGGGTTGATGAGGGGTGGGAGGGAAGGGAGGGTGGATGATGGGTATTGAGGAGGGCACCTTTTGGGATGAGCACTGGGTGTTGTATGGAAACCAATTTGACAATAAATTTCATGTATTGAAAAAAAAATGGGCAAAAAATTTGAACAGTCATTTCTCCATATAAGAAATACAAATGACTAAGTACATGAAAAGATGCTCAATATCATTGGTCATTAGCAAATTAAAATGATAGTGAGATACTAATTCATATCTACTAGGATGGAAATGATAATGATGATAAATGGATAATAATATTGGAAGGATAAAGAAATATTAGAACTTTCATAAAGTCCTGATGGGAATACAAAATGTTCTACCTACTGTGGAAAATAGTTTGATAATTCCTTATAAAGTTAAATATGGAATTACCATATGACCCAGCAATTCCACTCCTAGGTGTATAGCTAAAAGAACTGAAAACAGGTACTCAAACAAATATCCGTGCATTAATGGTCAGTGCAGTACTGTTTTAATAGTCAAAATGTAGAAACAACCCTAATATCCGTAAACAGATTAATGAAAAAAACAAACTGTGGCATACATAATCCAGGATAATTTAGACATAAAACATTGACACATACTACAAACCAAATGACCCTGGAAAACATTATTTGAGGTGAAAGAAGTTAGAGACAAAAGGTTATTACATGATTCTGTGCAGAGCAGGTAAAACCATACAGATAGAAAACAAACAGGTGGTTGCACAAGTTGAAGGGAAGAAGGAAGAGACAGTATGTGCTTAATAGACAAGGACAGGTAAGGAGGTAATGTTTGGTTTGATTATAAGTTGTTGGTACTGGATAGAGGTCCTGGTAGCACAATTTTCTGTATGCAAAATGCCACTAAATCATTAACTTTTAAATGGTTAATTTTATGTTATGCAAATTTCACCTCATTTAAAAAAAAAACAGGATATATTATTACTCCCCAAATTCTGAGATATGAACAAAATCTAAACACGTTTTAAAACAAGTAAAACAGTTTTACTTCTGGGGAGCCTGGGTGGCTCAGTTGGTCTGACTCTTGATTTCGGTCAGGTCATGATTTCATGTTTTTGTGAGATTGAGCCCCACATTGGGTTCTTCTCTAACCTCACAGAGGCTGCTTGGGATTCTCTCTGTCCCTTTTTCTCTGCCCCTTCCCTGCTCATGTGTGTGCTTGTCTCTCTCAAAATAAACACTTAATTTTTTTTTTTACTTCTGGAATGTATATGTTTTTGTTAAAATTATGTTTTAAAGTTGTAGTTCATGGTAGTGGCTATTATAATCTAGCTATAATTTTCTGCATTTGCAAAAAACAAAAACAAACTATGCCTCATTTTATAATAAACTGAACCGGCCACATTTTTTTTTTATGTGTCTGTATTATTTCTATAGTAGAAAATCAAAATCTTCAACCTTCTAAACTGCATCAACTCCCTGAACCACTCAAAAGATTTTGTATAGTTAATTAGAATATGATAAAATGTACTTCTCACATGAGTAATTAGGCTCTGATATGCTTTTGGAAACTTTGTCCTATTTTGGCAATAGCATTCCATTGCATATTTGGAATGCTCAATGCTCAATGCTAGGTGAGTGTGAAAAAAAATGACAGTTTTTCCTTTTTCTCAATTTTTACAAATTTAAACCAGCCACACTGTTACTTAGGGACAAATAGACTCCATTGTTTGCAATTAACCAGCGGCACCCAAACTTTGCTTTCATGTTTCAGTAACAAAATATTATACACGCTGAAGGATACATTACAGTGTGGCCAGATAATTTATTGAAAACTTCCATTGTGCTTTGTTCTTCCTGCTGTAAGAGATCAGAATAATGAGAGGTATTCTACTTTCTTAATCATATGAACATAGGTCTGTGTCATATTCAAGATCTGAGAGCTTTGTGAGGGACCATTTGAGTTATAGAGTCCATCCAAACAAAGTTAACCCCTTTATCTGTACAGACACATTTAAATTCTAGTTGGACAGCAATGCCAATGATAAGGACTTTTAAGAACCATGGCCTTGGAAATCACATAAGGCCCTGATTTGCCAAGCTTGACATATAAACAGAAGAGAGGTTGTCTTTAAGGATCTATGGAGGCTTAGACCGTGACAAAACCATCAGTGAATAATATATGTGATTAATTTGCTTTAAAGGATTAAAGAAATATGACATTTTGATACTTCAGTGTTATAAAGTCACATGTGTACTACAAGAGTATAAAGATTAAAGTGAAACTAAAGATAATGGTTTCAGAAGTAAGACAATTATATTTCTAAATTCTGTATTTTCATTAGAAAGACACAGTGCGGTGTAAGAATACAGTTATACTTCTTAACTAGTGTGTGGCTTCATTTAACATTACGTTTCCTTGACTATTTTCCTAGGAGAAAAGAAAATGCTTAAAGGTACTGATGACCTCCTTTTTCTCTTCCTTAAATCTTCCACTGTCGTCATTATTGCCAAGTTTAAAACTGCTCTTTCTGTAGTTACTGCTTGAAAAATGTATTACAGCAGTGAAACATATTCTGCTTATACACTCTTATGTAGGCAAAAAGAAGGCTTGATGGCCAGTAAGCATAAAGAGAAACAAAGAAGTAACTTAAAAGCATGGACATAACCTAAGGCTATGAAAACTTGATAGTTTAAGAAAGTAACAGATCAGAACACTGGAAGATGGATACAGATACCTCTCACTTTCTCAATTAATTTAAAAATTTTTTGATGTTTTATTTATTTATTTTTGAGAGACAGTGTGTGTGCAAGCAGAGGAGAGGTAGAGAGAGACAGAGACCAAGAATTTGAAGCAGGCTCCAGGCTCTGAGCCGCAGAGCCCTACACAGGGCTTGAACTCACAGACTGTGAGATCATGACCTCAGTCAAAGTCAGTCGCTTAACAGATGAGCCACCCAGGCACCCCTCTCATTTAGCTTTTACCTGGTGCTTCCGAACTAGCACACTGGATGCTAGGACTCATGATCTACCACTGATTCATTCTTCAAGGTAAAGCATCATTTACAGCTGTACCAGGCCACGCTGAGATAATGACAATATTCCCTCATCAGAAAATGTTACACGGGTTATGCAGACTGTCTGAAGTAGAATAATAAAGTTAATAAAATATTTCAAGGATTAACATGAAAACTTATCCTAAAACAGAAACACAATTTAAAAAATAAAAAAAAGTTCCCCTCTTTCCTTTCAGCAGCCTTTTCTTTGTACGCTTGCATGCTGACTATGGTACTATGGCTGCCTGCGAATTATTCCATTTTGATAATAATTATTGATCCACAAAGAGAGATTGTAGTGACCTCCAAGGCTTCTATAAAATACTTCCCAATTGGCAATCTTTCACCACTACAAAATTAACTTGATTTCACATGGTGTAAGGTGTAAATCTCTAATTATGCTATGTTTCTGCACATGGTGCACTGGAATTATGATTGCTTACTTATGTGCTACGTTTTCCAGAGCACTGAATCATTACCAATTTAAGGGACGATTCAATAACTATCTATCAACAGTCACAGAAAACATAATGACCATTTTAATAGTGGTGGAGAGTGTCTACTAAATTATCTTGGGATAATAAAGATATTTTATGTTTAGACTCTTTAAAACCACAAAATCACAGAAATCTCTGGTGTTTCTTGTTTCTCTCTCACTGATTGATTACCCATCCTGGGGCCTACTACACAACCTTCCTTGGAACATGAGATTAAAATAGTTCAGCTGATTTTTATCTATATATGTTTGCAACGATTTAAGTATGTATTTTTCATAAGCCCAAATCATGTGACATTGCTCCCCACAAATTAAAGAACACATTTTCCTTGGACAGTACTTGACCATGGCCCTCATTCCACATAAACTGCTGGATCATTTGATTAGAAGACAACACTATAGATAAGTGACAAAAGAAGGCAGTTAATTTTTTTTAAAAATGGCAAGGATTATTTTATTCAGTCTTCTAGAAGATAAAGTTCCTGGGCTCATATAAATATGACAATATATTTACTAAATATTTAGTAGACATTTTGAGAGGTTCACTTATCTTTCCAATTCTCAATTCTACACATTCAATTGCATGAAAATAAAGGTATACGTGGATGGGTGTTTAGATGATTTCTCAGATGGATAATTAATGAAACCCAAGCTTAGTGAGTATTGTTCATTTGAGGGAGCATTTATAGGCATCACATCCTGCCATAAAGGGGAGAACTGAAAAACCACCAACAAAGATTTTTCAAAATATAACATTGTTTTTTCTGTTACAAACATTTGTTGCTTTAATACCTATGACACTCTGAAGAAATTTATGCACATTTATTCCCATCAAAAGTAAAATTCATATTGTGAAGTCAAGTCTTTCACAAAGTATTATGAAATTCTCCGCAATTAGCACTAATTAGTACTTGAAGCACAGATTTCATATCGAGGTTCAAAGAAGTAAAAGACTAAGCCATGCTAGCACCTTCTATGCCTGGAGACAGTTCTGTGATCAGGGCGGAGCTTTATCAAACAAAATAAAACAAAACAAAAGCCAATGGGGACTTTGCTTGTTCCTGTCACCTAAAATATGGTCCAAACTACTAAGAGTAATTTACTCATGTAGCTAAAACAACTTAATACAGAACCCAAACAATTTTTGTATATGCATAATTTTTCTTAAACATACTTAATCATTCACTTGAGGAGAAAGGAGGAGTAACAAGTGTAATCACCTTCTATTAAAAACTTCTATTTCTACTAAATTTTTATTCCCTCAAGAGGGTTATTTACTGTTCTTCATAAAGCTAAGCTTTTACTTGCCATTTCACAAAAATTTTTCAACCAAAAAAATTCTGCAAAAGTAGTTCTATAGTATCCAGATTAATGATTTCTTATACTATTTTTAATTTCAATCCCTTGCAACCTATTCTTGAGGTAAAAATAAGATAGATTTAAAAATCCTTTTGTTGGGGAACTCTCTTGCACTATTGATGGGAATGCAAATTGGTGCAGCCACTCTGAAAAACAGTGTGGAGTTTCCTCAAAAGATTAAAAATAGAACTACCCTATGATCAGCAATTGCGCTAGTAGAAATTTACCCAAAGGATACAGGAGTGCTTATTTGAAGGGCCACGTGCACCCCAATGTTTATAGCACTGCTATCAAATTATGGAAAGATCCCAAATGTCCACCAACTGATGAATGATTAAGAAGATATGGTGTGTATGTATGTGTACACACACACACACACACACACACACACACACACACACACACTGGAGTACTACTTGGCAATGAAGAAGAATGAAATGTTGCCATTTGCAACAACGTGGATGGAACTAGACGGTATTATGCTAAGCGAAATAGGTTAGTCAGAGAAAGACAGAGATCATATGATTTCACTTATATGTGGAATCTGAGAAACTTAACATATGATCATAGGGGAAGGGTAGGAAAAATAAGATAAAAACGGAGAGGGAAACAAACCATAAGAGACTCTTAAATACAGAGAACAAACTGAGGGTTGATGGGGGTAGGGAAAACGGGTGATAGCATTAAGGAGGGCACTTGTTGGGATGAGCACTGTGTATTGCATGTAAGTGGTGAGTCAATGGAATCTACTCCTGAAGCCAAGACTACACTGTATGTTAGCTAACTTGAGAATAAATAAAATAAAATAAAATAAGTTAATTAATTAAAATCCCTTTGTCGTTTATAGCTTCAGGCTACATTAGATGAGGTAGTTCATTTAAAACTCCATTTACCTCAGCACATTTGTTCTAAAGTTCTCTCCTAATTCAAACTCTTCACATAATTCAAGACATAGAACAGTACCAAAGAGAAAACCCTACTAAATCTAGGACCTCATTTCGATGCAAATGGAATTAATCTAGGCTGAGTGTGGGGGTGCAAAGAAAGCTGAGCTCGATTTGAGATTCCTCATTTTAAACTGTGATATAAAAGAAACATATAGCCTGCAGAAAATAAGTGGTTTGGATCTTAACCAAGCAACTGCATATGAAAATATTTTATTAGTTCTATGAGACCACAAAAGCATTAGGTATTTTATGTGTGAATGTATATTGTATATATGCATGTATATGCCTACATGCCTATTATAAATGTATACAGTAGTCCTCCCTGATCCATGGGAGACATGTTCCAAGAACCTCAGTGGATTCCTAAATCATGGATAGTACCGAACCCTATATATTGTTTTTTCCTATACTTACATATCTGTGATAAAGTTTAATTTATAAATTAGAATAAGAGATTAACTATAGTAATAAATTAGAACAATTATAATAATATACTATAATAAAAGTTACATGAATGTGGTCTCTTCTCCCTCTACCTCAAAATATCTCACTATATTTATTCTTCCTCTTCTTGTGATAATGCTAGATGGTAAAACGCCTACATGATGGGATGAAGTGAGGTGAATGTCAGGCATTGTGATTTTCCGTGTTAAGCTGCTACTGGCCATCTGACAATACCACAGAAGGGGGATCATCTACTTCCAGACTGCGGTTGACTACAGTAACTGAAGCCATGGAAAGCAAAACCACGGATATTTTGATGTTGCATATGACGATAAGAAAATGTCACACAAGTACTAAAGTCCATTGTGCTGCCTCTCAATACCTTATACCTCAAAGTATAAGTCGACTTTTCCAAATTTTGTAATATAATCATTTTAGTGGTTTCCTAATTTTTTTCAATAAGAGCCAATGCAGATTAGATAATCTTAAATAATTAGTAATTTTAAGAAATATATACAAACCTGCAAAGGTGCATGTGTGTATGTTAGGAGGGGATGTATTTGGGAGATTATACATGTAGCTTCATTGGACAGTCAGTTAGAAGTCACACAACTGTTCAAAAGAGAAAGTGTAGTGAATTGATAAGAAAATAATACTATGCCCCCAAATCAAATAATCCAGTGAAGAAATGGGCAAAAGACATAAAGAGACACTCTTCCAAAGAAGACATTCAGGTTGCTAACAGACATGGAAAGATGCTCAACATCACCCATCTTCAGGGAAATACAAATCAAAACCACAATGAGATACCACCTCACACCTGTGAGAGAGGCTACAATGAACAACTCAGGAACAACAGATGTTGGCGAGGATGTGGAGAAAGAGGAGCATTTTGGCACTGCTGGTGGGAATGCAAACTGGCCCATTCACTCTGGACAACAGTATGGAGGTTCATTAAAAAATTAAAAATCAAATTACCCTATGACCCAGCAATTGCACTACCAGGTATTTGTACAAAAGATACAAAAATGCTGATTCCAAGGGGTACATTCACCCCAATGTTTACAGCAGCAGTATCAACAATAGCCAAATTATGGAAAGAGCCCAAATGTCCATCAACTGATGAATGGATAAAGAAGATGTGGTGTGTGTGTAGATAGATAGATAGATAGATAGATAGATAGATAGATAGATAGTGGAATATTACTTGGCAATCAAAATGAATGAAATCTTGCTGTTTGCAACAACATGGATGGAAGTAGAAGGTATTATGCTAAGCAAAATAAGTCAGAGAAAGATAAACATATGATTTCACTCATGTGTAATTTAAGAAACAAAACATGAACACAGGGGAAGGGAAGGAAAAATAAAACAAAAACAGAGAGGGAGACAAAACATAAGAGACTCTTAAATACAGAGAACAAACTGAGGGTTGATGGGGGGGGTGTGGGAGAGAGGAAAATGGGTGATGGGCATTGAGGAGGGCACTTGTTGGGATGAGTACCGGGGTTGTATTTAAGTGATGAACCACGGAATCTACCCCCAAAACCAAGAGCACACTTTACACACTGTATGTTAGTCAGTTTGACAATAATTATATTTAAAAAATAATAAAATAAAAAGTTCTATAAAACTGTAAAAATATATGAATAAATAAATAAATAAATAAATAAAAATTCTAAAAAAAGAAAGAAACTAATACTATGGGGCACCTGGGTGGCTCAGTTGGTCAAATGTTTGACTCTTGATTTCGGCTCAGGTCATGGTCTCACCGTCACGGAATTGAGCCCCTGAGCCTCCCATGTAGGACTCCATGCTGATAGCACACTCTTGGGTGGAAGCCTGCTTAGGATTCTCTCTCTCCCTTATTCTCTGCACCTCTCTTGCTTGTGCTGTGTCTCTCAAAACAAACATAAAAAAACAAAACCAAAACCAAAACCTAATACTATGATAATACACTTAGGAAGCTAATTAATGTTAAATAATGTTCTATGTTTTTAAACTGCATCAGTAACAATCAATGCTCTATTAATTCATAGCCCCCGTGTGTTAAACCGGCATGTCCAAATAGTTAAGTGTTACATTTTTTAGCACAGGTCTCTCAGTGAACATTAGAATCATAAATCTGTTCCTTTTAATTATGCTCATTTGCATATATTTAAATGCAGATGTCTGGTTAAAGATAATATGAATGATTTTTTTCTTCTTCAGTCTAAAAAGTTGTGTTTTAAAATTAATCCTTACATATTGACTATAGCAATGTTAACAAATTAGCACTAAATTGAAGAGATCAACTTAAAACCTTTCTGGTTTTCACTCAGTGTGTACATATACACATATATATATGTATATATATGTATACATACATATATAAAATACAACATAATATGTATAACATATAATGTAATATATGTGTTTATATAATATTTACAATATATATGCATACATTAGTTTTTATTTTTAGAAACTAATAATTCTCATAAATTATTTTACTGCCATTTATTTTGAAAAACACTTTAAAAAGTATTTTCTATTTCAATTTTAAAGCATCTATATTTTCAAATGCAGGATTTTAATCATAAAAAAGTATCATGAAAAAAATACATTAATAATAAAGAGCTATAGAAAGAATAATTATGATTTACAAAGCCAATCTTAAATATATGACTAATCTTTACTGACATACATAAATACCACCATTATAAAACAGGTAATTTCATCAAAATTTTAACGGACTGATTTACTTTGTTTTTCAAAAGAGTAATAAAAAGCAATCCCTAATAAATATTAATTTTCAAAACATAGTAGGCCATCCTAGTCATTATTTCTTAATTCTGCATGTTCTGACAGAAATAAAATTGATAGAAATAAAATTTTTCACTTTAGGTTATGGAAATTACTTTCAGAAATACATATTAAAGAGTTCCAAAAATCTTAAAAATAGCTATCAAAACAGCAGTCAATGAAGCAAAACATATTCTTGTTAAAATCAGCTCATGAATACCATCTGCTTTGCAATAGGATCCTGGTTTGAAGTCTAGGATAAAAGGATTTTAGGGGTGTCTGGGTGGCTCAGTTGGTTGAGTGTCTGACTCTTGATTTCAGCTGCATGATCTCACAGTCATGGGATCGAGTTCCGTATAGGGCTCTGTGCTGGTTGTGTAGAACCTGCGTGGCATTCTTTCTCTCCCTCTCTCTTTGCCCTTCCTTCCCTCTCTCTTTCTCTCTCTCAAAATAAATAAACTTAAAAAAAAATTTAATAAAGAGTTTGCTTTATTATTCAAAAAGCTCTGTATTTGTTCAATAAGTCTAAGAGTAGGAAACAACAGCTTTAATACTCTATGTATTTTTAAGGCATACAGAGGTGATAATATTTTAAATGTAGCTTATTTTAGTGTAAAAAGTGGTATATATCATCACTGACAAAACATGTGCTACTTCTGCAATACATGTCTTTTTTAAAAGAAATAATTTAAAATGTTATTTTTTAAGATCAAGAAATCTTTGAGTGAATTAGATCCCTTCTAGCTGCAAACAAATCCTATGAATTCACAATGCTATTTCTCCCAGTGGATGTCACTTTCTCCCCTGATTTTGTAGAGGACATGCTATATTAATCTTCCATCCTGAAGTTATTGATCATCTGAGGTAATGATGTAAATCAGTCTCTTTGTATATAAGAAAGATAAAAGGCATGAGGAACACATTTTGGTGCTCTGGTTTATTTACCCAGAAAAGTAAATTTAAAATGGTTATAGAGCAGAGGAATCCACTTTCTAGAGAAGCAGTATTATATATTTCATGAAATAAGAAAGCCACATAATTACTAGGATATTTGAGAATTATTTGTATCGACCCATAAAGTAAAGCTCTTTAATGACAGTTGGTAAATTTGTGCTGAAGAAATAGAGATATTGCTAAATGTCTACCTGACAAAAGGAACTCAACACTACTGGATATCTACAGTTGCCAGACTTTGTGATGGGAAGGTAGTGAATGTCACTTCATTTAATCATTACAGATAGATATTTGATCATTCCACATCATTTTCCACCCTTTTTTTTTTTTAACTATTTGGCTTCCATTAAGCATTCTAATTGAAGAAGTATTCTACTAATAAAGGTGAAAAATCATTGTGTACATAGTACCTTCCATTAGAAAGCATACTTCTTCCCTTGCTCTTTCTAAATTGTGATGAAAAGAAATAATTATCAAGTTGTGTCTAAGTAGTCAGCTTAACCCCTTGGAAGCAATAAATTTTGACTTTGTTTTTGTTATATCTCTTTAGAATTTTCCCAACGAACAAACTGAAGGACTTAAGGAAAAAGGTAGTAATTTTCTTCCATCTATATTCAAAGTTAAAAATTTTCATTTGTAAAGGGAATTCAGCTACAAGGTAAAACTTTTTCGTTACACAGAAGTTATCAAAAAACAGATTTTGGCTTTGGAGCTATGACTTTGATATGAGAATGATGGGGTCTGGAAAATGGAAGAATGTCTTACAGACATCGGGGAACATTACATAACTCAATAAAATCATCTCAGATAACTCCCTGCTTCAGTTATGCATGCTGTACACATTATTTTGTGATTTTTATGTTAATTAGTGCTAATTTTAATAAATTGAATATACAGGACATTGTAGGGGTTAGCCTGAACTCAAAGTGCCATTGAAACACTAACTAGACACTAACGATGCTTCTGCCTTAGAACTCCGATGTCAAAGATGTGATCCAAGTTCCAAGATGGAAAAACCATATGTGAATTAAAGGATCTTATGCCACACACAGGTGAATTCCAAAAGGGTGGGAATAAAATGAAATTTAAATCTCCAGGAAGGAAGATTCATTCTTTCTCTTTCTTTTCTTTTCTTTTCTTTTCTTTTCTTTTCTTTTCTTTCTTTCTTTCTATCTATCTACTTATCTATCTACCTATCGTGTATGAGGGGGAAAGGGGCAGAGGGAGAGAGAGAATTTAAGGAGGCTCCAAACTCAAAACAAAGCACGCATGAAATGGGGCTCAATCCCACAACCCTAGGATCATGACCCAAATTGAAATCAAGAGTTGGATGCTCAGTCAACTAAGACACACAGGTGCCTCAGGAAAATTTTACCCATAAGGAAGAATTCTGTAATACTAAAGTGCTCCAAAAAGTTTCTGAGACAGTTACTAAGGAAAAAAAAAAAATGAGTATGGAAAGACGACCAAAAGTCAACCAACTAAGCAAAAACAGTCCACATTTGTCTGTGAACAAACAAAATGTACAGTATAGTGCTTCAATACATATTACGAGCTGAAATGTGTCTCTCCCCCCTCCCCCGACCACACATAAAAAAAGTATGCTGGTGTACTAATCCCTAACACCTCAGAATGTGAAACTATTTAGTTTTTAGTTCCGGAAGATGGCGGCGTAGGAGGACGCTGGGCTCACCGCGCGTCCTGCTGATCACTTAGATTCCACCTACACCTGCCTAAAGAACCCAGAAAACCGCCAGAGGATTAGCAGAACGGAGTCTCCGGAGCCAAGCGCAGACGAGAGGCCCACGGAAGAGGGTAGGAAGGGCGTCGAGGCGGTGCGCGCTCCACGGACTGGTGGGAGGGAGCCGCGGCGGAGGGGCAGCTCGCCGGCCAAGCAGAGCCCCCGAGTCTGGCTGGCAAAAGCGGAGGGGCCGGACGGACTGTGTTCCGGCAGCAAGCGCGACTTAGCGTCTGGGAGGTCAGAAGTTAACAGCTCTGCTCAGAAAGCAGGAAGGCTGGAGGACAAAGGGAGGGAGAGCTGCTGAGCCCCCGGACGGCAGAGCTCAGCTTGGCGGGGAACAAAGGCGCTCGCCAGCGCCATCTCCCCCGCCCATCCCCCAGCCAAAATCCCAAAGGGAACCAGTTCCTGCCAGGGAACTTGCTCGCTCCGCGCAAACACCCAACTCTGTGCTTCTGCGGAGCCAAACCTCCGGCAGTGGATCTGACTCCCTCCCGCTGCCACAGGGCCCCTCCTGAAGTGGATCACCTAAGGAGGAGCGAGCTAAGCCTGCCCCTCCCGCCCCCGTGCACCTTGCCTACCCACCCCAGCTAATATGCCAGCTCCCCAGCACCACAAGCCTGGCAGTGTGCAAGTAGACCAGATGGGCCACACCACCCCACTGTGAATCCCGCCCCTAGGAGAGGGGAAGAGAAGGCACACACCAGTCTGACTGTGGCCCCAGCGGTGGGCTGGGGGCAGACATCAGGTCGGACTGCGGCCCCGCCCACCAACTCCAGTTATACACCACAGCACGGGGGAAGTGCCCTGCGGGTCCTCACCACTCCAGGGACTATCCAAAATGACCAAACGGAAGAATTCCCCTCAGAAGAATCTCCAGGAAATAACAACAGCTAATGAACTGATCAAAAAGGATTTAAATAATATAACAGAAAGTGAATTTAGAATAATAGTCATAAAATTAATCGCTGGGCTTGAAAACAGTATACAGGACAGCAGAGAATCTCTTGCTACAGAGATCAAGGGACTAAGGAACAGTCACGAGGAGCTGAAAAACGCTTTAAACGAAATGCAAAACAAAATGGAAACCACGACGGCTCGGATTGAAGAGGCAGAGGAGAGAATAGGTGAACTAGAAGATAAAGTTATGGAGAAAGAGGAAGCTGAAAGAAAGAGAGATAAAAAAAATCCAGGAGTATGAGGGGAAAATTAGAGAACTAAGTGATACACTAAAAAGAAACAATATACGCATAATTGGTATCCCAGAGGAGGAAGAGAGAGGGAAAGGTGCTGAAGGGGTACTTGAAGAAATTATAGCTGAGAACTTCCCTGAACTGGGGAAGGAAAAAAGCATTGAAATCCAAGAGGCACAGAGAACTCCCTTCAGACGTAACTTGAATCGATCTTCTGCACGACATATCATAGTGAAACTGGCAAAATACAAGGATAAAGAGAAAATTCTGAAAGCAGCAAGGGATAAACGTGCCCTCACATATAAAGGGAGACCTATAAGACTTGTGACTGATCTCTCCTTTGAAACTTGGCAGGCCAGAAAGGCTTGGCACGAGATCTTCAGTGTGCTAAACAGAAAAAATATGCAGCCGAGAATCCTTTATCCAGCAAGTCTGTCATTTAGAATAGAAGGAGAGATAAAGGTCTTCCCAAACAAACAAAAACTGAAGGAATTTGTCACCACGAAACCAGCCCTACAAGAGATCCTAAGGGGGATCCTGTGAGACAAAGTACCAGAGACATCACTACAAGCATAAAACATACAGACATCACAATGACTCTAAAGCCGTATCTTTCTATAATAACACTGAATGTAAATGGATTAAATGCGCCAACCAAAAGACATAGGGTATCAGAATGGATAAAAAAACAAGACCCATCTATTTGCTGTCTACAAGAGACTCATTTTAGATCTGAGGACACCTTTAGATTGAGAGTGAGGGGATGGAGAACTATTTATCATGCTACTGGAAGCCAAAAGAAAGCTGGAGTAGCCATACTTATATCAGACAAACTAGACTTTAAATTAAAGGCTGTAACAAGAGATGAAGAAGGGCATTATATAATAATTACAGGGTCTATCCATCAGGAAGAGCTAACAATTATAAATGTCTATGCGCCAAATACCGGAGCCCCCAGATATATAAAACAGTTACTCATAAACATAAGCAACCTTATTGATAAGAATGTGGTCATTGCAGGGGACTTTAACATACCACTTACAGAAATGGATAGATCATCTAGACACACGGTCAATAAAGAAACAAGGGCCCTGAATGATACATTGCATCAGATGGACTTGACAGATATATTTAGAACTCTGCATCCCAAAGCAACAGAATATACTTTCTTCTCGAGTGCACATGGAACATTCTCCAAGATAGATCATATACTGGGTCACAAAACAGCCCTTCATAAGTTTACAAGAATTGAAATTATACCATGCATACTTTCAGACCACAATGCTATGAAGCTTGAAATCAACCACAGGAAAAAGTCTGGAAAACCTCCAAAAGCGTGGAGGTTAAAGAACACCCTACTAACGAATGAGTGGGTCAACCAGGCAATTAGAGAAGAAATTAAAAAATATATGGAAACAAACGAAAATGAAAATACAACAATCCAAACGCTTTGGGACGCAGCGAAGGCAGTCCTGAGAGGAAAATACATTGCAATCCAGGCCTATCTCAAGAAACAAGAAAAATCCCAAATACAAAATCTAACAGCATACCTAAAGGAAATAGAAGCAGAACAGCAAAGGCAGCCTAAACCCAGCAGAAGAAGAGAAATAATAAAGATCAGAGCAGAAATAAACAATATAGAATCTAAAAAAACTGTAGAGCAGATCAACGAAACCAAGAGTTGGTTTTTTGAAAAAATAAACAAAATTGACAAACCTCTAGCCAGGCTTCTCAAAAAGAAAAGGGAGATGACCCAAATAGATAAAATCATGAATGAAAATGGAATGATTACAACCAATCCCTCAGAGATACAAACAATTATCAGGGAATACTATGAAAAATTATATGCCAACAAATTGGACAACCTGGAAGAAATGGACAAATTCCTAAACACCCACACTCTTCCAAAACTCAATCAGGAGGAAATAGAAAGCTTGAACAGACCCATAACCAGCGAAGAAATTGAATCGGTTATCAAAAATCTCCCAACAAATAAGAGTCCAGGACCAGATGGCTTCCCAGGGGAGTTCTACCAGACGTTTAAAGCAGAGATAATACCTATCCTTCTCAAGCTATTCCAAGAAATAGAAAGGGAAGGAAAACTTCCAGACTCATTCTATGAAGCCAGTATTACTTTGATTCCTAAACCAGACAGAGACCCAGTAAAAAAAGAGAACTACAGGCCAATATCCCTGATGAATATGGATGCAAAAATTCTCAATAAGATACTAGCAAATCGAATTCAACAGCATATAAAAAGAATTATTCACCATGATCAAGTGGGATTCATTCCTGGGATGCAGGGCTGGTTCAACATTCGCAAATCGATCAACGTGATACATCACATTAACAAAAAAAAAGAGAAGAACCATATGATCCTGTCAATCGATGCAGAAAAGGCCTTTGACAAAATCCAGCACCCTTTCTTAATAAAAACCCTGGAGAAAGTCGGGATAGAAGGAACATACTTAAAGATCATAAAAGCCATTTATGAAAAGCCCACAGCTAACATCATCCTCAATGGGGAAAAACTGAGAGCTTTTTCCCTGAGATCAGGAACACGACAGGGATGCCCACTCTCACCGCTGTTGTTTAATATAGTGCTGGAAGTTCTAGCATCAGCAATCAGACAACAAAAGGAAATCAAAGGCATCAAAATTGGCAAAGATGAAGTCAAGCTTTCGCTTTTTGCAGATGACATGATATTATACATGGAAAATCCGATAGACTCCACCAAAAGTCTGCTAGAACTGATACATGAATTCAGCAAAGTTGCCGGATACAAAATCAATGTACAGAAATCAGTTGCATTCTTATACACTAACAATGAAGCAACAGAAAGACAAATAAAGAAACTGATCCCATTCACAATTGCACCAAGAAGCATAAAATACCTAGGAATAAATCTAACCAAAGATGTAAAAGATCTGTATGCTGAAAACTATAGAAAGCTTATGCAGGTAATTGAAGAAGATATAAAGAAATGGAAAGACATTCCCTGCTCATGGATTGGAAGAATAAATATTGTCAAAATGTCAATACTACCCAAAGCTATCTACACATTCAATGCAATCCCAATCAAAATTGCACCAGCATTCTTCTCGAAACTAGAACAACCAATCCTAAAATTCATATGGAACCACAAAAGGCCCCGAATAGCCAAAGTAATTTTGAAGAAGAAGACCAAAGCAGGAGGCATCACAATCCCAGACTTTAGCCTCTACTACAAAGCTGTCATCATAAAGACAGCATGGTACTGGCATAAAAACAGACACATAGACCAATGGAATCGAATAGAAACCCCAGAACTAGACCCACAAACGTATGGCCACCTCATTTTTGACAAAGCAGGAAAGAACATCCAATGGAAAAAAGACAGTCTCTTTAACAAATGGTGCTGGGAGCACTGGACAGCAACATGCAGAAGGTTGAAACAAGACCACTTTCTCACACCATTCACAAAAATAAACTCAAAATGGATAAAGGACCTGAATGTGAGACAGGAAACCATCAAAACCCTGGAGGAGAAAGCAGGAAAAGACCTCTCTGACCTCAGCCGTAGCAATCTCTTACTCGGCACATCCCCAAAGGCAAGGGAATTAAAAGCAAAAGTGAATTACTGGGACCTTATGAAGATAAAAAGCTTCTGCACAGCAAAGGAAACAACCAACAAAACTAAAAGGCAACCAACGGAATGGGAAAAGATATTTGCAAATGACATATCGGACAAAGGGCTAGTATCCAAAATCTATAAAGAGCTCATCAAACTCCACACCCGAAAAACAAATAACCCAGTGAAGAAATGGGCAGAAAACATGAATAGACACTTCTCTAAAGAAGACATCCGGATGGCCAACAGGCACATGAAAAGATGTTCAACGTCGCTCCTCATCAGGGAAATACAAATCAAAACCACACTCAGATACCACCTCACGCCAGTCAGAGTGGCCAAAATGAACAAATCAGGAGACTATAGATGCTGGAGAGGATGTGGAGAGACGGGAACCCTCCTGCACTATTGGTGGGAATGCAAATTGGTGCAGCCGCTCTGGAAAGCAGTGTGGAGTTTCCTCAGAAAATTAAAAATAGACCTACCCTATGACCAGCAATAGCACTGCTAGGAACTTATCCAAGGGATACAGGAGTACTGATGCATAGGGGCACTTGTACCCCAATGTTTATAGCAGCACTCTCAACAATAGCCAAATTATGGAAAGAGCCTAAATGTCCATCAACTGATGAATGGATAAAGAAATTGTGGTTTATATACACAATGGAATACTACGTGGCAATGAGAAAGAATGAAATATGGCCTTTTGTAGCAACGTGGATGGAACTGGAGAGTGTGATGCTAAGTGAAATAAGCCATACAGAGAAAGACAGATACCATATGGTTTCACTCTTATGTGGATCCTGAGAAACTTAACAGAAACCCATGGGGGAGGGGAAGGGAAAAAAAAAAAAAAAAGAGGTTAGAGTGGGAGAGAGCCAAAGCATTAGAGACTGTTAAAATCTGAGAACAAACTGAGGGTTGATGGGGGGTGGGAGGGAGGGTAGGGTGGGTGATGGGTATTGAGGAGGGCACCTTTTGGGATGAGCACTGGGTGTTGTATGGAAACCAATTTGACAGTAAATTTCATATATTAAAAAATAAATAAATTAATTAATTAATTAAAAACAAACAAACAAAAAAAAAAGAAACTATTTAGACACAGAGCCTTTACGGAGGTAGTCAAATTATAACTGAGTCACTGATGCAGAACCTAATCTAGAGGACTGGTGTCCTTATGAAGAAAAGAAATTTGGACAAAGAGATGGACAGAGAAGGAAGACAAGGTGAAAATGCAGGGATACCGCTATCTACAAGACAAGGAATGACAGGCTAGGAGAAGCTGGGAGAGCGGCCTGGAAGAGCCCTCAGAAGGAACCAACCCTGTTAATACCTTGATTTTGGACTTTTAGCCTCTAGAACTGGAACAATAAATTTCCCTTTTCTTAAGCCATCCAGTGTGTGGTACTTTGTTCTGAGAAACCTAGCAAACTAATACAGTTCATGGGCAAGAAGAGCAAAATGATCCCAGTCAAGCATGAACTCTGCCCCTTGAGTCACCTTGTACCTTTAGAGCTTACCACAGTGTCTGAAAAAGAGCAAAGAGTGAGTGACTGAGACAATGGGTGAATGAAAGCAAGAATACATTTAAAAATGAATAAACCTAACTGAGGGATTTAAATCAGAATTGTAGGTAGAGCAGAGGAAATGACAAGATAAAAAGACCAAGCATGGTCCTGAATTAGTAAGAAAAATCAGATAATGGCGAGTTTTTTTAAGAGACTAATAGAAAACAAGAACTGTGAAGTTCAGAGGCTAATATTCTAATTCTGACCAGATCACTGGTTTATTAAGGAACAATGATAAAGGCACTAATCTACTCTGGGTTTTGTTCTTCATCTGTAAGGTAAATGGACTGCCTAATAGCTGAATACCATTCAACTTGTTCAGTGTGTCTGCCAGATGTGTTACCCAAAGATAAACAAAGTGGAAGTCACACTTTAAGTAAAGGGGGGTATCATTTTATGTTATCAACAGGACTGGCTAGGATGGGTCTAGATTGTGGCAATGAAAAAGTAAGTGACCAGAGTCTTTTAATACATGTCTTGTCCCATTGCTTTTATGCTTATACTTCTCCCTTTAATACATTTATTCAATAAATATTGAGTGTCTATTTTGTGCCAGGCATTGTTCTAGGCACTTGGGACTAGAGAGCTACAATTAATGCAAAACTCCTGTTCTTGCAGAGGTGAGGTTCTACTGGAGAAGAAAGATTATATTTGATTAAATAAACATTCTATTAATAAACATTATATAAAATTTAAATATATTCAAATGTATAATTATTTAAATAAATATATCTTAAATAAATATATATTATATATGTGTATAATTCAGAGGATGCATAATGGGGATTTATGGTGATATGAAGATTTATTTAGAGAATAAGGTAAGGAGAGCCTCTCTATGGAAGTAAAAACTTAAGCAGAAACCTGTACACAGGCATGAGCCAGACAAAGATGGAGGAGAGGGAGATCCCAACACAGGTCCAGGATGGGGAGGAGATTGGCAAGGTCAGTGGTAGGAGCAGAGGAAGAGGAGGGGGATAATGTGAGGAGTGACTGAGGAGGTTGTGAGACAGGCAGAGAAGAGATCATAAGGGTCCATGTACAGAAATTTTTAATATATTCCGAATTTGATGAGGATCTGCTGGAGAGTTTAAGCTGTGGAGTGTGTGCCACAATCTGTCATACATTTTAGAAAATCAACTTAGGTGCAGTTTAGAGAATTGGCTGTAAAGAAGACAAGAGTGGAGGGAGTCCAGGGACTAGATAAGAGTGTAAAGGGTTAAAAAAAAAAAAAAAAGATGCTGGTGTTGGTCTAATCACCTGATAGCCAATGGGAAGTAAATCCAAACTCTAACTCAGAAAATTAGAGTCCCTCTGACATGTTCCTTGCTACTTTTCCAGTTTCACTTACAGTTAAACTCTTCCTCTTCCTCTTTGCTTTATGTTTGGTCATCAGACTGAACGTTTACATATTGTGTTTCCTCTGTTTGGAAGGGCCTCCAGTTTTCTTCTCATGGTTCAACAGAGATTTCACCTTCACGTTCCAGAACCTCCTCTGTGAAACATTTCCTGACACTTCCAGAAAAGGAGATCTTTCCACAGAACCTCATAGAGAATAGAACTTCTCTTTCATGCTATTTTATATTATGCTATTTTATGCTGTGTTGTCTCAATGGCAACTGAAATGTGTGATTCATTTCAACTTTACTAGTCTGAGAAAATTAACAGTATGTAAATTAATGAGCTAAACTTCTTAACCCTATGTCACTATGAATATCACTTAGAAGATTATTCTTTTCAGTACAACTGAAATCCATACTTACAATTAAGAAATTAATTTAGCTTTTAAACAGACTGAAAGCATATCTAGAAATGGGCAAAGAAACAAATTATAAAATTCACATAAGAGAATCAAAGTGTCTAAAGTGCCAAAAACATTGCCTGTATATAAAATGGTCTACTCTGTGCTGGAAATAAGGCAGTATCTTTCAGTTGGTATACAATTATTCCATATTAAAGCACTGAGTTCAGCCAATTAGAAAAAGGAACCATTGAACTATGTTTCAAGGCTCAATACGTCTAGGAATTTTCAGGCTCAGAAATTATTTAGTATTTCTACCCAACTTCTTTTATGATTAGATAGTTAATCAGTATCAGTACCTATAACACAACTCACATAACTCATTTTATCTTTCATTTCACATTTCCAAATCTGAAGTGAATACTCTGGGGAAAAAATACGGACAACTTCAATCTCTTCTCTGAGTTCATATGAATTAAGGGTACTGGGCCATATATTAAGTTAATGATCAATACATCAACTGGAAATCTACAGTATTCTGTAATGATGTAATCCTACAGTATTAAAGTACTGTCAAAAACCACATTTTCTAAGTTTTCCAAGAAACTAGTTAGGCGAATTTATATGCCACTGCTAGAAAAATAAATACCTACACATAGAGCAGAATTGAGAATCACTTCTCACAATAGATATAATACTAGAAAGAAAGCCATACAAAAAATAATTCTCTGTAAATTGAATGAAATCTCAATGCATTAGTGGTTTCCTGACTTAACAGCTAATGACCTCTGTCCCCCCACATGAAGACATTTTTATTTTTAGGATATACTGTTTCAAAAAATACGTAATAACAAAATGCCACTATGAAACTAGAAAACAGACATGAATTTTTAATTTTTAAATATCCCTATCGAGATGTCTCTTTACCTATGAATAGAGTGACTGTCATGCTTAACGGCATATTTTTCAGTCCATGGCTAATGTTTAAGGCCGGTGGATATGTAGCAATATCTCAGAAAAACCCATTCAGAAGCTTTGGGATTTGAAGACCTGAAGTTCAGAAACCAGTAAATTAATGGAACTTTTAATGTGAACATAAATCCTGTCTTAAATTGAACTATCGTATTTATCAACAGCCTTCTAAAGAGTTATATATTAAATTTTTAGAGTAGAATAAACTTTTAATAGCTGATGATTAACATCTCTTATTAGCTCAGCTAGAGAGATCTTTACAAATGTGTCCAACATATCTGTATACTTTTTCCTTTGAAGCATACTCATATATTTTTAAATAATTATCACTATTATTTAAAAGAACATAATTTTTTTTGTT
Organism: Neofelis nebulosa; assembly: GCF_028018385.1. NCBI lineage: Eukaryota > Metazoa > Chordata > Mammalia > Carnivora > Felidae > Neofelis > Neofelis nebulosa. The sequence goes on along the minus strand of NC_080785.1, from coordinate 82,561,251 downwards.
TCTATAAGCCCTAGGACTAAGGCTTACCTGATGTTATATTAAGAAAGTTGTCAGAAAATAAATAAGCATGAATGAACTATGAAATCATATTACACTTTAATCTGCCAGCCCTAGAAAAGCTCACTTTTGAGCAGTCAATGTTCTAAGCCCTTTTATGAAACCATTCTGGCTGGAAGAAGGTGAAATTACTTTGATGATCCCCAAGGACCCTTCTACTAAAGAACTTCAGGTGTCACTGCGTCTAAATTTAAGGGCATCCTTTGCCTTCCTTATCTGTTTATGTTCAGTATTTATTCCATCATCCTTGAAAATACATATTAACTATATCCACTGAAATCACAGTCTACCACTGACATTTGGGAGATTTCAAGATTAGAAGAAAACTTTCAATCTCATTGGTCATAAAGTAATAAATTTCTTTCTCATTTTGCCTCACATAAGATGTCTTCTTTTTTTGGTATTTCTAAATGGGTGGAGACTTTTCTGTTTTCCCCCAAATTTCTAATAAACTAGTCCTTACGAAACTTTAGTATTAGGTTCCTAAGTTACCAGGAGCCTCAACGCCTCCTCAAGTCTGCACACACACGGTTAACATCAACTCATCTACTGTCTTCTAACTGAAAAGAATCACTCTTACCGTGTAGCCCTCGGTATACTGAAAAGGAGCCCTGGAACTTTCATCTGCTGTTGGACTCAGAGGCTTGGGGTCAGACATGGACCGCTGCATCATCTTGGCTGTTTTAGGACTTGCCGGGGGCACTTTAGCCATATCTGGATGCAGTACTTTCTGCGGACTTATATCATCAGGGAGGGGTTTTTCATAAGGTACAAAGGCTGATTCTAAGGCTTTGCCTGGTGAAAGTGGTGAGATGGGTGAATAAAGGACTTTTGGAGATTTGGGTGGGGAAGGAGCCAGCTGTAATGTGGAATCTGCCCGAAGGTGAGATGAGTAACCAATCTCTAAAGGTGTTGGGCGTTTCTTGTCTTTGGGTGGAGATGTGGCACTCAGATATTGAGGACTCTGTGTGTCTGAATCTGCTTCTGTTTGACATCCTAAACTGCCCCCTTTGTAAGTCTTTTCAGGTGCTGAAATGTGTTTAATTATTTCTACCTTGGCATCCACGCGTGCCCGTACTGAAGGCGTTCTTATGGTTCCGACTGGTTCAGTCTGCACAGATATCTCTGCTACTGTTTGAACTGCTATGCTGGAGACTTTGGAAAGGGGTTTGGTCTTGTCAGCCTCTGCAGTGCTGTCACCGTATTTCCCTACTCGAGCTTTCCTCCTTGCTCTAGCAGGCACATCCCATTCATCCTGATCTTCGTCATCAGTTTGGACACTCGTATCAACACTCTTTTTGGTTCTCCTCCTCCTACTCACATAACTCCGATCTGCCGCGTCCTCGTCGTCGGTTTGAACGCCACTGTCCACTATCTTTTTAAAGCAGCGCGGATCATCGGCCATATGTTCCCCGAGCTCATCATACTGTCCACGGACTTTAGCCGCAGCACTTCTCTTTTTGGGTGGTTTCTCATCTTTCACAACCACATCTGTTAGAGGTATTTCTGAAACCGTACTCAGGATGCCAGGTGGGGCGATGTACTGAGTGACGCCATCAGACTGCACCGTGTACCATCCTTGGCTCTGTGGTATTTCAATCGCCACGACGGCCGAGGCCGTGGTGGTTGCATCCTCAGGTGCCCAAAACTGGCCGCCTTCTGGGGCAGCGTACTGACCTTCCAAAATTGCCTGCTCTGTCGTGGTTTGCGGAGAAGCAGTTCCAGAGGGGTCATAGTTATACTGGTAGATCTGGCGAATCTTCTGCTCTTCTAGCTGCTGGTGAAGCTGTTGCTGCAGCTGTTGGATCTGCTCCAGCTGTAACTGCTGCTGAGCTAATGTCTCCTGCCTCATCATGAACTGGGCTTGCCGCTCTTCTTCCTGCTGATACAGAAGGTGCTGCTTCATAGACTGCAGCTCCTCCAGCTTTTTTTGAACCATGATCTTTTCCTGTTCTCGGAACCTTTGAATCTCCTGACGTTCCCACTCTAATTCCTCGGCAAAACGTTGCTGCTTGATTTTCTCCAGTTCCAAGAGCTCACGCTCCAAGTCGAGCTGCTGCTGTTGTTTGCCTTCTTCGGGGACAATTAAAATAGCACTTTCGTCTCCCACCACTTCGGAAAACACGTCAGAGGCTGTGGTTAGAGTGGGAACGGAGTCTATTGTCTCAGCGGTAAGGGTTTCCACTGTAATAGTTTGCAAACTGGCATTGATATCGATACCGGTTGCTGCAATGTCTGTTTCAGACGCACCTGTTGTTAGGAAATATGATCTAGGCATTGGCTGGCTCTGGTGCAGGGCGGATAACGAAGTCACCGCGTCAGCTGTGTGCACGCCAGACAAATCCCTCACCGTGGTGCTGAAAATGGAGCCAGGCTGTGTGGTGATAGCAAACGTGGAGGGAATCGGAGTTGCTACTGAAGAATAGACAACACCATTGGATGACCTCAAAACACTCCCCACACCATACTGGGATCCCGGAGGTGGAGTCATTCTCGCTGTGGAATACTGTGGGGTACTAATCCCAACTTCTGAAATGACTTGTCGTGTTTCTGGATATGGACCTGTAGTCTTGCTTGAATAATCCATTACCTCACCTGAAATACAGGGTAGAGTTACAGTCCAGTTCCCAGAATAAATGATGCGTTTGGGGTTTGAGGGCCCTCTTGATCTTGACGAACATAATGAATGGGACTGCATGCAAATCCACAGGTTAATCTAATTGGATGCAGAATGAAAGCAATGTTGAACATGCAGGCACATGCAGGTGACTTTGGGCAGAACAAATTAAAAACTGAAGAAACAAAAGCGCACATGTACTCCGAAATATGCTGCCAAAACATCCAAAGAAAGAGAAAAAGTAACACAATTGGAAAAGGGACCACATTTTCATCCTGAAATGAGATGAGGGACACCATAATGACATTTCAAGGAAAGGTCTGCTGCCACATCATACTGACCTGCAGTAATTCTCCCTGAAGTTAGATCTACTGCTGTATCAGTTCCTCCCGAATAATCAAAAGCATTCTTACTTTTATAGAAAAAATGTCCAGCTTCTGCTAAATTCGTGTCAGACATGGAAGGTTTCATTCCCCCAATCCCTCTATAACCAGAAGGGCCTGACCGGTCATATTGATAGTGGTCATCCCTATAACCAAAACGATCCTCAGGAAGAGTAGTTGCTGGCTGCTGTGCTGTGCAGCTCCTTCCAAAAGGTAACTTGTAAACCATATCGCAGCATACAGCTCTTCTTCCTGCAGTCAGATCGACAGGCTTTTCATCATCTTCTACTATTTTGGTCACCACACCGGAAGTAGATTCATCCATCGTTACAACAGTTCTGTGAGACTTGGTTGTACTGAGATCTACTACTTCCCCATCAGCCATTCCCTGGCGTGTGACGCTATCCGTCCATCCATTTGTGACTCCGACAGGAGGTGCGGTAACAGGTTTTGTAACAGCCGATGTCACTGGGTGTGCTGATGTACCTAAAGATAAGTTTATTGGTGCATCCTCCCTAACTGCAGGAAAGGCCTGGCCACTCGGTATCCTGTATGGGGGAGGCTCAGCATGCTTCAACGTAGTAAGCTGGAGGGGTGCTGGTGGTGCATGTTCTATACCCACTAGGCTTTCTGGGCCCATGGTGTAAACTGAACTAGCTGCGCACGTGACAACAGTCACCGTCTCAGTGACCAGGGGCATCGGCGTTACTGCTGATGAAGTTGCACTGAGATTTATAATAGATGGTTGGACGGTGCTGATTTGTCTCCCATAGACTTCATGTGTGGTGGTCTGCCTTTTCATATCCATTGTGGAGGCAGAAAGATCCATACACTTTTCAGTTACTTTAACTTCTACTTTTGGTACTGTACGCAAATCAATGGCATCACCAACAAGCGGCAACTTTCCATTTTCCTTATGCTGATGCTTCTCTAAATGTAGGTTATCTAGAGCAAGAGGCTCTGGAGGTATCGATATAGAGACACTGCTGAGACCAACACTAGTGAGTGCACTTCTGGCTGCTGAAGCCTCAGCCTTGGAAACTTCAGTTGTGAAAAACTGTGTAACTGAGGTTGGGGATGCTTGAAATGAAGATAACGTTGTGACAGGGACAGCAGAAAATGTCTCCAAAGCTCCTGACATGTACAAGCTCTGTTCTGAAGAACTTGGCATTCCTGCAGTTGTCATAGGAGGAACTACAGAAAACACTGGTTCGATGGAAATCAGGTCTTTGGGGGGTGATCCCAGGGGCCAACTGGTAACTGCTTGACTAGTTGAAGAATCGGTTGGAGTCCCAGGTTCAGATGGCAATGTGATAACCACGTAGGTTTCCATGAGGGATTTGGAAAATCTTGGTGAGGACTTGTTAGAGTGAGGGGATGCTGGGGAGGTAGGGGAAGGTAATTTATAATCTGCTGAAGTCACTAAATTTAATGTCATGTTTGAAGCTAAAGATAGACCTGTTGGCTTGGGGTGTGTATCTGTTGATTTTTGTGTAGTTACTGGAAGCTGAGGGACTGCTGGTTTAGGGGCAATCGGAGGTTTACTTGGCTCAGGTCTATGTGTAAAGACAAGTCCAGATGGGATGGAAGATGGCTTAGGAGGAACAGGAGGAGGTGCAGTGGTACATATTTTTGTTACAGGTAACCCATTACTTCTTGGAATAGCTGTAGCCTCTACTGTAGTAACAGCATCAACTAGAGGTTTAGCTGTAGTGGTTACAGTCTCTGGAGCTGTAATTGTTAACTTTTTTGTAGGATGAATGATTGGCTTGGGTGAGGTTGGTGGAGGGAGAGGTGGAGGGGGGGGAGGAGGGGGAGGGGGAGGAGGGGGAGGGGGAGGGGGAGGGGGAGGAGGAGGCTGTGCTGATGTGTCCAAAGAAGAACTTCTAAAGAATGGACGCATTTTAGTTGGAAGAGAGGTAACAGAAGGACTGCCGGATGGCAATGGAGATGTGGGTTTTGTTTGATCAAAGACCTGTCCTGATATAAAGCACGTTGCTGAAACCCGCTCCCCTACTGGAAGGGCCACTGCAGAAGAAGGAGGTTGATCAAACACAGTTTCAGAAAAGCTCATCTTTGTTAGTTCAACCTCAGTCTTCTCCCTTTTATCTCTGTAAGCTTCCAGAACCTCGAGAATAATTCCATTCCCAGTGTCCTTCTTGGCTTTCTTCACTGCGTCTTTTGCAGATACAGGTAAGTCAGTGGAAACAGTGTCAGCAATCAGCCCCTCCGGTTTAGTTCCTATAGATTCTAGAATAGGAGGCTCCACATCAGATAAGGAAATCACGATATGATCAGCACCAGTTCTTCCATCTGGTGTGGTGGCTCGATCTAAAGATACACTTATTTCTTCCGGATAGTCTATAATGCTGCCTGGAAAATATGTTGATGAAGAAATTCCCTCAGAATCTTCAAATTTAGTTACTACATCCACTGGTTCCATATAAACTGTGGTTATGCTATCCAAGGTAGTGACGGGTGAGGAGCTATCTGTGGTACAAACTGAAGAAACAGAAGACGTGAGAGAGGGTGTGTCAGAGGGTGGGACGGATGTAGCACTTTCTGAAGGCTCAGAGTAGGTCAAAATCAGTGATTCATGGGCAATTATCTCTTGGATTTCCCTTGTATAATCTGTTACATATTCATCCTCAATTTCTTCTGTTGAAAAATGTTGGGTTATTTTGACATCTGGGATAGAGAGTGTTGCACTGCTGGTCGAATCTGTAAGAGATGCTCCTGAGAGAACACTTGATGTCAAAGATGCATCGGGCACCCTGTCAAAGTCCACGGTAGACTCTATCGTGTCATCTGTGATGGGGGGCTGGGTTGGACTGGATCCAGGTGTTAACTGCATTTGCTGCCTCTTCATGAGTTCTTCATAGGCAGCATCAGCGTCTAATAATTTTTTTTCTTCACTGGTAGAAGTCACCATACTACCCAGATCCACTATTTCATGGCTTTCTGGGATAATAAAAGAGCTTGAAACAATGTCTTCTTGAGGCACAATAGAATGTAAGCTTTCTAACTCATAAAACTCTTTCTGGAGGTCTGTTATTTTTTGCATAGGATCTTCATAAATCTGTTCTGGGAGTCTTATTTTCTGCTCTTTCCCTCTCTGCTGCATAAATCCATTTTCGTCTTCTTGCCTTGTTAGCAGACTACCATCTACCGAACCATTGTATGTGTCCTCTACTAAAGATTCATAAATATAATCCTCTATTAACATCCCGCCATACAAAGGCTCTTTTTCAAACATTTCATCTCGTTCAGGTACAGCTGGAAAAGGTTTATATTTGTGGGTTTTGTGCATCATTTCTTCATACATCTCCTCGGCACTTTTTAATGCCTTTTGGCCACCTTCTTTCTGCATAATAGACTGCTCATCTGTTGGTGAATATAAAGACACAGCTGTGGGCAATTTATAAACTTTTTGCACTTCTATTATCTTTTCTGGGCTTATTTCAAATCCTTCTGGGTCTGACTCTATGCTAGGTGAGTATTCAGAACAGGAAGATCGATGGAGCTCCTCCATTTCCGCAGCCTGGCGTAATTCTTCTGTTGGAGATGCATCTTCAATGGGAGAGAGATTACTGGGTGGTGTCTTTGGTCTTTCCCTCCTTCTCTGAGCTCGAAGTTCATCTTTGTCTTTCTTTGATTTCTTACTAGAAGTCTTTCTTTGCTGCTGTTCCAATTCCCGCTGCTTTTCTTGCTCCTTTAATAATTCTTCCTCCTCTCTCAATTCTTCTTCCTCTGAAGAATCTTCAATAGTAGGTAAAAGAGGACCATGTGACCTGTGGCGAGCCTTACGTTGTTGTTTGCTCTCTCCTTTTTTGTGACTTGGGCTACTGTCACTGTCCTCATCAAGAGACGACACTGAGGTAGGGGATGTTCCAGGAGTGAAGCTGGAAGCATGAAGACTAGAAGATCCTTCCCCCCTTGACCTATCTTCTGGGGAGTCTGTCAAGCTCTCCATTTCCAATTCTGGCTCCTCATCAAAATACAAAGCCGTTTTTTTCTGTGATGAGTCTGCAGAGTATTTATCTGCTATTGTGCTGTTGAGTTCAATGGTTTTGAAGCGACGTAGCCCCCCTCCTCCAGCAACTACAAGTTCTTCACTCTCTTGACTTTTAGTTTCTCTGTACTTAAGCTCAGGACTCTCATCAAATGTCTCATCATCTTCATCATGCCACGAATGGCGTCTCCCTGCATCATCATCAAAGCTGGCACTGCTTCTCCGAGTTAGTCGCCTGTGTTTCCCGGCTGTTGCTTTCCCTTTTCCTTTCATGTCTTCCTTCTTCTGGCTCTCAATACTACTACTAATCTCTTTGAGCTGGCTCCTAATGAACTCATCATCTTCAGAAGCTGAAGCATCTTCGTCAGCACTCATTTCTATAATCTGTTTTCGAATAAAGTCCTCCTCTTCACCAGACCCTTGACTATCTTCCTGTTTATACTCATCACTGCTCGATGAACCAACACTGGTTCTCCGTTTTCTTTGTGGAACAGGTGAATTTTCACTTTCACTACTGTCTTCAACTGAATCATAAAGCTGTCTTCTTGTAGCTGTGTCATCAACAAACTCGGACTTTTCTTCGTGGTCCTTTCTGGAAGGAATGTCTTGTTGGCTATCTTTTTTTAAAGTGTCTTTTTCTTCTGGACTCTTTTTGAGCTCCTCTTCTGAAATTGTAGTTTCCACTGTTTCAGATAAACTCTGAGTTTTCTGTGGGTCCTTTGGCTGCTCAGAAGAAACCTCATGAGGTTGAGTTTTCTTTTCTGACTTTTCTTCAACAAGTGTACTTGCCTGAGCTTCCAAAATGGAGAGGACCGTACTTTCTAACTTAGCCAAATCTGAGGGGCTGGAAGGACTGCTTTCTTGGGAAAAAGAGTCCTTTTTGAGTCCCTTGAGCAAATCTTTTTCATCGCTTGGAATAAGACTTGGAATTTCACCAAGTGAACTTGATATCCCATCAGAAGAATATCCTGTGTCACTCAGACCTTGTGGGCTTTTTGGTTGCTGAGAACTTGAAGTGTCTGATTTGTCATCTTCCTTTTCCTAGCAGGGAGGAAAAGATACAGGAAAAACTTAACATGATTAAACTAGTAACATGGCCTCTCTTTTACTCCCAATTACTACTATGAACTGAGGAATAATTATAGGATTTCTTTTCAACTATAGGCCAGTATTTAAAAAAAAAAAAAAATCTCTGGGCCCAAAACAGTTAAAATAGTTGATACATACTGATTAAGGTTAGTTTTCAGTTAAACTAAGTTAAATTAAATGTCAATTCTCAATGACATTTGATTTTTTTCCATGAATACTCTATATTTCAATAGCATTTTCTTTCAAACACGTGATTATCTTTCTCAGCACATTTACTTTGGAAAAACGTTCTAAACTGTCAAAGAGAAAAATTAATTTTTTCATTAATATAATCAATACTTTTGAATTCTGAGGACAGGCAAAGAAAGGAAAAAAAAAAAAATCAGAGGATGGGCTTTGTACCAGACTACAAGTTGTAAGAGATGATGGAAAATTTACTTAACAGAAATATGTAGGTAATATGACTGTAATGTTATCCATCTCAACTATCAGAGGAGATTTATTTTTGAAATAGACTCCAATAAGGCACTACTTTTAAAAGACACTTTAGGGGCGCCTGGTTGGCCCAGTTGGTTGGGCGTCTAACTTCGGCTTGGGTCATGATCTCACAGTCTGTGGGTTCAAGCCCTGCATTAGGATCTGTACTGAGAGCTCAGAGCCTGGAGCCTGCTTCGGATTCTCTGCTTCCCTCTCTCTCTGCTCTCCCCCACCCCCAACTCGTGTTCTGTCTCTCTCTCAAAAATAAATAAACATCAAAAAATAATAAAAGATGTGTAAATAAAAAATAATTTAAAGATGTGAAGACACTATATTTACTTGGTATTGTTATTATAATTCTCTATCATTTGAAGTGAATGTTTAGAAACTATAAACTTTGAAAAAGTTATGCAATAATTACTGACTCATGGCTTTACCTCAAGAGAAATATCCAGCTATTATTTTTATAGTGTTGCTAATCTCATTTATTTTCAGCATCACACCTCAAAGATATTTAATAAATATCACTTACAAATGTCTTCTGACTTTGCAAATACATTGGACTTTTACCTTTACACCATGTCAAAGTCAGCTCCTTTCAACCAGTTCAACAATTAAATTTTCTAAATGGGATTGTGGGCTTTCCAAGGAGCTCGGACACTAAGCAGACAAATCACAGCCTCGACCTGCTGCTTTTCTTGGGCTGTGATGAGGCCATGCCAGTGATTTGATTCCAGAATCAGAGTAGCCTTAAATGAAAATACTAAGCACAGAGGCTTTTTGTAGAAGTCGAAATTAAAATTACTCAAGAGCAAAATGGAACTCAGCTGATCCAGTGAGTTTTCATGCTTAGAGTGTTAAAATAATCCCCACAGCCCTATGGAATGAAGAGGTCAGAAAACAAACCACAGGAGGACATGCTCTGTTTGACCCTGGCCTCTGAGGCCACCTCAATTCCACTAAGTCTGTACCTTGAACTAACTATCTGAATATTTTCAGTGGGTTTGTAAGCATGGGCTCCTCCCATGATCACACGTCAGGTTGAACAAACAACAAACATGAAAGAAACTTTCTTCCTTCTTTCTCTCCTCTCCTTCCTTCTCTCCTCCTTCTTCCTCTCCTTCTCCACCTCCTTGTCTTTCTGCTTCTTTTAGCTGTAGAGTTCTCAAATATAAAAGCTGTTGGTTTGATATTCATTTTCCACTCATGTTTCTCTCAATACCTATATTGTTACTATGTATGGTTAGAAACGTATTTTGAATACATTATGTGGTAAAATTCTTTGGCCAAATTTACAACACGATGTAACTCAAATTCAAAAAGACAGTGATAGGGGCTTAGTCAGTTAAGCATCTGACTCTTGATTTCGGCTCAGGTCATGATCTCACAACTTGTGAGTTCGAGCCCCCACATCAGGCTCCCTGCTGACAGCAATGAACATGCTTGGGATTCTGTCTTGCTCTCCCTCTCTCTCTCTTCTCTCCTGCTCATTTTCTCTAATAATATAAATAAACTTAAAAAAATCAAAAAGACGATGACATATTATTCACAACTCTAGTGCAAAAAGCAGTAAGTACTCTTTGGTTTACCATGAATTAACTTTCCAGGTCATTTCAGATGCCTTCCCAGGAGAAAGTTACTTATCAACAATTCCAAGACTTTAGTTAGTAGTAGGGCTCATGATGACCCAACTAATATTGGTTCCTTTATCTTAAGAGCTACACGTTAAAGAGGTCAGCACAGGTGAAGCAGACTTCTAATAAAATCTTTCTAGATGGTCCAAGGGGAGGGATGTTTCTATCTCCTTATATCCTACACATTGATGAACACAATTTCTTTGAGTCCAATATGCTTTCTATGTCTTTCTTTATCTGCCTTCCCACTCTTCACTAAATCATAGTAAACACCATAACCAGAGAGGTGGGGTACCTAAGCTCCTTGTGGAAAAAGAAAAAAAAAGGTAAAAAAAAAAAAAAAGATCTTTCAGAATCAAATTGTGATAGTGGCATTTATATTCTTTATTTTGCATCTGCATAGGTTATAAAACAACAATGCAATACAGTATCCATATATGGAGGAAACGTAACCATTGTTATATATAACAATTCTTTTGAGTATAATAAAAGAGAAATTAGAGTTTTATACAATGGATTCTGCAGATTCTACATTTTATAAAAATAAGATTAGGATCAGACATATAATGTGACAAACAGAATTAAGATACATTAGACAGGGGACTAACACACATAAATATCAAAATACCCATCCTGCAATCTCCTTATGTGGCCTATCTCCATATCCTCAAGCTTTCTTTCTTTCCTTGGTACCATGTTCTACCCATTTCTCCCTCCTGCTACTCTCCCGGTCTCTTTCCTCCACATTCTGCAGAGGATTCAATCATTATTTACCTATGATGATGCTGTGATGATTTTCCCCTCTAAATGACTGTTACTCTCCATATTATCAGGTGGTAAAAGGCTGCAAAGATTTTGCTCGATATGCTTGCGGGTCTAAGATAAAATGTTTGGAGTGTTTAATAAGAAAATCAAGTTAGGTGACCAAAGGGCATTGGTCTGAATTTTTCAGAAGAGACAGTTGCTCATATATTTATTGTACCATGGTACAGTGAAAAAAAGTCCTAATGTCAACTCTTCTCCCACTAACTCGCATACCAAAGTCTTCTGGTAGAGGCGAGTGATCTTCTTCACTACACGGTTAGCTGGTTAAATCTCAGATCACATACCAACCAGGCCCTTTGGCTCTTTAAGGCACCTACCCATTCATCTTTTCACTCATTGCTGCTAAAAACATAAACAAAAAAGAAAAGAAGTTTTACTTCATGTACAGAGAGGGGCACACTGAGGCACTCATCTGTCCAAGCAGTGATCCTTTCTATGGCTATCTACTTTTCTCTGGGAGGTATGTGAGTGGGGGTACGAGTGAAATTCGTACTCACACAGGTTAACTGGGCTACACAGCTAATATACACTGCAAAACCCTTGCTTCCTGGATAACTTTTTTTTTTTTTTTTTTAAGACAAGGGAATAATGTGATCAAATCAGAAAGAGTAGATGGAACTAAGAAGAACATAAAACATGCTGTATAAGTTGGGTTTGGTTTTCTCTATTCCATCTTCAAATGGATGTCTGAAGTACTGTAACTTGAGAGGAATATGATCAAAGTATTTATGTGAGGGAGGCATAATTTGGCTTATTTTCTTCCAAGTTTCTAAGTCCCTAGGACTAAAAGATTGGGAGTTTTCTTCTAATTGCTTCAAAAATGTGTCGTTACATACTTATTTTTGACAAGAATATTATGTTACTTGTGATAATATATTCAAACTTAATAAATAGATCCAAACAGTTCTTTCTAAATTTCGTATGTATTATATATAACACATATATGCATTTATGTGCATAAACATCATGGTGGTTTATTACTTATGCATTATTTTCTTCATTTGAATAATCAGAAGTTGAAATTAATTACCCATTTCATTTTTTACATGTAATACAATCTAGAATGACCTCTGAAATTAAATTAAGACGAAAACTCCAGGCATCTACCTTTTATGTGAGAATTTTGTCATCTTAGATGGAGGCAGTGAGTGGGAACAAACATAATTTAAGTACACCTTTTTTTTTTAATAGCAATGTCATTTTTCAGTTCCCCCGAGGAACACATTTTCCATGCATTTTTCTAAGTACATTTAGCATTAGATTCCATTTCACTTACTTTTACTGTTATTATTATTGCACTTTTCCCATGTATAGAATTATGGTACTTGAGACTTGAGTGTTTCTAAGTCTGTGTATATGAAACAATTACTCAAAACTTTCAGAGGCTAAGATTTATATATTTGTTTACTTACTAACCCAAAACAGAGAGTGGAGAATTCCTTTTCCTTCCAATATTCCACTGCCATTTGTTGACCTGGAGACCAGTCAGAGACAGGCAGTGATGAACTAATCCCCAGGTGAAACTCTTCTGATGGTATCATATCTTGAAGCCTTCTCTAGTGATGGAGAAGGTACGAAGACACACTGTACTGCCAACCTTAGTTCTGCCCTTTCACAAATACTGAAATGGTTAGCCTTTCATACTGAAGGTAAATGGAAGTTTTCTGAACATTACTGTAGTTACCACCTGAATTCTTGGTTAAACTTAAGACCGGACAAAGAAAGGATACCATACTGCTTAATCTTCCCAAGCCATTTATTTCAATGGGCCAAAGTAAGACAACAAATGAATGATCTTTAATCGTTTATACAATGTTAGGGTCAAAATGGATTACTAGTCTGAATGTTCCAAAAATTCTGAACAAGATTAAGTCCATAAAATTCACTGAGACTGGACAGAAAAATCAAATAGTCTCACCTACATGAAAATCCTTTTCACTACAGAAAACCTCATTATTTTTCATCCTGATTATTCTGCCATGATATACAATGACTTATATTTAACTTGAATATTAACCCCTTGGTCATTTTAACCAGAAAAAAAAAAAAAAGTTTACGCTAACGGGCATTCAAATTTCGATTTTTATCTGGAATACTATATAGTGTTTCAGTGTAATATATCAAATGGAGACAAGCAATATTGTTTAAGTATATAGATAAAAAAAAGAGAACTCTGTAATAATGTGAAATTTTAAAACATTAAACTAAAAAAAGTAAAGAAGGATGTATCTTTCAAATTATTTATTCTACTTGGGGATACATTTTAATCCCTTTCGACAAACACATTTTGTGAGAGAGGAATAAACAGAGACAAAAAGGTGTGGCCACAGAAAATGTAAACAATATGCTGTGATAATATGAATGACACAAATGACAAGTGAATAACTAAAATAACATAAATATATAAGAAAGTAAACAACCACATAAAGTATTTAGGATTATACTTATAATCCTAAAGCTATAAGAAATAAGAAAGCTTAATAAGAAGCTGCTTAGAGAGAAGAATAATTACATCATGTAAAGTCAGTATGGTACAAGTGTCACAGGAAAGAATTATGTGTAGTGTTCAAATGCCATGATTTTATAATCAGAACTGGACTACAATCTTAGCTTTGCTGAATCCCCAGCCATGTGATCCTGAGCACAGGAATTTAGTTTCTTTCAACTTAAAAAACATACAATATTTACCTCATTCATTGTTGTGTGGATGAAATGATCAAGAAAATACTTAACATAGTGCCAAGAATATTGTAAGAGATAAATTAAGAGTATTATTTTGATTTCAAACAAAAACAGATTTAAAACCAATCAACATAAGGCGTTGAGCAGCAGAAGCACCAGCCACAAGGGAGAAAAGTGGCCCAGAGATCCAAGTGGGAGGTTGTCAGTTGGGATGATGGAGGAGTGTGGCATTTATGCACAGAGAAGAACTGAGTACAGGTGAAGAGGGCAGAAAGGTCAAACTACCTTCAGGAATCACACAAGGGCGTATTTATTTGGCTGTTGTTCTACGTATCACTTGTGGGAATATTAGGCGTTGCTTACAGGTTATACTGGAGCCAAATTCCACAGGGCTGAGAAAGCCAAACTGAGTTATTTACACAGGAGTCCTGGCTGTGGGGTGCAGAAGCCTGGACAAGCATGCAAAATCATCTAATGGCTACAAGAAGTACATGTGAAGGTATATTTTTATACACTGATATAAAAATATTCTCCTAATGTTTAATAAGTGGATTGATGCTAATATTCTTTTATTCCTTATGTGAGTTGGTCATCTGTTTTGTGAAAAATCCTGGGAGAAAACTGAGAGTCACACTCTAAGGAGAAATTATAGTGAGGTAGTCACTTTATTCAACCATCTTTAGACTGAGGCTTATTATTCAGTTAGGCAGATCTCTGGCTTTTATTTGCTACTAGCAATTACACCTGTTTTCTTAGAATAGGTAAGTGGTAGACAAAAGATTATGTCAAAACAAAAAATCACATCACAAAGATAATAATGATGTAAGAAAGACACAAACACTGACACGCTTCATATCATTACAAACTTTTCATTAGCAACATTACAAGAAAAAAGTAATGATGACCAAGTTAAATCAGCCAAAATCAGCTGGGCTGGGACCCAGCCAAAAATGCCCGACATTATCAGGAAACCTATTTGACATCTGTATTGACATCTCTCATTGCTAACAGCAAATCTTACCTAAACACAACGTAAGCTTTAGCACAACAGCAAGTGATATTGTGGCACCAACACAGACCTCTAAAATTTTCTGAAAATAAATATTCCAGTACTTTACCTACTTTCAATAAATTACATAATAAACATTTAGAAGCTTTTGATTTTTCTTATTTCATAATAAAAGAAAAAAAAGCTACACATCATTTGGATAAAATTGGATTCAGTAATATGTACGAAATGATATGGTGACAAATTAAACTGTATTTCTTGTCAGCCAATATTGTTGGAAAGACTACAGAAATAACATGAAGGTTTGAGAGAAATTTTTAGAACAAAGTAAGTAGCAAAACTTTTGGTAATAACAGAATTAAAGTGTAGATATTTCTAATATGTTCAGTTTATAATATTTACTATTTCTGCTTTAATAATAAAATACTTAAAGTACTACTGTAAGCCAATAAGGAAAACTATGCCAAAGAAGTAAGCCTCACAATATTGAATGGTTTAAGGTATACATATTTATTTTTTTATGAAAAAACTGTATATTAGCTACTGAAGAGTGGCTTTTTCTTTGATTGGAATTATTCTTTTAAAAAGGGTAAGAATACAGAGATCGCAGTATACCTGTGAAATTCATTTACTACATCTGTTATAAGTAGGTCAGATTTGGACAGAAGACCTCTGGATTTTACAGATGTGACATATGTTTTGTATACTGATGAGACCTTTATATTTTGAAGAATATATATTTTGTATATTTTGTACTGAGGTAGAGAATAACTCTAAAGTTATTTAAATCACAGAGGTTTACTGATTATATAATAGGAAATTAATTTAAAAAGTTGTAGAATATGAAGATGGGTCTTTTTTGACAAAAATAGGATTATCCCAAGTTTGTTCAACTTTTTGGTGATGACAAGTGGTTATCAGTAATATACCACTTACTAGATGCTATAAAGTAAATGGAATTGATGGAAGGGAAAAAAGTATATAGGAGAAAGTAAACTCTGGTTATCAGCAATATGGTACTTATTAAGTACTTAGAAAAAACAAACACTAGCTGTTCTTGAAGAGAATTATGGTGTGAAAACAGTCCTTTGAAAAGAGATATGTGGAAACCATGTGATTATGCTATATAAAATAACATGTCATTTTTAAAAGCTGTCGTATCTGCTCATTTAATACATTTTAAACAGAATATTTTCATCTGTTTCTAACCCTTCCAGATGAAGAACCCCAGTGGATTTTAAAGCAATTCATTTGTGTGTGTGTGTGTGTGTGTGTGTGTGTGGTGTGTGTGTGTGTGTGTGTGTGTGTGTGTGTGTGTGTGTATTTTAAATACCGTATTTTCTGAGAGAACAAGAACAAATAACTATTGGTCTCATGGAAGATAAACATTTACCTGTGGAATTTCCACAATTAAAAAATTATTTTCAGTTTCAAACTTAGAGAATAGGTAGCAAGATTTGGGAAGTACAAACTGATCCGCTTCTTCCAATTCTGACATATCTTTGTAGATTATCTTTCTTGTTATGGATAGTCATTAGAACTAAATATCAAAATATCAAAATAAGCTTAACTTAGAAGCTGAATTTAAGATAACTCTATCATAAAATTGCAGACCAAGATTTTCAAAAATACTGAAGCACAATCCATGTTCTCTCTAAAGTACTATTATTAATCATATTTTATTGTGATCAAATGTAACTTTACTTAAATAATTATAATAAAAACAATTTTAGTCTATTTCATTTTATTTTATATTTTTGTGAATGTTTTATACTGTTCATAATATATTAATAAATCACTGTACACATTTAATTTACAAATAAGTAACACATATTAAGGTTATAAAATAATATTAAAAGTAGTGATAAAAAGACACAACAAAAAGAAAGTGATAAAGGTGTAAAATAAAAAGTGCATTAACAAAATATCTGGATATTTCTCGTTTAGATTCTATTTAGCAAGCAATGGAGAAGCATTAGCAATATCTGAGTGATAGAGTGAAATTACGTGCACCCTACAAAATAATTATCTGACAATTATATATGGAGGAAAGGAGAAAGAGAAGGCACAGTGACCAGTAATTAGATTACTCAAATCACTGATGAAAGGTCATGAAGGCCATAATTAAGAGTGTGCTCAGGAACAGGAACTAACAGACAGGAATGTGATGAATTGGATGCCGAGAGCAAAGGGCAGGCAGTAAGAAGAAGCCTCAGATCTTTCAGAAGGGTAGTGACCAGGAAGGTAGAGGCAGGTGAATGATGCTGCCATTACCAGAAACAGAAAGTCAGGAGCAGAAAAAGTCTCTAGAGAGTGTAGATAAAATTCCAACATATTGAGTTTCAGTTTACAGGGAGGCTTTGAAGTGGAACATCTACTGAGTATTTGAAACTACAGATCTGATACTCAAAAGAGGGGAAGAAGGTGCACAGGTAGACTTAAGAATTGTTCATGGGGCTCTCCTAAGAACAAAGAAGACAATACCCAAAACAAAAATGAAGCAAAATACAAAGAAAACCTCCTCTTACAGAAATGAGGAAAGAAAGTGATACAGGGAGTCAACGTAGAACTCATAAAGTATGATCAGAAAGACCAAAAGAGAACAAAAAGGGAAGGGTTATGAAAGCCAAGGGCCGTTTTACAAAGGAAGAAATGGTAAAAGTCATCAGGTTGTGCAAAGTGGTAGGCTACAAGCAGTAATGGGTGGTGATGGTGATACTACATCCCGGCATAGAATGAAGAATATACAGGTACCTGCTCTTTCTGACTCTTATAAACTCATTTATGTTATGAGGGGAGACCAATGATGAATTATCTGTGAGTGATGCATCATATTACAAGTGATGTATCATATTTTATATATATGATATATGTGATATATATGAGATGATGTATTTTATTTATCTGGTATATCATAGATCAGAGATCGGTTACTAAACCAAGTGTTAAAACTGTAAATGACCAAAAAAGCAACTAAGAGTTGGGATGCACTACAGATTCTAATTAGAGCCCTAATATTAACTTTTAATATTAATAAATCATTTCATTTTCCTTCAAGTCATTGTTGTTATCTGTGAATTAAAATTATTCAACCAAATATGATGTAAGACCTGGTGTAGCTCTCAAACAATCAGAATTCTTCGAAAAATAACACTGCTGCTTGTGCAGACAGTGGTTAAGATGGATAGATACCCTTAAAAGTTTGCACTAAAGAAAAAAAAAATATATATATATATTATTCCAGATTATGCCTGGATTATAAATAATCCTTCAATAGTAAACAAGTAGAGTACATCATATTAAAATCATGTTAAATACTACAATTAACTTTTACAGAAAATGACTTTTGTCCTAAATTTTAGTCACACTTTTTTTTTTTTTTTGGCAACCACAATTATTTAGACCTTTCAATGGCTGATCATACCTTAAGAGGCTTTCAAGTGAAAAGGAACTTGTTGACTTTTGCTTAACCAAGTGACTAAGTAAATAGAAACTTAAGACACATATTATTTTATGTTAAAGGTAGATACTGATTTTATGTTCATAGCGGAGAGAAGAAGAACCTTAAAGTTGTAAGAAACTATTTTTATCACCCTAAAGAATTTTGGTAAATTATTAGATATGCATAAAAGCTAGAAAAATCAATCTGCTATCTCTGCTTTATTTAAATTAGATTAAGCTGTCAGAATGCCAAATTTGTTCATTTCGACAACAATTGTTACACTTTTCTGAAAGTGCTTTTAACTGAAGGCTTTCACTTCCATAATTAGCAGTAAGCACTCTGTGTACTTTGGTAAAAATCTGTAAGTTTTATATACCTAACAGAGTGCAAAGATAGGAAAACATAACTTACTGTTTTTTCTTTCCCAGGTTCCACCTGATCAGGCTTTGCTGGGCGTGCTGCCGGTGGCTGGTCTTTAATTTTTTGAGGCACCTCATCATCTTCCTTTGACAAACTTGGAGGTGGGCCAGAGGGTTTGTCTTCCATCTTGGTCTCTGGTAGCTTCTCTTGTACAACCTGTGGAGTCACTCTGCCTTCAGGCTTTTCCTCAGCAGTTGGTACTTGAGTTTTAGCTAAGTCTTTTTTCTGTTCCTCCTCCAGAGCTGTTTTTGTTCCTGGAGGTAACTTTTTGTCTTCAGTGGGTGGCTTTTTTTCTTCAAGAGGGGGCTTTTTTTCTTCTGGGAGTGGCTTTTTGTCTTCAGGGGCTGAAGTTTTCTCTGGTTTACTCTCTTGTTTGTGGTCTGTGGTCCCCTTCGGGACAATCTTTTCCACTGATGGTATCTCTTTCACTTTTTCTGGAATGATTTGTTCAGCTTCTGTTTTTACTTCTTCTTCCTTCTTTTTCACTTTTACTTGAGTAGGCATTGCTGTTTTCTGAGATGGTTGTTCTGGAGGGACAGGCATAGGGGAGGCTTTTGGTGCTGAAGGTGTAGGTGGCATTTTGCCCATATCTCCAAGCTGTCCTGATATTGCTCTCTGGGTTTGGCAATTTAAACAAAGCCATTCTTGAATCTGCAAATGAAACAGCAATGAAGAGATTAACTATATTATAATGTACCACTTTGGTTGCATACACCAAGGTTAACATCTGGTGATTTCTAGTTGCTTTTCTGTACAGGGAGAAAGTAGATTGTTTTCCAAACCAATGAAATAGAGACTTCTAAGGAAGATTGCAAAAAGACTATTTATAATCTAAAAATATGAGGAATATTTTCCTCATATTATTTTCCATATTAGAGATTGGCAATTCATTCTCTTCACCATAAGAAAGTGGAGCCACGGAATGAATATATGTATGTATGTATGTATATATATGTGTGTGTATATATATATATATATATATATATATATATATATAAATACACACACACACACATACTTTTTTTTTGGTGAAAAATCTACATTTGTTCCAAACACCGTATTTTTGAGCTTGGTGGCTTTAAAATTAGTATTTCCATCATATGTTTACACAAAACTATTAAATTTTATGGTCATTTTCTTTTAACTACAATTAATCAAGAGCTCTTTTAGGACTTAATGTATAACCTCCTATCTCTTGATGTGGGTCAAATGTGCCCCTATCGACCAGAGTAAAACTTCACAAGGTACATGAAAGTTTTCAAGAGTCACCTGTACATAATTCTCTATCTGCTTTAGGACTAAAAAATACTTTCATTCTTAATAATATTCACATTTCTTATGCAACTGAGCAAAATGCAATCACTGGCTCAAGCGGTCTGATAGCTTATCCCCCAGGGTTTTTTGAATCGCTGAGTCAAACAGTTTGCTATATTTCTGCTCCTCAGTGTAATCCATAGGCCACCTGCACCAATCAACTGAGATGGTCATAAGACATGCAAATTCCTAGGAATTGCTAAAATTGTCTTAACAGGATCCTGGACTGGGACAAAGATCTGCCTTTTCAATACACTGGTTAATTCTTGATTGATTCTTTTGCAAGCTGAATTCTGATAATCACTCTCTCAACACATACAAATGATGGCATGGGAGACTGATTATGTTAGACTAATAATATTGCACAATTTCTGCCCTATTGATGTATGTTGCACTTTTTCTTACCTTATAGCTATTATAATGTAAGAAATAAAGGCTATATATGTAGATTCTAATGGTTACCTTTAATGAATACCTATTTTGTAAAGACTACAGTTGGAAGTCACACAAAGAGTACTGCATTCATATGCTGCACTGTTTTTTTGAGAAGTTCAATTTCAAACTGCTTTTCATATCGAATCACTCTTTCTAGTTACATTACTTAAATTATTTAGAGACAAAAATCACTTACTGTTCTAGAATATTATCAGGGATCTAAGTTTTATTTCTTATCTCAGCTTCCAATTTTTTAGATATCTAAATAATGGTGCTTAATAAAAATTAGTGTTTTGCAATCTGTAAGCTATTATAATTCTTATTTGCTTATCTAAAGAGTAAAGACAAAAGTCAGTTATTTACTTTTTATAAGATGTTGTCGATAAAACATCAGTATGCATTATGGGTTCATTTGCTTTTTGTGTGTATGATCATCCAATACCAATTCCCTTCTTAATTTCAGTTCTAAGCAGCTCTAGAGTGAACTGTGGCTTCTTTATATAATAACTTTATATAAAAGTCTTAAGAAAGAAACTGATTTGATCCCTTATGTCAAATACAAAAAGCTCCAGCCCTTGTGCTGAATAGTCCCTAGAGAAAGCAGTGCCATAATACCTACAGAAAATCAATCTTAATCCATGCTGTGGTTTTAAAAACCATTACTCAGTTGAGCCACAGTTTAGAATATTTTCATTCAGAACCTGACATTTTCTTTTTAAACAAAAGCAGACAAAAATAGCTGCATCACTGCTGTTTTGTCACATGGATTCTAAAAACCAAATGCAGGTGTGTGTTAAGCATTCCTATCAGGCCTTGTCCTAATGCAAATAAGTTAGGAAGTTTTTAATATAGCAGGAATACAGGTAACATTACATTGCAAATTTTTATCAACTATAATAATGTGATTATTTTATTTGAGGTTTTGGAACAAATTGTTTTTACAAAGTTATCATCTCTTACTTTGATACTGCAATGGTATACAGCTCTTGTTAAAATGAAAACAAATGAAATAAAACAAAATGAAAATAAATGAAATTAAAATGAAAATAAAATGAGGGGCACCTGGGTGGCTTAGTCGGTTAAGTGTCCGACTTCGGCTCAGGTCATGATCTTGTGGCTGGTTCGTGAGTTCGAGCCCCACGCCAGGCTCTGTGCTGATGGCTGGGAGCCTGGAACCTCCTTCAGATTCTGTCTCCCTCTTTCTCGGCCCCTCCCCCACTAGTGCTCTGTCTCTCTCTCAAAAGCAAATAAATGTTAAACACAATTTTTTTACATAAAAAAAAAGAAAATGTATTGAGAAAATAAATGACTATTTCAAGGTAGTATACTCATTTTCATATATTTGAAATTTAGGTAATGGGATAAAAGGTATAACCTATTTAATCTATAATGTCACATAAAATGCTTCATTTTCCCAATTTAAAATAATGTTTGATAAACTTAAACAGTGATAACCCACATGACCACCATCTGAAAGGCAAAGGGAAGGCAATAATAGGGTCAGTCTAAAAGAAAAACCATCTTATCCTGAGAGCCTGGCTGGCCAGTTCAAATTTGTGTTTTGCTTACACTTCCATCCATATTCAGTTAAACCTGATATTTTTATACTTGGTGTCTCAATTGCATTACTGATTTGCATTTTAAATAAGATCATAAGGACAGGTCTAATTCTTTTGACTTTACATTTTGTCACCAAAGTTACTTCGGAAACTGATGTTACTATCATGTCAAATAACTACCACTTATGTATCTATTATGTATCTATTTATTCTATTTATATCTATTTATATGGAAAACAGAAAGCATATAATGCTTTTAACAGGATTGTCTAATGAATCTGTGTAGAATATAAGCAATTTGATAATTCATGAATCACAAAGGAGTATTTTTTCACCAATTAGAAAAGCTGAATTGGCAGCCTTATACATGTGTCTCTTTTCTCTGCAGCCCTAGAACCAAAATTAGAATGCCAGCAAGTTCTGCAAGCAGAGGACGTTATAATATCAGTAAGGAACTAAAAAGGGGGGAAACTATTGTAACACCAAAAATTGTATATTTCTTTAAACATGCAAATTTAAATTTTATTTATTAAAAGGGGATAAGAAAAAGCAGCAGTGAGGGTAAAATCGAAAGCAGACATGAGAAAAGCAAAGCTGATCAATTTTAACAATGAGTAAAAATGAATTTTCAAAAAAGTTCATTTTGGACAGCATGGGTTACTGTCATTATCGTATCATCATTAAGTACAAACACAGTTACTAGAAAAACTGGCTTCACAAATGATAATTTGGGAAATATTCTATAATCACATAAGATGTCAAAAGCCATAGTTCACTTTTTTTTTTTTTGCATTCTTTACCAAAAATAATCCCAAGGATTTTTGTTATCACTGTATTCAGAGATTTAATTAAGAAACATTACATGTCTAGGTCCGAAATAAAATGTCATCTGCCCTCCTAGTTCCTCAACAGCCACACCATTAAATACTCATAATGCTACAAAAGGCCATATTTCATTCTTTCTCATTGCCACGTAGTATTCCATTGTGTATATAAACCACAATTTCTTTATCCATGCATCAGCTGATGGACATTTAGGCTCTTTCCATAATCTGGCTATTGTTGAGAGTGCTGCTATAAACATTGGGGTACAAGTGCCCCTATGCATCAATACTCCTGTATCCCTTGGGTAAACCCATGGGGGAGGGGAAGGAAAAAAAAAAAAAAGAGGTTAGAGTGGGAGAGAGCCAAAGCATAAGAGACTGTTAAAAACTGAGAACAAACTGAGGGTTGATGGGGGGTGGGAGGAAGGGGAGGGTGGGGGATGGGTATTGAGGAGGGCACCTTTTGGGATGAGCACTGGGTGTTGTATGGAAACCAATTTGACAATAAATTTCATATATTGGAAAAAAAAATACTCATAATGCTTCTAGTCCAGTAGCAAACTGGAGATAAAATAAACAAGATGCCTAAATTATACAAGAATTCAATGCAAAAAGTATCACTGCCATATATGACTTTTACCACCTGAAAGGATTTTACCACACATAGCATTAACTCCTTCTGTAAATTGCAAAAGACAGGATTATTCATATTTTGCCTTAAGGTTAAATATCAAAAGACTTACAGGTTTATCTTTAAATATTTGCTTATAAAGAAAGACAATCAGAAAATGAATATATGTTACATACTATGTAATATATATTTATATATACTAAAGGCATTTATATCATTGAGTTTCTTGCATAGAAAATACAAGAGGGCGCCTGGGTGGCGCAGTCGGTTAAGCTTCCGACTTCAGCCAGGTCACGATCTCGCGGTCCGTGAGTTCGAGCCCCGCGTCAGGCTCTGGGCTGATGGCTCGGAGCCTGGAGCCTGTTTCCGATTCTGTGTCTCCCTCTCTCTCTGCCCCTCCCCCGTTCATGCTCTGTCTCTCTCTGTCCCAAAAATAAATAAAAAACGTTGAAAAAAAAAATTAAAAAAAAAAAAAAAGAAAATACAAGAAAATACATAGAAAAATATACAGAAAAATACAGAGGCTTATGGAGCCTTTTTTTTTTTTTTAAACAGAAGTCATCGTTATGGATCCTGTCAGATCATTTCCATTTGTTTTACTATGTTTTTAAAATACATTTTATTCTCAATATTATGTAAGTATAATAGTATAAAACATAATAAAAGTTTTTAGCCATATTATTAAATGTATTCAATAAATTCAGAAGACTCTATACTATGAGACCAATCACCTTTTTATTCAGTGTTTCAACATTTATAACCAGGATAACAAATTCATATCCAAGTAGGAAAAAATTCTGATAAGCAATTAGCGAATAAAAAACAACTCCATGTTGATCACAACATACTAGAATATATCCAATTGTCAGCTGGTACAATATTAATAAAATGCATTTATTTTAACATCAAATCATCAGGGCTTGTTCAAAACAACGCTCCACAAATCCATTAATCTTAAGAGGAAAGTAGAAAATGAAGGCAATAAAAACCCAGAAAAGGGATGCTGCTATGCTACTCAGCATTTTTCCATCAATAAGCAATTTGCTTTATGTAACATTTCAGCTGTAACTATAGCAACAATACCATTAAGGAAAATCTCAGAACTCCAGGCCTGCCTATTTATTTTTCTAAGTATCATTTCTGAAGCATGATAATAAGACCTGCGGCAGGTTGAAAGTCGGCCTTAGACTTAAAATGGCAGAGCTGTGATGGCCGCAAACCATGCATCAGCACTGGTATTTGTACCTGGGAAATCTCAGCTGCGTCTTAACGTGAATTTTCATGAAAAGACCAATCCTACCAATTTGGAAGGTCAGATAGTTTCCATCGATGAAAGTATTTAAGCAGGGATTAGGTGTCCCCTACTCAGAATTCTGTGAAGGAAAACCAAGTGATCACAGGAACTGATATTTAATATCTTTGAGTTTCCAGCCCACTATTAAGTTTTTGAGTCAACGATAAGAATTTTACATAGGTTTCTGTGTGTTTGTTTATTCAGAATGTTATTTTTTTGAGCTGAAAATTATGCTAATAATCTGGTTAGAAATCACTATTTACTCTGGGAGAGAACCAAAGCATAAGACACTCTTAAAAACTGAGAACAAACTGAGGGCTGATGGGGGGTGGGAGGGAGGGGAGGGTGGGTGATGGGTATTGAGGAGGGCACCTTTTGGGATGAGCATTGGGTGTTGTATGGAAACCAATTTGACAATAAATTTCATATATTAAAAAAAAAAGATATAAATCATTATTTACTCATTGACAGGTCCAAAAACTGGGAAGCAAAGTTACCTGAGACTTTTATCGCTGGTATCAGTCTCACCTATAGTCTTGGATTAAGTTGTTCTTTTTACCTAAAGCCCATACATTCTTACAGTTCAAGTTGAGATTCTGAAAATCAGACTTTTTGTTTAAATTTCTAAATTTATTTCTGTTATCTGTAAAAGAAAAAAGGACTGAATTCACAGTTGATGCACTGTTTTTTTTCAGATTACACAATCAGTTGCCAGACTACACAATGAGGGTATTAGAAATCTGATCATTCATGAGACTGCACTTTACAAGTATATGCAGTGAGGTATTTCTGATATTTCCATTCTTATTCTGTCCCTCCTAAAAATGGATGAGATGTGTCAGCTCTTCTTCTTAGTATACTGCTTTTGGCTAGAATGCATAGCTTCCTTAGTATTTTTGTTCCCCTTACAATCAATGAAACAAAACCTCGTATGCAAAATACATAAGTGAATGATTGATTGGGGTTATTCCCCATTTATTTTCTGTGTGGGTATAAGAATCATATCGGAATGTATTGGAACAGGGGCACCTGGATGGCTCAGTCGGTTAAGCAACAGACTTTGGCTCAGGTCATGACCTCGCAGTTTGCGAGTTTGAGCCCCACATGGGCTCCTCTGCTGTCAGCACAGAGCCCTGCTTCAGATCCTCTGTCCACCCCCCTCTCTGCCCCTTCCCTGCTTTTGCTCTCTTACTCTCTCTTTCTGAAAAATAAAGATTAAAACATTTTAAAAAAAGAATGTATTAGAACATAAATATTCATATGAAAACTAAGAAAAAACCAAATAAGCTAAATCTTAAATATTAATTTTCAATGAAATTCTGACTTTGAAGGGTAAGAATCAATAATGAAACCTAACAGAATATTGGGTGCTGTTAAGAACTTGTACTGGGGTTGTCCTGTCTGGGTTGAAATTTATCAGTGCCTATGTCCCTACTCACCTTTTCTTTTATGTGGATGTTTATTTCTATAAAACCCCACACTCCCATATTCCCACACAAACTCTCTATTTCACTCATTTGAAGCTCTTAGTGTAAGTTTCTATATAATGTAAACTACATTAACAGATATTTCCATAAATAGCAACATGCCAACTAAAATCATGTGTATTACACCAGGGAGTAAAATTATATTTAGATTATAATTGCATATTCTCATTGGACATTCTTTTTGTGTCCATTTTTCTTTGACTAAACCAGGATCATTTTTCTAGTCACTTTCTCATCATAATTCATGTATATTTTTCTAAACCAGGAAAGTGATCTGAGCGTGATGTTTTAAATAGCATTAATAATATATAAATACACACATGCATAATTAAAATACCTCTTTATTATATTAACACAGCTTTGACAGAACTTGAAGAAAATAGGGGGCTTAGTTTCCTTTTAGAAAGATATGTATATATTTACATTTATGCAAATATGTGTATTGATTTGCATGGATAAAAACAACACAGGGCGGGGCACCTGGGTACCAGGGTGGCAAAGTCAGTTGAGCATCCAGCTTCAGCTCAGGCAATGATCTCATAGCTCATAAGTTAGAGTCCTGTATTGGGCTCTGAGCTGACCGCTCAGAGCCTGGAGCCTGCTTTAGATTCTGTGTCTCATTCTCTCTCTGCCCCGCTCCTGCTTGCACTCTCTCTCTCTCTCAAAAATAAACAAACATTAAAAAAACTTAAAAAAAAGAACCACACAAGGCTCATTTCCCTATATTGCCTGCCTGTCTTACTTCCTTCCTCCCTTCCTTCATATCCCTCCCTCCCTTTCCCTCTCTCTCTCCCTCCCTGTCTCTATCTTTGTATCTGTACAGAGGAAAGCAAGAAGAGTGAGCTCAGTACGACTACTGCTTGATTAACAGATCTATCCGATTTGGGTTCAGTCACAGGGATTA
This sequence comes from Neofelis nebulosa, assembly GCF_028018385.1. Lineage (NCBI taxonomy): Eukaryota > Metazoa > Chordata > Mammalia > Carnivora > Felidae > Neofelis > Neofelis nebulosa. The sequence goes on along the minus strand of NC_080785.1, from coordinate 82,534,156 downwards.
GGGTAACTGATCTCCCAGTAGTGTATATAAAGGACAACTCCAAAGACACAGCTGTTTTCTCACTAGTAACCAAAGATGCAAACTTACGGGTAATCATACATAATTAGTGTGTTGGCTTTAGCTAACTCAGCTCTAGCAAAAAAGGAAGGCTTAAAGAGAAGGCTTATCTTCGGATTCATGTCATTTCTATTTGTGATTAAGTGTTCTAGTGCACTACATTCTAGGCTGATAGTTATTTATATGTCTAGTATAAAAAAATAACCAACAGTTTAAAAAATATGCCATGTGTTTTATATGGTGACAAGTTCATTTTTTATAACCAGTTCTCATCCTTCTGCTTTTATAAACTTGTATTTTATTTTGTCCCTATTATAAGAGGTGTACATTTATTTTGCATGTTAATTATTACATCAAAGCAAAAAAAAAAAAAAACTTTCAAGGCAAACTTAGTCAACAGTCAGCACTACAGTCCATGAGTAATTGAGTTTTATAACAAATTTTGAAGATTGTAACACACTTCATCACAGAGGAATTTTGTTAAGATTACACAGCTATATGCATTTGGAAGTTAGATTATTTAAAGCACACTGCAGTTGAATGAAATTTGTAGAACAGTTTACAGGATAAACAAAAACCAGTCCCAACTTTTAAATTTAAGGATCACTGTGGATATAATATTCAAAGACAGCAGAATCCCACCAACTAGGTAGCTTGACATGTATACGAAGGGGAGGGGTTGCACCAGACTGACGGGATGATGGAGAATGCAGCAAGGTGGCTGGGATAGATTGCGTAAGCGGTAAGCCCTTCCACAGTGCAGTAGAACGCAGTGCAGGACTGGAAACGCTTTTTGCAGGGAAGAATCAGTGTGTTGATTTTGCAAGGTATAAACCCGCCTAGGATAAACTCTATTTACAAAAATTACCTTTCCTAGTTTCCCATTATAATGCAGCGCTACAGACATTCTGTGTGAGACAGGGAGGGCAGCAGCCAAGCAGCAGCTATGAGTGCTTTTTACAAGCTCAGAAAGTTGGGACGGGGTCACCAGGGACTGTTGTAGCTCACACATGTCACTTACTGCTTGGCTTCGGACAGCAGGCAGGCATGCAGCTGCTCTATTTCCCTCCGGATTCTTCTTCAGCTTCTTCTTTAGCTTTCAGGATGAGACAGAATAGACAGGGGTTCTGGCCTGTCCTCATGGGTTCTAGCTTGTCCCTGTTCACCCCTATTTTATTTTATTTAAAAAAAATTATTTTAATCTTTATTTTTGAGAGAACGAGCAAGTGAGCAGAGGAGGAACAGATAGAGAGGGAGACACAGAATCTGAAGCAGGCTCCAGGCTCTGAGCTGTCAGCACAGAATCCAGTGCAGGGCTCGAGCTCATGAACTGAGAGATCATGTCCTGAACTTAAGTCGGACTGAGCCACACGAGCATCTCTCTGGGGAGATTGAGCCACACAAGCACTCCTTTGCTCACCTCGGTTTTAAATTCATCTTCCTTTCCTCTGCCTGCCCTTCGTCTTTCAATCTCCAGTATGTATTTCAGCAATCACTTACCCAGCTCCCACAACTGTTTTAGGGTCAAATCCCTGAAACAAATCTCTTATTATACAGATTCTATACTTCCTAATGGTTCTGTTTCTCTAAGTAAAGTCTAACTGATACAGTCAGGGTGAGTCAAGTGTTATTCAAGGGGCGGTGATGTTTTCCATTTTTATCCAGCAATCTTTGTATGTGTGCAGAGTAATTTTAATACTCTATTTCAGATCTTAAGTTGCATGGCAAAGTACACTTAACTGGAATTCCAAAGAAAGAGGGACTATCTTTGGTTCTATCAGTGTGACATGCATAATGGGTTATCTGTAAAGTTTGGGTTTTTTTTTTTTTTAAGGTGAAATGTTAAAGACAGTCATCAAAAATAATTTGTGACATACATATACAATAAGAAATTTTAAAAGGGTTGAACATCCATGTACTCTCTGTCTACTTAAGAAGTAGGACACTGACAGTATCATTAAAAACAACTTTTGCTATAATATCCTATTCAATATACTCTAAGAACAACCACTGTTTTAACTTTTGTGTTGTCAGATATTTGTTTTTTGTTATGGTTTTAATATGTGTGTACTTTTAATATATTATTTACTTCTGTATATTTTGGAACTATATATAGTATTGTGCTTTCCCCCTTTTTATTCTTTCCAGTAATCACTGTCTAGAGAAAAAATCATCTATGAAATACGGGTGGGATAGAAAGAATAAGTTTGCAATGAACCCCTGTGAACCACTGATTCAACTAAAGAAATGGAATACTATCATTACTTGAAACTTGTTTCAAACTCCTTTATATCTTCCAACCAACAAACAAACCAACAAAAGTGATCTGTGCCAAATGCAGGTTGTGAATCATCAGTATACACTCCCTTCACTAGTTCAGCTTTTAAGTAAAAATTGAGTAAAGGCCCTACAATGAGGCCAATTTTTAAAAAGTAGAATATGACTTTTATATACCCCAAATATAAAGAGTTCATAAAAATTTGAATATTCTTTTTAGCTTTTTACTTCACATTTAATAACTAATCAATATCAAGAAATCTCAGTAAGATTTTAAAGCAGTGCTATTCAATTCATTCATGTAATATTTGTCACTTATTTGCTACGACATCCATCTTGATTGCTAAATATATAGTATTTGCTGTTAGAAGGGCAAATATAATTATATAAGAACCAAAAAATACAATAAATATATATTGATATATATTCATTTATGATTCATATAAGGAACATAATGATTTGTTCTAGAGTCTAGGCTGAAACCAGGAGGGAGAGGAAAAAAAATTCAAGGAGTGCCTGGGTGGTTCATTTGGTTAAATGTCCGACTCTTGATTTCAGCTCAGGTCATGATCTCAAGGTTTGTGGGTTTGAGCCCTGCATTAAGAATCTCTCTCTCCCTCTCTGCCCCTCCCCAACTTGCACACACACTCTCTCTCTTAAAATAAATAAATAAACTTTAAAAACACAGGAAAAAATCTAATTTAAGTAAACATTCAAGAACATTCAGGACAACATTCAGGGCAGGACTACAGGCATCTGTTTTAAAGCTAGTTATTTCTTCAAGCTGTTCAAGTCTCATATATTGAAACTGAACTCCATTTATATTTGAAACTATATATTTATATACATAAATAAATGCATATATAATTTCTTTTTTACAGGACTACCTGTTAATGAAAAATTTTTGGACCATTTGAAACTATTACCAAACATTACCATGAATATTCTGATGCCCTTAAAGACTTTTTAAGACTGCAGTTCTTTTTTTTTTTTTTTTTAACGTTTATTTATTTTTGAGACAGGGAGAGACAGAGCATGAACGGGGGAGGGTCAGAGAGAGAGGGAGACACAGAATCCGAAACAGGCTCCAGGCTCTGAGCTGTCAGCACAGAGCCCAACGCGGGGCTCGAACTCACGGACCGCGAGATCATGACCTGAGCCGAAGTCGGATGCTTAACCGACTGAGCCACCCACGTGCCCCAAGACTGTAGTTCTTAATGATGATGCAATAACCAACTTTGTGGATGTACTACAATTTACTTAATGAGCCCACTATTAGAGAAATATTGCAAATACAACAATGCGAACAGAAGTCAGAATGTCAGTGCAAGGGAACAGGGAGTAATTAAAGTAGTTTATTTAATTCCATAAATAACATACTATGCATTTGCTTCACTGTCTGGTACTCAACAACAGACCAATAATGTATATTACACATTCAGGACATTCAGAACTCATTCTTTGTCTAAGCATTATATTGCTGGCAGCAAATAGGTAGATGTTGCCCTGGTAAGCCTGAAGAGTCATTAGTGATTCACAGAATTCAGGGAAGAATAGACATTTCAAGTAGGTTCCACTTCACATGTGGTGTTTTTTCTGGTTTTAGAGCCAGTGAAGAGATGGGATGTGGTGAAGAGGGACTGACACTGGAAGGTTGGATATTACAGAAAGTCAAATTGGCAAAATATAATTAAATATTAGGCAGCAAAAACATTACCATTATCCTGTTCATTGCTGCAATGAATTAACTAGTAATCTTAGAACTACACTCTAGCTTAATGGACACATAACAACAGAAAGAAAAGACCAGCCCACATAAACCAGATTTTGAATAAAGAGTATAAGTTCAATTGATTTCCTGCCAAAGAACAAGAGAGATTTTACTGATGGAGCCTAATAATCAGATTCCAGCAGCCTCCCAACTACCATCCACTAGAAAGACCACTGAAGCTAATCTCAGAAGTCAATCCAGTCTCTACACCTTAATCACCTCAAGGAGCCCAAGACACCCCAGTCAACTCTTGTTATCACTCTCTCCATCCCCTCAAATCTGCGAGTGCTTCCTAGAGAGTGAGAATGTGACACCAGGAATGAGTCAGGGGTGAGCGGGGAGGAATGGAGAGAGAAAAGGAGAGGGTCTTGCCAGAAACACATGGAATGCTTACTTTTTGCACCTGCCCATGGTGCTCTCTTGCTCAAGGTCGGCTCAGTTTTTCCAGGAACGCATGGCGTCCTGAAGCCCTTTGAACACAGGAGAGGCAGAGGAGAACTGCTACATGCGGAAGTCAGCTGGATTCTCACTGCCTGAAATGCTCAGCAGAGTCAAATCAATATTTCTGAGTCAGAAAGTGGTATGATTGCATCTGTCATCTGAGAAAGAATCTGATAAAGAAATGTATGCTTGAAAAAATCAACACTGCTTTCTGAGGCTTGAAGTGTGTACAGTGTGCTTGGGTGAAAAGTAGAACTAAAAGACAGAATTCCCCTTTTTAACAGTCAGCTAGATTTCCATTTAGCATGTAACTTCCCTAGGCTGCTTGCATTTGAAGAGGACAAGCTTACCCTGAAGGAATGACTGCGGACTGCACTGCGGACGTTAGAAGCTTGCAGAGGTGACACGGGCGACAACAGAAGAAACACAAAGAGGGAACTGACATCGCCAAGAAAAACTGTCTTAATTTACAGGGAACCTAAAGATTTAAAAATGCAGGAGGAACAGGTCCTGGGAGTGTATATACGTATCTCATTTGCTACTCATAACAATCTGAGGAGGCAATTTCTACAATCATGTTCACTGTACAGAAGAAACTGAAGTGTAAAAACTTAGAAGTCACATCATGATCAATATCTAAAGCCAGTAAGTGGAAGATCTCAGAGATGAGGCCATAGCTCATGGATTTAGGTTTTAAAGAATATAAAGGACACTTAAGTCAGAGTTAGAGGTGGGATTTCCTAAAGGTGATGTGCAAAAGAAGATAACAGGGGCCCAGACTCTTTGAGAATAGCTCCGTTTAGACAAGAGACACCAGCAAAGCATAGTAAACAGGATCATTCAAGAAAGGGAGAGAAAAACCAGCAGTGTTTAGTAAACTCACGTGAAGAAAGATGAGAATTTCAAGGAAGCGAAAGGCAACACTGCCAAATAGCACACGAGGTTAAACAACATGTATCTCAAAAAGACTGGCAGATATGTCTCTATTTACAAATGAACGGAGCACTCTATTTATATATTGCATTCTTAATTTCTTGCTTTGTCCCTCTCATCTTTGCAATAACTGCTGTGAATTTTTCTCAAGTGGCCTGAATAACCGACTACAAGCCATTGTTTTACCTGTCATTAAATATATACTTATACCTAAAAACAGTGAGTTATGATGTATATTACATGGTTTCTTCATTATGTGACGAGTCTAAGCGTTTAAAAACATAAATGAGGGGCACCTGGGTGGCTCAGTCAGTTAAGTGTCCGACTCTTGATATCTGCTCAGGTCACGACCTCACAGTTTCTGAGATCGAGTCCCAAGTCAAGCTCTGCACTGACAGTGTGGAGCCTGCTTGGGATTCTCTCTCCCTCTCTCTCTCTCTGTCCCTCTCTTACTCTCATGCTGGCATGCATGTGTTCTCTCTCCCTCTCTCTCTCTAAAAATATATAAATAAACATTAACAAAAAACCATAAATGAAATGAAACCCTAGAATTAAATTCAAGTTCCATGTTAGAATATTGCTTTGGATAACATTAGATTTTGAAACACTTACATTAGGGTATATTTTTTTTTTCCCCACACAGAGTATTAAATAATTAGACTTCATGTGAACTAGTTACTGTAGAATGAGGCCCAGTATGTTTCCCTTTCTTCTTTCCTAGTTTTTAAAATGGAAAATTGGTTAAGATGTAAGTGAACAGTAAGAACTTTCTATATGCTTTGTATATTGATGCATATATAGAATGTATCATGAAAAATTTTATTCCTGGAGAAGCTACTGGGATATCATACTCAAACAGTTCATTCAATTAGTGTATCATTCTACATACTCTCACTAGCTACTGTACTGGATGCCCTTTATTAATCCATAAAAACATAGTTGCTTATTATAGTGAGCCCAAGGTCTACAAGAAATAAAGAAACATAATCTCAGTATTCTTAGAGTAAGTCAATGGAAAGCACTCTGCAAACACAATGAAGATGCAACTTATGTACAGCAGGGGACAGCAAGAGTCAAGTCCTTTTCAGAGGAAGTGACATATGGGCTGAACCATGAAATAATGTTAGCCAGACAACATGCAAGCTTGGCTGAGGAGCAAGTTTAACAGTGAATTTATTATGACGATATATAGAAAGGGAGAAATGACTGCAATACAGCAGATTCTCAATAAATGGGACTTTGCTTTCTTACATTTCCATAAATTATCTTATACCTGTACTATATGTGTCCCAGAATATTCCCTTTACTCTGTGTACCAGGCTCAAGAAATATTTTAAACTTAAGGTATTAATGCTCGATGTTTTCTTTTTTTTTTTAAAGGGAAGCAAAAATTAAATATACTATTTAGTTTAACTGGGACATGTGGACACTTAGTATATATTCAGGGCAGCTGAATCTGATTTGTGGCATACTTACCTGTCTGTGTGTCTGTCTGGATCCACAGAAGAGCCCTGGGAGGATGTGTGGGGGTTCTGGCAGAGGGGGTGCATGGAAGTATGGCAGCTGTGGGCCACAAAGGGCCCACACCCTGTGCCTCATTCTATCTGATTCTGTGCAGGTCTAGTGTCGCTGGCCATTCTGGGTGATTATTACAGGCTTTTGTATCTTTAAAATTGTAATGGTGATTTCTGTGTTTGGCATTAAATTTTTTGAACGTTTTTGGTTATGTGCTCATAGGGACTGCAGATACATGAAGAGACAAGAAAAAAATAAGTTCATTCTCTGCAGACATAAAAAATATTTTATAAACATAATTATATATTGTATAATTGTATACAATTATATTGTATAGCTATATATATATATATATATATATATATATAGGTATGTTATGTAATTATTAAACTGGACTGGCTATCTAGTATTGAGACACATATTTATAAAAGTTATAGTATACAATGTAGAGCTTCCCATAAATAAGGACACACATTTTACTCACATTTTAATATTACTGATCTTCTGAAACAATCTATGCATTTAAAATATAATTTCAAAATATTTATTGGCTGCATGTTACAAGGTCAGGATCCACAATTAACCTCTATGCCTTCACTTTATAGTGATACATAACAGATGCTAAATAAAAATTATTAATGAAATAGTAAAATTTAAGATACAATTTTATTATCTAGGAGGATTTTAAAAGCTAATCTCTCTGTAGTTTAATTTTCTTCCAGCATAATTAATCATATTCATATCTATTCTATATTATTTCTTGATTCATTGTGGGGAACAGTAAGGTAAAAGTGACTTGATAATCTATAAAACAGTCTGTAGATTTACTTTTAGTACTATTTTTAAAACATGGTTTTAAATGGGGTTATCCATAGTTATTCTTTATTTACATCAGGCTTAGGGATTTTCTGACCTTTTAAAGATAATATTATTTGTTAATCTTAATGTATTTTATATACTCATTTTATGTAATCAAATTTTTTTAATGCTTGCTTTTTGAGAGAAACACAGCTTGAGTGGGGGAGGGGCAGAGAGAGAGAGAGAGCGAGAGAGAAAGAGAGAGAGAGAGAGAGAGAGGGGGGGGGGGGGAATCTGAAGCAGGCTCCAGGCTCTGCACCATCAGCACAGAGCCAGACGCAGGACTTGAACCTATGAACTGTAAGATCATGACCTGAGCTGAAGTCAGGCACTCAACCGACTGAGCCACCCAGGCGCCCCTGTAATCAAGTTTTAAGGCAAAATTAAAACAACTCTTTTTTTTGAAAAAATAATGTTCTTTTGAGAGAGATAAGGCATAAGGCATATGTGCGAGCAGGGGAGGGCCAGAGAGAGAGGGGAGAGAGAATCCCAAACAGGCTCCACATGGTCAGCACAGAGCTTGACATGATGCTTGATTTCACCTACCCTGAGATAGCGACCTGAGCCAAGATCACGAGCTGTACTCTTAAGTGACTGAGCCACCCACAAGCCCCTTAAAACTACTCTTTGAATTTTTGGTTTATTCTTCCTCTCTGTATGTATGTGTGGTATGTATGTGTGTGTGTGTGTGTGTGTGTGTGTGATGTAATTAGCAGGTGACCCAGTTTTTAAACCTATCTTTCTAATAAATAAAACCATAGGATTTAAAACAAAAGAAATCCTTATATATTCCTTCTCACATTACTGAATTAAATATATTTCATATCAGCAATATGCTAGCTCATGTTTAGCTTATTAGAATTATTTCACATTTTATTTGATTCTATTTGATTTCCTAGAAATTAGGAAAAAGAAATGTTACATATGTTAACATTTTGCTAAATAATGCATAATAAGACCTTACAATAAATAATACAGATCTGACTAAAAACTATATTTTGGTGCATTTCGCCCAAATTTTTAAGGGTATATATTTACATATGTATGTATTATATAATTATTTAAAACAACTAAAGTTAATGAAATGTGGCATGACATTGCAGGTATGAATAAGGTCTTGGCAAAAGAGAAAACCGAAGGAGCAATATTCTAATGACACAATCAATCCTTATTTTGGAAGAATCCTTTTCCAAATGCATTTGGGTGATGAGTTCTTTTAGGTTTGCATTTAAAGTCAAGGTAATCTCACCACACTAGTTGTAAAAAGCACTGAAGATGTTATCATCCTAGACCGAATAGACTACTTTAAAACGTGAATATATTTTGGCAGGCAATGTAAAAATAAAATCAGAAAAACTGACACCTTGAGATTAAGCCAATTTCATTTTCACTCGGTATTCTGTCAGGATTTGGGTATATGAAAAAATATTGTTTTTTGTTTTGATAATCTCTCAACATTTATAATCATTTATATAATTATGGCTATAACAAATATAAAAAATGTGATTTTGTGAAGAAATCAATCAATATGCTAACACTACATGATGCCACATCAAAGGCTGGTTTTCTAAGGTGAAAATTTCCCTTCTTTTTCTGAGGATTACTTAATTCTGCAGTGCCCTTTTCAAATACTAAGATTCCACAGAACTCTATTTGTTTTACTCCTTTAATCACTGGCTCTTATTAACAAGTTTTATCTTGAATTCGTACAAAATAGACTTTAATTCTCTTATGGTAGTGTCAATTTCAAACATGGGATGTATGTTACAGAAGTACTAAAATAGGTGCACATGAAAAAAAAATAAATGAAATAAAATCAACATTGTGGCCAAGGGCCAAGCGAGGTACAGAGCTCTTGAAGGTAAATCCAGAGACACCGTCATTACTGTAAAAACCTTGAAAACAAAAAGTGCATCCCTCACGATGCACCGAGGCCCCATCCTATTACTTTAAACCTGCTTTGTTGTGGTGGTGTTGGTGGTGGTGGTTTGGCTTTGGCTTTGGTTTTCAAAGCTTGCTACCAAGGCTCCTGCTCACTTAGCTACACTTAGCCCTATTTTATTCTCTTAATTGAACGTAACAGTCGGGCCCTGAATCCCTGGGAAAACTTTCAGTAAGATCTGTGCATGCTGCTTGATACTTTTTTTATATTTATTTTTATGTTTATTTATATTTGACAGAGAGAGAGAAACAGAGAGCAGGTGGGGTAAGGGCAGAGACAGAGAGGGAGACAGAGAATCCAAAGCAGGCTCCAGGCTCTGAGCTGTCAGCACAGAGTCCGATGAGGGGCTCGAACCCATGGACCAGGAGATCGTGACCTGAGCCGAAGTCCAACGCTTAACTGACTGAGCCACCCAGGTGCCCCAATTCTTGATACTTTTAAGGCCATTCTGGGATCCTAATTATTTGAACACGTGATATTTTAAATAATAAAAATTATTATATTTTAATCTCAAAACTATCCTTGAGTAGTGTGTGTCAAATTAAATATTCTTAGAATGTTGTATAAAATCAAGTCTGAAGCTTAAAATAGTTTCTACTGATAAAGTTGAAAGGATATTACAGTAATTTACTATTTCCACCGAATCACTCCTAAAGCTGGATTTTTTCTTTATGATAACTGGCTAAAACTATTTAGTCAAACTAATGTGAGTATGAGACTAGAAATGGATCCTCACAGAAGCGGCAAGTGACCCAATATATAATCATATTTCCTAACATATCCTTAATAAAAGCTGGTGGGAGGGCAACAAAGTCCAATTCACGAAAAGCAATCAAAATGGTGAGGGGGTGTAAGAGGCAACATAATAGTGTCCAGGGAGATGGCTCTCTGATGCTCTGCTTCAGTCCTAGAGAACATTTAAGAAGATCAAGAAGAATGAGTAGAATTGACATTTCTCAAGCAAACCTCCATGATAATTATTTTGGCCAAGTTTTTAGAAAAGCTTTATTCAACCTGAGGCTAGTTTGGGATTATACTATGACAAGCACCTGGGGTACAGTTATTCTGCACAGCCCATAGTAGTTGCGGAGCTGTGTATTTTAACGCTAGTTAGCCAAACTGGGATTTTGACAGATACATGGCTATCATCTTATGAACGCCGATTAGCTGAACAAGGGTGTATGAACAGGCAGGGCTGCGTATCTTTGTGCTTGCTTTCTGTAGTGCCTATCATAAATGCATGAGGTCTTTTAAGTTACTATTTGATTAAAATTGTCAATGCATGTGGCAATAAACCAACATGAATAAGCTGCACATATTACTAAGAACTAAAAATATTATATACAGAATAGGAAAAAAGTTAAAATGCCTTCATTTGAAGAATGCTAATGGAAGAGGGGTGCCTGAGTGGCTCAGGTGGATAAGCGCCTGACTCTTAATATCAGCTCAGGTCATGATCTCAGTTCCTGAGACTGAGCCCTGCGTCAGGCTCCCTGTTGAGTGTGGAGCCTGCTTGGGATTCTCTCCCTCTCCCCCTCTCTCTTCCCCTCCTCTCCTCTCTCGCACGTACCCTTTCTCTCTCTCTCTCAATCAAAATAAATAAATAAACTTTAAAAAATGATACCAGAAGATGGGGTACCTGGGTGGCTCAATCAGTTAAGTGTCGGACTTAGGTTCAGGTCATAACCTCACGGTCTATGGGTTCGAGTCCCATATCCGGCTCTGTGCTGACAGCTCAGAGCCTGGAGCCTGCTTCAGATTCTGTGTTTCCATCTCTCTCTGCCCCTCCCACACTCATGCTCTGTCTCTCTCCATCTCTCAAAAATGAATAAACATTAAAAGATTTTTTTTAAGTAAGAGAAGAAAATTGATACTTTTTAGTTATTAAAAGTATCTTATGATATGTCCAGTACAGTTTCTTAAAAATCAGTCTGCACTTCAACCATTTGCTTAAAAATTAGAGATAATAATACTTCTGTCAATTCTCATGCATACTTTGTACATCTTTTACGTCTGAATAAAGTCTATTAAAGTTAGAAAAGAGTGTTCATTTTAGGATACCTTTTAAAGAGAAATGGTATCCAATAAATGCTTACTCAATGCCTGAGTTCCCACATACATTTTTATCTCGTGATTGCTAACACACTTTAATTCAGGGTAACTCATTTGGATAAGATTATATTCTTCTTATAATTACTTAATAAAGTCATGAATGAGGCTACGGCTATATTCAAGAAGGATGAAGGAGAAAAAAAAAATAAGAACGTCACAATAATTTTGAATCACTAGAATCAGAAAAAATAAAAAAACATTATAGGTTGTCTTTGTTTTTAAACCTGTCATCAAATTCCATAACTCCCCAAGATTATTATATGCATCCTCGGCAGATGGCCTCATTCATATGTGATTTGTAACAGCTTTCTTCTCAAACAGATTTTTAAATATGCCCCAAAATAAATTATGAACATGCTCTCATATAATGAACAAGATAGGGCCTTTTTTTAAAGTCCAAATATGCTCATTCTAAAATAACATGCCAATTTTTTTTTCCCTTAAAGATCATACTATATTTGAGTGAGGAAAGCTTCAATGACACACAGGAGAAAGATTCTCTTAACTGTTTCATATTTCAGTTATTCACTGAAGACAGATAACTCCTATTTTAATTTACCCCGTTTTCACGCCTTACTATTAATCTTGAAAAGCAGATCTAACCTGAGTATTGCTCTTTAAACAAATGCAAACACAAGCTGCTCACTTGAATAGAATGGCGTGGTGGCAAGGCACACAGGTAACACTCCTGGGAGATGGCTTTCTGAGGCTCTATTTCAGTCCTAGAGAACATTTAAGAGGAATGAAAAGAATGGACATTCCTCAAGCAAACCTCCTTGACTTTTATTTTGGCCAAGCTTTTTAGAAAAGTTTTATTTGACCAGAGGCTAACTCAGGATGGTACTATGACAAGCACCTGGAATACAGTTATTCCGTGCAGCCCGTATTAGTTGGGGAGACATGTATTTTAATAGCATTTAGCCAAATGGGTTTGGACTGATATATTGATACAGTCTTGTGAATCCATTCAAATGAATTAAATATAAATAATTCAGAAACAAAATCTGAAATGCATTTAATTGAAAGTCCAATTTTCTTATATGTAAAATTGGGATGAGTTGGCGACTATCAAATTTAAAACCTGAATAAATTTAAACATATAATTTAAAGAGATTAGTATGGGATAATTTCTATCAAATTCCTGCAGTATCACTTTTGCTCACCCAGAAATTTCATTATTTATATACGTGTATACAGAAAGGGAGTATTCCATTTTATTTAAATATATTTTATTACGCACTGTAGGAAGTGATCACAATACATGTAGTTTGCGGCCCAGTTTAAAGTATCAATTGGGGCGCCTGGGTGGTTCAGTCGGTTCGAGCGTCCGACTTCAGCTCAGGTCATGATCTCACACTCCATCAGTTTGAGCTCCTCGTTGGGCTCTGTGCTGACAGCTCAGAGCCTGGAGCCCGCTTCAGATTCTGTTTCTCCCCCTCTCTCTGCCCCTGCTCATGCTCTGTCTCTCTCTGTCTCAAAAATAAATAAAAACATTAAAAAAGATTGTTTCTAAAAAGTATCAATCAACTTCAACAGATAAAAATCTGAGGATACTAACATTTACATCAGGTTTATTTATTTATCTTGAGAGAGAGAGAGAGAGAGAGAGCAAGAGAACACATGAGCAGGGGAGGGGCAGAGAGAGAAAGGGGGAGAGAGAGAAAATCCCAAGCAGGATCCACACTGTCAGGGGCTAGAACTCATGAACCCCGAGATCATGACCTGAACCAAAATCAAGAGTCAAATGCTTAACCCACTGAGCCACCCAGGCACCCCTGAGGATACCAACATTTTAACTGGGTTTTACAAACAGAATTATATAAAAGCGGCTAATATACAAGTAAGACAAAGTAAAATCTTCATTTTTCTACATAAGAGTTTTGCCTTTGGAAAAAGTCAACTTTTTCATCTTATTCATCTATGAAGTAGAGATAACAGCAACCAAATGAATGGAGAGTATATCTACAGATATATATAAAACACCATTTATTCACTTTTTTTCTTTGTCATTCAAAAATTTATATAACATTTAGGTTATCATGGTGTTTTATCTTACTACTCGTTTCTCCAAAGTCTGAAGGTTGTTTTCAATTATTAACAATTGTGACAGAAGAAGAATCAAGAAAAAGCATAAATGTTGGCTGATATTTTAAAGGTAAGAAAGAATAATCATTGAAAACATGGAAAATGGAAGAAAGATAAATAAAAACAAATATAAACCTACGATCTATTACATTTTATTCTAATCTGCCTATTTTTTATACTAACCTATATTTTATTCCAATCTTCTTTTCTATTTTAATAGAGTTGACATCACACAATACTCATTTACTCTATCAATCATCTATGCAGGGGGAGTTATATATTCATTTGGTACATAAAAAATTTTTCCTACTACTTGCATTTAACCTTATTATATGTGTATACTCAGTGCTCTTCATTAATATATTTTCTTATATCATTGAAAACAGCAATATAGTATTCCACTGTGTGAATATAAATAAAATTATTTAGCCATTTTTCAATTTTTACATACTTAAAATGTTTCCAGTTTTCACCAAGGAAACTTTTAAATTGTGTCTGTAGGGCCATCACAAATCCATTTGTAACACTGGGTTGGATGAGTCAGGGTTTTCTTGTTATAGCATTGACTTCTCAAGGGGCTGAATTTCTAAATTACATACAGATCCTTCTAAATGAAAAAATAAAAACTAGGATTACTGCTAGCTTCTATCCGGTGAAGTAGATCTTTTTTTTTTTTTTCTTGTTTTTAGGGCAAAAAGCAATCCGATGAGGTACAGACTAAAAAAGAAAACGCTTGAGCTTCCTAATCAGTTACCTCTAGTCAGGAAAGATTCTACCATTTTTTCTTAACTCTTTAAAGGCAGAAAAATAATATACTAAAATCAAATCTCTTTCAAAACACCTTACAGAACTTAAAATTATAATAATTCTACAATTTGCTTCTGAGCTTCTAACTCTTTCAATGTATACAATTTGTTTGTAGGATAATATAACATTCTCAATAAAAGAAAAAGCTAATAATTTTTAACTGTGGTACTTATTTTTTACATAAGAGTTTGAATAAACAGAATTTAAATGTATTCAGCCTCTTAATCTCATCTTAAATCCATTAGTACCATAGTTGCTTAAGGTAAAATACTTATAAAATAATAAGATATATAGTCCCTGTAGACAGAACTATATTATTTTTGAAATATCTTTTTTTCTTGCGGAGTTTCCCCTTTCCCTTTCCTTTCATTTCCATCAGATGGTTGATACCTTATTGAGTGCCATAGGAAAGAATGAAGACATGGTTAAAAGAATTAGTTACTTGGTAGTCTCTTGATCTGTGTTTTCCCAAATCTCAACCCATTAAGGACACCATGAGTGATGTGTTTGCAGCATTATATAGGGATAGTCCTCAGGTAGCAGAACATTAAAACTTATGAGCAAAACAAATTTTCTTTGTGACTATAAAAAAGATTTCTTAGGATCAGATGAAAGATTTGAAGGAAGTTTATGAACAGCGCAAGGAGATGGAGACAGAAGGGTCCTAAGTTATACTTTCTCAGAGTAGTTGTGGGAGTTAAGGGCAAGACCCAGAGGTGATGCAGTCACTGCACAGGTATATATACCAGTGGGTGTCTGGCAGAGTGTTATAGGCCAATGACATCAAACGGGCAGAAACATTTCTGTGACTTCTTTTCTAAAACTAACAGAACCATGGAAATAGGCAAAGCAATAGCTCACTAAAATGTGTGGACGAAGACCAAGGACAAGATCGTCTTTTCGATGTGTACCTTAGTATGAGCCACATAGGGGATTTCAAACTGACTCAGATTAAGTTATCACCAAGTTAAGGAGTGGGGCTCAAAATAGAACTTGAGTTTGGATACAAATAGATAATTGAGTGGAACTTGTTATTTGTACATCTGAGATGGGTGATTGTAATTCATAACTACTACAAAACAGAAAAGACTTTGCCCTTTATTATGTCTTTAGGAAAGACTATTTTGCATAATAATGCATGAACTGTTTGCATGATTGGTGTTATTATTGATTAAATATGCTATCTCCCCAGATGATATCTAAATGTGATTAGGCTTTCTGAGAAACATTGTTAAGCATTGATATAATTAATTATATCAAATAAACTGGGAAATTATTAGGAAAGCATATCATGGTATACTGGGCAAATAAAATCACCACCAAATTCACACATATCCATAATAATCAAGCAAATGATCAAATGAAGCCTGATGAGTTATTTCTAAGTTTTTCAAAACTGATAATAATTTATTTCTTGCTTACTAATTTTAGAATCGGTTAGTACTTCCTAGTAGGCCAGAAGTAATATTTACACAAATTCTGCAAAAAGTCATCTTTTATGTATGTTTCATTTAATGATTCAATAAACATTTATGAACAATACTATTCATAAAATAATAATTACAAACAATAATGTTCTAAAATCTCTTATATCCAGTGGGGCTAAAGTACGAATTAGGTGTGCACTTTTCTTTCAGGTAACTGTGTATCTCTGTGTCTTTATATGTATCTCCATCTATCTTTCAATCTTTCTATCATCTATATGCATTGTTACCGTACCGTTGGAATGTTATGTCTTTATATATTAATATGTATACATTTATAATATAAATTTTATATCTTCAGACTTATGATGTAATTTAAAAATGGGTCATATTGACAATAAGTTATATTAAAAAATAAAAATAATAAAATTGCTTGCAAAAAAGATAAAAATGTGTCATAAAACACTGAAGATACTAGCAACAATTTAAAATTTAGTATCAGGAATTAGCTATAATGGTTTATGTCTACCTGGTTAGCTCAAACTTTTTTATAATGTACATTATGGCCATATTATTCCTTTGTATTCTTATCCTCACAAAATTTTTGATAAAGAATAAAAAGTATACATTTATTATGTTAGAGATTTAAAACTATGATGATTTATTTTAAGAACCTGAATGGATGGTATCATGGTAGAAGTCATTTTCATTTGGATAAATTACTGACGAGCAATTTCTTCTAAGGTTTGGGGCTGCCATTTCTTCTTACTGGCTGTCATCAACCTTACAAATTAAAGTCTTTGCTCATGGCTACAACAATGAGGTTACATTTTTAGATACAATTTTTATCGGGAATTTTTGAAGTGACTTTTCAAAACCATATACTAGGATAGGGGACACACGCAAATTCTCAATACTGTAGGATCACATGGTGATTTTAAAATCTTTCTGTGTAGTACACTTTAGGCTTATTCAGAGAAAACACTATTCATTGTTAAAACAAACTATGAATGAGCTGTACTGCACCATTATTAGCTTGCCATGTCACAACTACTAGTCTCCCTCCCAGAGGAACAATTCAGAAAGCAAACGTAAAAATGTTAAGTTAGTTTGACAGAACAATCTTTTCAGGACTCTGTCCTATATGTACTTAGTGATGTGTTAAACTATTTTCTGCCATTATTCTGTACCGTTCTGCCAACTGCATTTTACATGGACACCTACTAGTGGTTAAGAGACAGAGGACTGTCGAATTCAGGAACTCAGGCATCTTGTGCCCACATCACAAAACATTTTAAGAAAGATTGTGCGTCTTCATCTCAATAACAATCACTGCAATGTCTCTTTCTTCTTGATAACCAAAATGTTAATTACTACAGAAAGAGCTTTTTTCTTGTTCCATTTGCCCGAATGCTTAACATTGCTAGATTGATTAATCACCTAGGATGGCCCCAGGCCATCAGAACTATGTGTCTTAATACATGTGACCTTCTTTCCATTGACACCTGCAAAGAAAGACAGGCTCTTCTTCCTTGTTTCTTTCCAAAAAGAAAGCCTTAGCCCTAGAGGGGAAGGAAGATAAATGGCTACTCTCCATGTGCCTGCTGCTCTCCACAATTAATGCCAAATAAAACAGTAATTAGCTGAGATGAGAAAGCAGTCAAGAGTCTTCAAAGAGTCTACCGTAGTGCTCTGTATTAAAAAAAAAAAAAAACAAACAAAAAACTTATGTACAAAGTATGTTAAAGTCATCATTCCAGGGCATCATACCTGAATGCCTTACAACACTTCATAAAAATCAATGTCTTACATTTTGTTAATTCAGAAAGAATGTATCTATATGATTGTCCCTTTGTAAAAAGTATATTCACAGAGAAAGTGTTTTAGAAATGATTTGAAAATTTCAAAGTCTCATGAAGTAGGACGAGAATTATCCAGTAATAAATGCATCTATATCACATGTGTTATGGCGTTGGGCGGGGGGGAGGTACTTAAATGATTAGATACACGTAACCTTAATGATATATCTGGTAATCATGAAATGTGCTTAGTACTGGCCCAATAATATAGTCATACATGTAAATTCACTGCAGTCTGTATTTGGTATTACTACCCAAGTTGAAATTCTAATGCATAATATTTAAAATATGTAATTCTCCTCCTCCACTGAATTGAAACTTTAGATAATCAAATAGGTTTCATATAACTGAATCTCAATAGAGAATTGCTTGCAGTTGGTTAAGTTTATTCTGACATCTTAGGAGGGCACTTTTTTTATATATATATATGAAATTTATTGCCAAATTGGTTTCCATACAATATCCAGTGCTCATCCCAACAGGTGCCCTCCTCAATACCCATCACCCACCCTCTTCTCCCTCCCACCCCCCATCAACCCTCCGTTTGTTCTCAGTTTTTAAGAGTTTTGGCTCCCTACCTATTTTTTTTTCTTTCCCGCCCCTATGGTCTGTTAAATTTCTCAGGATCCACAGAGGAGTGAAAACAAATGGTATCTGTCTTTTGCTGTATGACTGATTTCACTTAGAATAACACTCTCCAGTTCCATACACATTGCTACAAAAGGCCATATTTCATTCTTTCTCCTTGCCACGTAGTATTCCCTTATGTATATAAACAACAATTTCTTTATCCATTCATCAGCTGATGGACATTTAGGCTCTTTCCATAATTTGGCTATTGTTGAGAGTGCTGCTATAAACATTGGGGTACAAGTGCCCCTATGTATCAGCACTCCTATATCCCTTGGGTAAATTACTAGCAGTGCTATTGCTGGGTCATAAGGTATATCTATTTTTAATATTTTGAGGAACCTCCACACTGTTTTCCAGAGGAGCTGCACCAGTTTGCATTCCCACCAACAGTGCAAGAGGGTTCCCATTTCTCCACATCTTCGCCAGCATCTATGGTCTCCTGATTTGTTCATTTTGGCCACTCTGACTGGTGTGAGGTGGTATCTGAGTGTGGCTTCAATTTGTATTTCCCTGATGAGGAGCAATGTTGAGCATCTTTTCATGTGCCTGTTGGCCATCTGGATGTCTTCTTTAGAAGTGTCTACTCATGTTATCTGCCCATTTCTTCACTGGATTCTTTGTTTTTTTGGGTGTGGAGTTTGGTGAGCTCTTTATAGTTTTTGGATACTAGCCCTTTGTCCGGTATGTCATTTGCAAATATCTTTTCCCATTCTGTTGGTTGCCTTTTAGTTTTGTTGATTGTTTCATTGGCAGTACAGAAGCTTTTATCTTCATCGGGTCCCAGTAGTTCATTTTTGCTTTTAATTCCCTTGCCTTTGGGGATGTGTCAAGTAAGAAATTCCTGCAGCTGAGGTCAGAGAGGTTTTTTCCTGCTTTCTCCTCTACGGTTTTGATGGTTTCCTGTCTCACATTCAGGTCCTTTATCCATTTTATTTTTGTGAATGGTGTAAGAAAGTGGTCTAGTTTCACTCATCTGCATGTTGCTGTCCAGTTCTCCCAGCACCATTTGTTAAAGAGACTGTCTTTTTTCCATTGGATGTTCTTTCCTGCTTTGTCAAAGATGAGTTGGCCATATGTTTGTGGGTCTAATTCTGGGGTTTCTATTCTATTCCATTGGTCTGTGTGTCTGTTTTTGTGCCAATACCATGCTGTCTTGATGATGACAGCTTTGTAGTAGAGGCTAAAGTCTGGGATTGTGATGCCTCCTGCTTTGGTCTTCTTCAAAATTACTTTGTCTATTTGGGGTCTTTTGTGGTTCCATACAAATTTTAGGATTACTTGTTCTAGCTTCGAGAAGAATACTGGTGCAATTTTGATTAGGATTGCATTGAATGTGTAGATAGGTTTGGGTAGTATTGACATTTTAACAATATTTATTCTTCTAATCCATGAGCATGGAATGTTTTTCCATTTCTTTATATCTTCAATTTCTTTCATAAGCTTTCTATAGTTTTCAGCATACAGATCTTTTACATCTTTGGTTAGGTTTATTCCTCGGTATTTTATGCTTCTTGGTGCAATTGTGAATGTGATCAGTTTCTTTCTTTGTCTTTCTGTTGCTTCATTATTACTGTATAAGAATGAAACTGATTTCTGTACATTGAGTTTGTATCCTGCGACTTTACTGAATTCATGTATCAGTTCTAGCAGACTTTTGGTGAAGTCTATCAGGTTTTCCAAGTATAATATCACGTCATCTGCAAAAAGTGAAAGCTTGACTTCATCTTTGCCAATTTGGATGCCTTTGAAATCCTTTTGTTGTCGGATTGCTGATGCTAGCACTTCCAACACTATGTTAAACAACAGCGGTGAGAGTGGACATCCCTGTAGTGTTCCTGATCTCAGGGGGAAAGCTCTGTTTTTCCCCATTGAGGATGATATTAGCTGTGGGATTTTCATAAATGGCTTTTATGATGCTTAAGTGTGTTCCTTCTATTCTGACGTTCTCGAGGGTTTTTATTAAGAAAGGATGCTGAATTTTGTCAGATGCTTTTTCTGCATCGATTGACAGGATCATATGGTTCTTATCTTTTCTTTTATTAATGTGATGTATCACACTGATTGATTTGTAAATGTTGAACCAGTCCTGCAGTCCAGGAATGAATCCCACTTGATCATGGTGGAATAATTATTCTTATATGCTGTTGAATTTGATTTGCTAGTATCTTATTGACAATTTTTGCATCCATATTCATCAGGGGTATTGGCCTGTAGTTCTCTTTTTTTGCTGGGTCTCTGTCTGATTTTGGAATCAAAGTAATGCTGGCTTCATAGAATGAGTCTGGAAGTTTTCCTCCCCTTTCTATTTTTTGAAACAGCTTGGGAAAGATAGGTACTAACTCTGCTTTAAATGTCTGGTAGAATTCCCCTGGGAAGCCATCTGGTCCTGGACTCTTATTTGTTGGGAGTTTTTTGATGACTGATTCAATTTCTTCACTTGTTATGGCTCTGTTCAAGTTTTCTATTTCTTCCTGTTTGAGTTTTGGAAGTGTGTGGGTGCTTAGGAATTTGTCCATTTCTTCCAGGTTGTCCAGTTTGTTGGCATATAATTTTTCATAGTATTCCCTGATAATTGCTTGTATTTCTGAGGGATTGGTTGTAATAATTCCATTTTCATTCATGATATTATCTATTTGGGTCATCTCCCTTTTCTTTTTGAGAAGCCTGGCTAGAGGTTTATCAATTTTTTTTTTGTTTTGTTTTCAAAAAACCAACCCTTAGCTTCATTTATCTTCTCTACAGTTTTTTAGATTCTATATTATTTATTTCTGCTCTGAGCTTTATTGTTTCTCTTCTTCTGCTGGGTCTAGGGTGTCTTTGCTGTTCTTCTTCTATTTCCTTTAGATTTTGTATTTGGGATTTTTCTTGTTTCTTGAGATAGGCCTGGATTGCAATGTATTTTACTCTCAGGACTGCCTTCGCTGCATCCCAAAGCGTTTGGATTGTTGTATTTTCACTTTAATTTGTTTCAATATATTTTTAAATTTCTTCTCTAATTGCCTGGTTGACCCATTCATTCTTTAGTAGGGTGTTCTTTAACCTCCATGCTTTTGGAGGTTTTCCAGACTTTTTCCTGTGGTTGATTTCAAGCTTCATAGCATTGTGGTCTGAAAGTATGCATGGTATGATTTCAATTCTTCTATACTTATGAAGGGCTGTTTTGTGACCTAGTGTGTGATCTATCTTGGAGAACATTCCATGTGCACTCGAGAAGAAAGTATATTCTGTTGCTTTGGGATGCAGAGTTCTAAATATATGTCAAGTCCATCTGATCCAATGTATCATTCATGGCCCTTGTTTCTTTATTCATCCTGTGTCTAGATGATCTATCCATTGTTGTAAGTGGAGTATTAAAGTCCCCTGCAATTACCACATTCTTATCAATAAGGTTGCTTATGTTTGTGATTGTTTTATATTTGGGGGCTCCCGTATTCGGCACATAGACATTTATAATTGTTAGCTCTTGCTGATGGATAGACCCTGTGATTATTATATAATGTCCTTCTTCATCTCTTGTTACAGCCTTTAATTTAAAGTCTAGTTTGTCTGATACAAGTAGGGCTACTCCAGCTTTCTTTTGACTTCCAGTAGCATGGTAGATGGTTCTCCATCCTTTCACTTTCAATCTGAAGGTGTCCTCAGGTCTAAAATGAGTCTCTAATAGACAGCAAATAGATGAGTCTTGTTTTTTTTATAGATTCTGATACCCTATGTCTTTTGGTTGGAGCATTTAGTCCATTTACATTCAGTGTTATTATCTAAAGATATGGGTTTAGAGTCATTGTGATGTCTGTAGGTTTCATGCTTGTAGTGATGTCTCTGGTACTTTGTGGTCCTTGCAACATTTCACTCACAGAATCCCCAGTAGGATCTCTTGTAGGGCTGGTTTAGTGGTGATGAACTCTTTCAGTTTTTGTTTGTTTGGGAAAACCTTTATCTCTCCTTCTTTTCTGAATGACAGACTTGCTGGATAAAGGATTCTCGGCTGTATATTTTTTTCTGTTCATCACATTGAAGATTTCCTGCCATTCCTTTCTGGCCTGCCAAGTTTCAGTAGATAGGTCTGCCACTAGTCTTATGGGTCTCCCTTTATATGTTAGAGCATGTTTATCTGTAGCTGCTTTCAGAATTTTCTCTTTATCCTTGTATTTTGCCAGTAACTATGATATGTCATGCAGAAGATGGATTCATTTATGTCTGAAGGGAGTTCTCTGTGCTTCTTGGATTGCAATCCCTTTTTCCTTCCCCAGATCAGGGAAGTTCTCTGCCATGATTTGTTCAAGTACACCTTCAGCCCCTTTCTCTCTCTCTTCCTCTTCTGGAATTCCTATTATATGGATAACGTTCCATTTCATTACATCACTTAGTTCTCTAATTCTCCCCTCATAATCCTGGATTTTTTTTTATCTCTCTTTTTCTCAGCTTCCTCCTTTTCCATAATTTTATATTCTAATTAACCTATTCTCTCTTCTGACTTTTCAGTCTGAACTCTGGTCGCCTCCATTTTATTTTGCATCTCATTTGTAGCATTTTTTTTAGCTCCTCATGACTGTTTCTTAGTCCCTTGATCTCTGTAGCAATAGATTCTCTGCTGTTCTCTATACAGTGATTAATTTTATGACTATTACTCTAAATTCTTCTTCCGTTATATTGCTTAAATCGTTTTTGATCAATTTTTTTGCTGTCGCTACTTCCTGGAGTTTCCTTTGAGAATTCTTCCGTTTTGTCATTTTGGATAGTCCTCGGATGGCGCAGAACTGCAGGGCATTTCCCCTGTGCTGTCTGAAGTAACTTGTGTTGGTGGGCGGGCCGCAGTCAGACCCAATATCTGTCCCCAGCCCACCGCTGGGGGCACTATCAGACTGGTGTGTACCTTCTCTTCCCCTCTCCCAGGGGCAGGACTCACTGTGGAGTGGTGTGGCCCCTGTCAGGGCTACTTGCACACTGCCAGGCTTGTGGTGCTGCTTCAGTGGGATCTGGCGTATTAGCCGGGGTGGATCCGCAAGGTGCACAGGGGTGGGAAGGGCAGGCTAAGCTCACTTTGCTGTCAGTGGTCCCCTGCAGGAGGGGCCCTACAATGACTGGGAGGGAGGCAGACCAGTTGGAGTGATAGATCCACAGAAGTACAGCGTTGGGTGTTTGCGTGGTGCAAGCAAGTTCAGTGACGGGAACTGGTTCCATTTGGGTTCGACTGGGGATAGAAGAGAGATGGTGCTGGCCAGCGCCTTTGTTCAGCGCCACGCTGAGATCTGTCTCCTGGGGCTCAACAACTCTCCCTCCCAGTGTCCTCTCGCCCTTCTGCTCTCTGAGAAGAGCTGTTGACTTATAACATTCTAGATGTTAAGTCCCGCTGGCTGTCAGAACACACTCTGTCCGGCCCCTCTGTTTTTGCAAGCCAGACTCTGGGGCTCTGCCTTGCCGGGTGGGCTGCCCCTCCACCGCCTCAGCTCCCTTCCACCAGTCCGTGTAGCACGCACCCCCTCTCCGCCCTTCCTACCCTCTTCCGTGGGCCTCTTGTCTACGCTTGGCTCCGGAGAGTCTGTTCTGCTAGTCTTCTGGTTGTTTTCTTGGTTATTTAGGCAGGTGTGGGTGGAATTGAAGTGATCAGCAGGACGAGGTGAGCCCAGCATCCTCCTATGCTGCTATATTCCCTAGTTCAGGAGCGCACTTGTTACCATGAGCACTGTGTGTTGTATATAAGTCATGAAATAAAGAATTCTACTCCTGACACCAATGCTGCACTGTGTGTTAACCAAATAGACTTTAAATAAAAATCTGAAAAAAAATACAAAACTTTCAAGTTGAAATAAAAAATCTACATAAAGAGAAATAATAAAAGCAATGCATTTCCGTAGAATGTAAAAAATAAATAAATAAATAAGTGACAGATCTACCATTGTCTACCATAAAGATATTCTTAATTATAGAATAATTTACTGCTGAGTCTACTACCCAGTTACCAAGCTGAGGCTATAAGATGAACTTCTTTGTTTCGTTTCACAATACAGAGTAGATCAAGAATGAGGAATGACTGCAGTCTTTTATAAACCTCTGAATTTGAATTTGGGGTTTGACAGAGATCATAGTTTCATTTGGAGTGTTTTACCACTCTGTCTCTTTTTTCATCAGAAAAAGGGTGAAAATAATTCACTTAGCAGTAAATGAGATTTTAAAAACTAACATCTTGTTGCGATGACAAAAATATTAAAAAGAAAAAAAATAATTAAGACTTAGTAAAGCTAGTTGGTTGATGTAGTACTACCTTACTAACTTGGGAAGCTGACACTGAAAAGAAATCATTCAAATTACAGAAAAAGATTAAGTGCTGAAATTTTTAAATAAGAGGACATTCTGTCTTACAGCATGACATAATTGAAACAATAATCTTAGATTCAATGTAAAACATAAACACAGTCTCAAAGTACAGAAAAAAATTTTTAAGTATCATTATTTAGTCACTATGTGATTAATGTATGTAATTAATATGTGCTAAGTAATCAGACAGTAAACAGTTTCCACCTTCAGAAGGCTTACATTGGAGATGCCTGGGTGGCTCAGTCAGTGAAGCACCGACTCTTGATTTTGGCTCAGTTCATGATCTCACGGTTTTTGGGATGGAGCCCCATTTCAGGCTCTGCACTGAATGAGGAACTTCCTTAGGATTCTTTCTCTCCGTCTCTCTCTGCCTCTTCCACATGCACGTGCACATGTGCATATTCTCTCTCTCTCTCTCTCTCTCTGTCTCAAAGCAAATAAATAAACATAAAAAATAAAAGGAGGCTTACAGTGTAGCAAGGGAGATAGATGGTAGAGAAATTTTGACAAAATTTATAATTAATTAATATTGTGAATAGTGTTAGCAAGAAGTCTCTGTGTTTTGAAAAGGGGTACACAACTTAGAATAAGGATAAGTCTTCCCTAAGGAAGTGATGTATGAGTTAAAAACTAGATAATGAACAGAATAAGGTAGTTACACTGGGAAATAGGATTTGTGGATGGAAGTGATAATGTATGGCAGGATGAGGCCCCAGAGCACAGGACCCTTTCAAATGTATAAAGGTTTTTAAACATAGTATCAAGAGCAGTTAAGAGGCCAACAAAGAGTGTTGAGTCAGAGAGTGACTTGATCAAATATCTTGTTTAAAAATATCACCCTGTGTGGGACATGAATTAGGGAAAGGCAAAAAAGGATGAGGGACCTCAGTGCAACAGTCCAGATGAGAAACAAAGGGTTAGGTTTTGGAAGCAGAAGAAGAGGTAAGAAAAGTGATCTATGAAAGTTAGAAAGTGTAACTGATATAACTTAATTTTTGAGCGAATGTGGGCGCGAGAAAGGAAGTGTAAAGATTACTTCGAATTACTGGCTCAAATTTCTGAGTGGAGCACTGTGCCATCTACTAAGATACCAAAAACAGGCAGAAAAAGATATTTGGATATCCTATATTTTAAAGGCAGTCTTTAAGATATCAAGTGATGAGGCTGAAGTAACTGGATGTATGGATCTGAAGCTCAGAAAAGAGACAGTACAGAGATCTACATTTGGGAATTACAGTGAATATATGATATTTCAAGTTGTGGAAATTCATGGACTCCAAGGGAAAGTATGTAGAGTGAGAGAAGCCATGAAGAGCTATAGCCAAGCCCTGAAGCTCTGTAACATTTGGAAGCTTGATTGAGGTCAAATGTCCAACACTGGAGACAGAAGGAGTGAGTAAAGGCATGGATGGGACATGGGAAAAATTACTGTCCCATAGAAACCAACAACAGAGAGCGAAGGGGGAGCAGTCCTTTGCCCTGGATGGCGTGATAGTGGAAATAAATTGGGTGTCCACTGTACTGAAATTCATTACAGATGTTAGCAGGAACTAATAGTTTTGGTAAATTCGTATAAGAAAGTTATGGATTGAAGTGTGTAATAGTGTGATTGGGATACGAGGAAATGCAACTATAAAATGTAAATAAGTTTTCAAAGAAGTTTTGTTGTGAAAGACTACGCAGATATAAATCAATTGCATGAAGTGAATATAATGTCAAGAGAGAAGCAGTATAACACATTTTTCAAGGCCACAAAATCTGGCAACAGATGGCCTGGGTTTGGACACTAGCTCTGTGACTTACTAGCTCTTGGTCTTAGATAAGTTACTTAATCTTTCTGTGCCTCAACTCCTTCATCTCGAAATTGGTGACAATAATTATTTCATCGCACCATGTGGGGAAAAAAAAAAAAAGACATATACATAGCACTTAGAACCAGCACTTAGAATAACACTGTGTTTGTTATTATTTTGTTCAACATATAAAAATTCTCAGTATGTTCAAATGTCAACTGGAAGAATCCAATATAAAAGATAAAAAGCGAAATAATTTATCATTATCTTTAGGGGGAGAGATCATGAATCATCCTAATCATCCTGTTTTTGCTTAAGAGTAAATTCTACTTTTTATGATAAGCATTTTATCACTTTTATAATAAGTACTAAATATTACTTTAGAGGAAAATACATAATGTCATGAAAACCATGCATACTACGTTAAAAAAACAATAATGAAAACTAGTATTATGGCCAGGTTTTGTTGAAAATCATATATATATGTATGCATACACACATATATGTATATATTTATACATACATATAATACTAAATCATATATATTAAATCATATATGTATACACTAAAACATAATAAGTACTAAATATTACTTTAGAAGAAAATACATAATGTCATGAAAACCATGCATACTATGTTAAAAAAACAATAATGAAAAGTGGTATTATTATGGCCAGGTTTTGTTGAAAATCATGTATATATATAATACTAAATCATATATATATATATATATATATATATATATATATATATATATACACACACACACACACACTAAAAAATATTTACCAAAATATCGATAGTAGCTAGTTATGAGTGGTAGGGTTTAAAATATTTCAATTTTATTTCCTGTGCTCTAGTGCATTTTCTAAATTTTCTACAATTAACATTAATGTTATTTTTGTAAGTAGAAAATGCTGCTTAAAAAATTAAAGAGATTTTTCTCTGGAGTCTGGAAGCCTACAAATTAGGGCTTGCTCAGAACCCAAAGCTACTTAGTTGATACTGAAGTCCTGAACCCATCAATCTTGCGCCACTGTGTGAGCACTAGCCTATTCCATCCAAATCCCTGAGGTTTAAGCAACAATCTTGTTAGCTACATACTGCTGTCCAAGCAATCTTCATAAAATGCAAATCTGGGCCTGGCATACCCCTACAGTAACTCTTCCTTGTGAATTAAACAGCCCATTCGTAGGCCCCACCAGACGCATTCAGAAGTAGAAGATTTATTGAATACACTTCTTACTTATGGCTTAATGTCTTTCGGATGATTTATTGTCCAGAGGCCTTTCCTTTCCTTTCTCACTTAGCCAAGTTTGACCTATCCTTCAAAGCACTGTTGTGTCAGCTAGTGCTCCCAAAGCACACTAGAGTGATGCCATTCCATAATGATTTTCTCTTTAAGTAGAAAACTCTCAGCCACCTGGATGCAAGCAACATGCACATACACACAATTTCTACATACACGCACATAGCTCAATAGGTTCGTGGAGGAGCAGAGCAAATGTGAAGCAAATGGGAATCGAGCGGACCTAAAGATTCTAAAGCCTCTGTGAAAATTTTCTAAGTTTTAAGCTTTCAAACTAACTGTTAAAGAATAGCCCAAGACTTTTTTTCATTTATGTCTGAGAAAGAAACTAGAATGAATTCTAAATAAAAGGATTTAGACAGGAAAGACTAGACTTGAGAATACACATTGGAATCAGAGACCAAACGTATTTGGGTCATCACTGCACTTCAATGGATAATTACACCTGAGGCTTCAATAAAAAGATTCATTTCATTAGGAACACTCAAGCCTAACTCGGGAAATAAGCCAGCTGATCTGACCATGGTGGAGGTAAACAGGATAGCAACCATCTCTTCGGAAAAGAGATTATAAGCTACCTCAGAAGAGTACAAGGTCAGGTTCTGTTGGATTCACTCCAGACTGAATACAAAGCCATTAGTTGGTGGCTCACCCACTAATATTGCACCATTTTCTCACTTTGTACAAAGTTAATTACATCCATCACACTCTGTCATGTTCAGAAAAAAAAAATCTGGAAAAATATATCCTTTTGTCTTTCTTTTTATGACTGACATTCTTCAAGTTTTTAATGATTCTTTTAACAACAAATCTGACTAAAACCCATGCTAAACAATCACTAACAATAACTACAACTATTAAAAGTTGTACTTTCATAGTAGTAGTACTATGAAATAGGAGTACTAACTACTATTATGAAAAGAAATTCTTCTTTCCCAACCCCAAAAAGTTTCTATAATTGCTGTAAGAATTGTGTAAAAAAAATTTTTTTTCATGGTACAAGCATATAAAGCACAGACAAGTTAATAAAGATCACACTTATAAAGCAGCCAGATGCCTTGCCCTCATATCCATCACTTGAGATTTCCCCCGATTTCTGGTGAAATTGGTCAAGAGACCTGGAAGGAAACTGTAGTTAGCAAATGAAGAACCAGTTTAAACTCATTCTAGTTTGTCACTTAGATTGTAAATACATGCAGAGGCTTGGATTTATGTATTTGTACATCTATTATATCTAAAAGGGAAGCTCCATAGGTAAATCACAATGTGATAAAAAGTAAACAATTATCACAGGACAAAACACAAAAATGAAATAGTGAATGGGGAAAGGAAGGGAATAAAAGACAATAAACTCAAGTTGGATAGAATCACACAGATTAAGCATAAAACATGTGCCTGATCTCTCTACAAGTCAAGACAGAGAAAACAGATTGGCTTCTTAAAGTAGCAGGGGGAAAATAACAATAAAAATTAGCTGACGTGTAGTGCATACTTACTATAATTACGCTTAGCATAAATACTTCACATGCATTAAGTTATTCAATAATCACAAATACAGACAGTCCCAGACTTACAGTGGTTTGACTTATGCCTTTTTGACAACAGTGGTGTGAAACTGATACACATTCAGTAGACAATGTATTTTGAATTTTGATCTTTCCTCAAGCTAGTGCAATGCAGTACAATCCTCTCCTGATTCTGGGCACTCCCAGGGAGCTGCAACTCTGAGTCAGCTGTGTAACCGTGAGGTCAACAACCGATGCGCTCGCAATGACTCTACACCCATACACTCATTCTCTTTTTCACTTTAAGTACAATGTTCAATAAATTCAACACATTACTATAAAATAGGCTTTGTGTTAGATGATTTGCCAAACTGTAGGCTCATGTGTTTTGAGCACATTTAAGGTAGGCTATGCCGAGCTATGATGTTCAGTACGTCAGGCGTATTAAACGTATTTTTAACTTAGGATATTTCCAACTTACAATGGCTTTATCAGGACATAATCCCATAGTAAGTCAGCCCAGATCAGTAATTCCTTTTTGCATATGAGCTAATTAGTTTGAGTGAATTGCTCAAATGATCATCTTCTCAGTCCAGAACCCTATATTAGAGTTCTCTAAAGAAACAATGAGAACCAACAGGATGTGTGTGTCATATGTATGTATGTATGTATGTATGTATATATGTGAGAGAAAGAGTGAGAAATGAGAATGAGAGAGAGAGAGAGAGGCAGGTTTATTTTAAAACACTGGCTACAAAATGAACTTTTGGGACCTCATCAAGATAAGAAGCTTCTGTACAGCAAAGGAAACAATCAGCAAAACTCAAAGGCATCCTACAAAATGAGAGAAGATATTTGCAAAAGACATAAGAGATAAAAGGTTAGTATACAAAACCTATAAAGAACTTACCAAATTCAATATCAAAAAATAAATAATCCAGGGAAGAAATGGGGAGAAGACATAAATAGACACTTTTCCAAAGAAGACACCCATACGGCTAACACACACATGAAAAGATGTTCAACATCACTCATCATCAGGGAAATACAAATCAAAACCATAATGAGATACCACCTCACACCTGTCATAATGGCTAACATGAACAATGCAGGCAACAACAGATGTTGGCAAAGATGCGGAGAAAGAGGAACCCTTCTGAACTGCTGGTGGGAATGCAAACTGGTGCAATCACTCTGGAAAACAGTATGGAGGTTCCTCAAGAAATTAAAAATAGAACTACCCTACGACCCAGCAATTGTGCTACTGGGTATTTATCCAAAGGGTCCAAAAATGATGATTCAAAGGGGCACATTCACCCCAATGTTTATAGCCACACTACTGACAATAGCCAGACTAGGGAGGGGGCCCAAATGTCCATTGATGGATGAATGGATAAAGAAGATGTGGTATAAACATACAATGAAATATTATTCGGCGATCAAAAAGAATGAAACCTTGTCATTTGCAACAACATGGATGGAACTAGAGTGTATTACGCTAAGCGAAAACAGAGAAAAACAAGTTTCATATGATTTCACTCATATGTGGAATTTAAGAAACAAAACAGATGAACATAGGGGAAGGGAAGGAAAAATAAGATAAAAATAGGGAGACAAAACATACGAGACTCTTAAATATAGAGAACAAACTGAGGGCTGCTGGCAGGGGATGGGCTAAATGGGTGATGGGCATTAAGGAGGACACTTAATGGGATGAGCACCAGGTGTTATATGTATGCGATGAATCGCTAAATTCTATTCTTGAAATCATTATTACAATATGTTAACTAACTTGCATTTAAATTAAAAAACTGTTAAAAAATAAAGCAGTCTTGAATAAATATTAAAAAATAAAGGAGCCTTGAAATCTACCAGGCAAAACAAATGTATCAAATTAGTGTTTCATACAGAATATTTTTTAAATTTTTAATGTTTATTTTTGATAAAGAGAGAGAGACAGAGTATGAGTGGGGAAGGGGCAGAGAGAGAGGGAGACACAGAATCTGAAACAGACTCCAGGCTCCAAACTGTCAGCACAAAGCATGATGTGGGGCTTGAAATCACGAACTGCAAGATCACGACCTGAGCTGAAGACAGACGCTTACCAACTGAGTCACCAGGTGCCCCTCATACAGAATATTTTTAATAAAAAAATACTACTTTATTTTTAGAGTACATCCTTCCTGTATTTTTGATGTTCACAATATCCATACCTTCTTAAAATAGCAGGAATAGCATTTAGTAGGCTTCCCGCACCTACCCCCGCCTTTGTCTTTTCTTTCTATGGCTTTAGGTGACAAATTAAAATTTGACACACTTAACTTCAGACACATTATTTTCCCTCTAGTTTTAATATTGTGTGAATTTTAAAAGTCCAAAAACCATGGCCCTAAGGTATGTCAGTAGAGTTTTAGGTAAGAAGATTCTGAGATGTATGACTGAACAAAGAGAAATAATCGGAACCCAAAATATTTCTGCCATGGAAAAGAAGTAAATCCAATTATCTGAAGGAATATCTATGTATGTCAGTGTGAAAAGATATTCTCCAGCATACATAGAAAACCTTCGTGACTAATTCACACTATGTGTTTCATAACTGAATGCATTAGCAGGTGTGTCTGATTAAAAAAAATATATCAAGTCTGTGCTGAAGATTTTCCTTCACTCTCAGATTGAAAAACAATGTTGAGGACTGAATCAGACATCTATTACTAAGTTTCAAGCCTCCCCAAACTTCCTGGCTCAGAAAACAACCATTTGTATTTCTCACGATCCAGTGTGCTGGCGGGGTCCCCATATGTGGCTTCTGCTCAGTGTGGGGAGTAGATAGGGACAGGTGGAACAAAGCCTCATACATATGCCTGCCACGTGGTGCCAGCTTATGTCTGGGCCCTTCTCCCCATGTTAACTTGCATTCTGGCCTCCGCTGGTAGCCTCAAAGCTGCATTCCAATGAACACATGCTTACCAAGCCTCAGGTACAGCCTCATCATAGGGTGGGCTGCTGTGCAATTCACCAAAATAAGTCACTGGACTGAGTGAGTTCAAAGAGACTGGGATTCTGAATGGTATGACTCCTGGAGACACGTCCCCACAGCATTCTACCATGGGGACCCTGTGCCCAGGTCCCGTTTATTACCCCAAGTTTTCAGTACAACTGTCGTTGAAAACATTATGAACATACATATTTCCTAAGGTCTGTTTTCGTGGCAAAATGAGTCAGAGAGAAAGACAAATACCATACAGTTTCACTTCCATGTGGAACCTAAAAAATAAAACAAATGAACAAAGAAGCATAATACTTGATCTTAACTGTAGAAAATGCAGATGATGAGGATACCAATATCAAACAGGAATGTTGGATGGCAAAGAGCTACAGCTTTAGAAATAATTTTGTCTACTGAATTATAAATGAGATCAGATTTATACTGCACTGCAAAGTTTAAGATGTATTAATGAGTTACTCACATGGACAGAAATTTAAAACCTTAAACCTATAGAATATACTACTTAAAACTAGATTTATGTCTTCTTTTTATTTAAATTTTTTTTTATTAACGTTTATTTATTTTTGAGACAGAGAGAGACAGAGCATGAACAGGGGAGGGGCAAAGAGAGAGGGAGACACAGAATGTGAAAAGGGCTCCAGGCTCTGAGCTGTCAGCACAGACCCCGACGGGGGACTCAAACTCACGGACTGTGAGATCATGACCTGAGCCGAAGTCGGACACCCAACCGACTGAGCCACTCAGGCGCCCCGTAGATTTATGTCTTTTAAATATAATCATAAAGCTAAAAGTAGCAGCAAAAATAGCAGCAATTGAAGATGTGTCACCTTACCTGGTGAAGAGACATTTTTTAAGGCTTACTTTCCAAATTTTTTTGAAAAAGATTTATTTTTATGGATTTGAGAATTACTGATATATTAGGTCAAAAAGTAGAGTAGCAACAAGTTAAAATATTTACAGTTCCTTTTCCTGCAAGCGCTGCTTCATGAATTATGCTACAAGGCAAAACAATAATTAATTTCCTCATTGGACCCTGGAAACATAATAAGATATAATTGAAACATAGAACGCATTATTTTTATTCAGCTTCCTGAGTAGGCTCATCCTTTTCATTTCAATTAGGTACTCCTAAGAACAGTACCGTATAGTTGAATTTCAGAGTGTGGAGAAGGAGAAATTGGGTGAATCGCATTTTATAGATGGATGGATCTAGCAGAGTTATGAATAGTCCCATAATATTTGTAAAACCATAAGCACCCTCCTTTTTTTTTATATGTAATTTGTTGTCAAATTGGTTTCCATACAACACCTAGTGCTCATCCCAACAGGTGCCCTCCTCAATGCCCATCACCCACCCTCCCCTTCCCCCCCATCAACCCTCAGTTTATTCTCAGTTTTTAAGAGTCTCTTATGCTTTGGCTCCCTCCCTCTCTTTTTTTTTTTCCTTCCCCTCCCTCATGGTCTTCTTCTATTAAGTTTCTCAGGATCCACCTAAGAGTGAAAACATATGGTATCTGTCTTTCTCTCTATGACTTATTTCACTTAGCGTAACACTCTCCAGTTCCATCCACATTGCTACAAAAGGCCATATTTCATTCTTTCTCACTGCCAAGTAGTATTCCATTGTGTATGTGAACCACAAATTCTTTATCCATCATCAGTAGATGGACATTTAGGCTCTTTCCATAATTGGAAAGTGCTATTGTTGAAAGTGCTGCTATAAACATTGGGGTACAAGTGCCCCTATGCATCAGCACTCTTGTAGCCCTTGGGTAATTCCTAGCAGTGCTATTGCTGGCTCATAGGGTAGATCTATTTTTAATATTTTGAGGAACCTCCACACTGTTTTCCAGAGCGGCTGCACCAGTTTGCATTCCCACCAACAGTGCAAGAGGGTTCCGTTTCTCCACATCCTCTCCAGCATCTACAGTCCCCTGATTTGTTCATTTTAGCCACTCTGACTGGTGTGAGGTGGTATCTGAGTGTGGTTTTGATTTGTATTCCCTTGATGAGGACTGACGTTGAGCATCTTTTCATGTGCCTGTTGGCCATCTGGATGTCTTCTTTAGAGAAGTGCCTATTCATGTTTTCTGCCCATTTCTTCACTGGATCCTTTGTTTTTTTGGGTGTGGAGTTTGGTGAGTTCTTTACAGATTTTGGATACTAGCCCTTTGTCTGATATGTCATTTGCATATATCTTTTCCAGCACCCTCCTTTTCTTCCCCACTTGTTTTTATCACACAAAGTCTTTTTAAGTCTTCCTTCAACCCTCAGCTACTCATTAACGATCGCCCATTGAAAACTGCCCTCTCCCTCATTCCTTGGCCCTCACAACCCCCTTATGCTCATCTGCTTTTTATTTTTTCCTTCCCACTTGCCACTTTCTAACATGTTATATTTTCCATAGTTATCAATCAATTTCTTTATTATCTGTCTACTACCCTGGATTGTAAACTTCACAAAGCCAGGCAATTGTTGTGTATGATTTATTTGCAAATGTATCTAAAGATCTTTGACCACTGTCTATCAAACAGTAGGGCTTCAACAAATATTTGTTGAAATAATTATGTTAATTCAAATGAGATAGGTGTCTCTTCCTTAGGAACTTAAGAATTGGGGAAGTGAAAAATAGTCAAGGAATATGAACAAGAAGTTCTTGAAAGGAAAAAGTAAACATTATAAAATAAATATCAGTGAAAAATCACTGAAAATTATAAAGTAGGGTAATACATAGCGTTGGCAATGAGTTAGGGAGACAAGTGAATATACTGCTGAAAGCTGTGTAAACTGGTACTCCAGTTCTAGGTTATTTTGTTAATGTAGAAGGGATTGTAGAATTGCAATTCTAAATAGGTAATCATCGCTGAGGAATCGATATTTCAGCAAAAATTTGCACAGACTTTTTAGAGCAAAAACAAGGGGGAAAGAAAAGGAAGCTGTAAAATGTGCATAATATTTGATATAAAAATTAAATTTAGGGGCACCTGGGTGGCTCAGTTGGTTGAGCATCTGACTTTGGCTCAGGTCATGATCTCGCGGTCTGTGAGTTCAAGCCCTGCGTTGGGCTCTGGGCTGACAGCTCAGAGCCTGGAGCCTGCTTCATATTCTGGGTCTCCCTCTCTCTCTCTCTGCCCTCTCCCACTCATGCTGTCTCTCTCTGTCTCTCAAAAATAAATAAACACTAAAAAAACAAATTAAAAATTAAATTTATAGGAACATGAACATAATGGGATAAATATTGAAAAATGGATATTAGCAATTTTTTAGCTGTGAATAAAAAAAACAAATTTTTCAGAATAGGGGATTGCCTTGGGAAATCACATTTATAGAATGAAATTACTATGCAGTAGTTACAAAATACACAAGGGTAAGATAACCTTTTAATATTAGTAGTGGAAAAAAAGAGGTAAGAAAATATATGTATCTTAAAATACACATTATTGGGGAGGTCATTTATAAAGATAAGATATACACTCAAAATAAAAAGGCATTAAGGTAAAAGGATAAATACACACACACATACACACACACACACACACACACACACAAACACCAAGCAAATATCAAACAAATGTCAGTGAAGCTACAGCAGTACAGATTTTAAAAACAATCTCGTTGTATATAAAGTTGGACATTATATATTCTAACACAAGAAAAATCTTGCTGTAAAGAAATAACAATTTTTAGTTTCCATGCAGCTAATAAGAGAGATGCAAAACATGTACAGGAAAACTTTAAAACACTGAGAAAATCCACACTCACGGGGTGGGAATTGTAACTAACTTCTCAGTTATTGACTGCTCAAGCTGACCAAAGAATTAGAAAAATTGAACAAATGTGATCTGGTGGTTATATAATATGCACCTATATTCAATAACCAGAAAATTAATATTCTTTAAAAGCAGAATGGGTCCTTTATAATCCATCAAGATATAAGGCAAATACCAATAAACAGCAACAAACATCATGCAAATGATGTTATCTGACCATATTACAATAAAATTCAAAATTTATAAAACAGATTATATGGGTCTATAGATAAAAAAAAAGAAACTAGAACACACATTACACACATACACACATAGAGACACATTTTATAGATATATATCTAAAAATTATAGATAATTTTTGTATCAGTATAGATAGAAAATTTTTATGTGTGTGACTCATATCCAAAGAACATGTAATAAAATGCTAACATCTACCTAATTTCAGTGTTTTTTCTTGTAATATAGAATTGCTGTACTTTTACTACATGTTGCATTTTTTTATCTTATCGAGAGAGAGAGGGAAGGGAGAGAAATCAAGGAGATTTAATTATTTAAAAGGAGGTAAGGGACACTGGGTGGGTCAGTCAGTTAAATGATCGACTCTTGGTTTTGGCTCAGGTCATGATCTCACAGACCATGGGTTCAAGCCCCACATCAGGCTCTGTGCTGACAGTGCAGAGCTTGCTTGAGATTCTCTCTCCCATTCTCTCTACCCCTTCCCCACTTGCACACATGTGCTCTTTCTCTCTCTCTCAAAATAAATAAACTGAAAAAAAAGTTTTAAATCAATCAATCAAAAGCACTAAGATATATGGCCTCAAAAATGTATATATGCCATGATTAGTGTTCTACCTTAAAAAGTAATTTGTCACTGTAAGTATTCAGTAAGAACCTAGATGGCTGCTGATGCGTTATATAAAACAGGTTCCTGCATTCACTAAGTGGATTAACTAGCACCTTAAGTCATTTAAGATTTTTTTATTTCAAAATTGAATTTGTGGGGAAAGGGCAGGCTATAGTTTCGTGAGATATTTATGTAAAGGCCAAGAAAAAAAATCATCTGTACCAATTTCTATATCCAGAAATACCCCACAGAGAAAAATCACTTTTATCCTAATTCATTTTAACTTATTTTAAAATAGCCATTTTAGGGGCACCTGGGTGGCTCAGTGGCTTAAGCATCTGACTCTTGATTTTGGCTCAGGTCACGATCTCATGGTTCTTGAGTTCAAGCCCTACATTTGGCACTGTGCTGATGGTACAGGACCTGCTTGGGTGTCTCTCTCCCTCTGCCCTTCATGCTCTCTCGCTCTCTCTCTCAAAAATAAATAAATAAACTTAAAATAAAATAAAATACCAATTTTAGTGGGTACTATAAAAGATATTTTAAAAGTTCTAAATATAATAGGTTTACTGGTTCCTCCTTGCCTCCATGCTTAGCTCCCTGACTAGTAAGTAACCCATCAACCGCAGACCTAGAATATTATATAATATCTGAACATTTTCAGAGATAAATAATTAATTCTACTGGCACCAAAGGAACTCATTGGCAAAATGTTTAATATAAAGATAGAAAATAATTATTTGAACAAATCATTTTGGTACTGTGAAATTAGCATCTGAGAATAATGACAGCCTGAAGTCAGTGTGTTTTCTCTGTAATTTGTGAGGTTACTTAGCCCATCTGTGCCAAAGATTTCCAATTTCTATTTAATTATGGATTCTATAAACTTTAGATAAATGGTTTAAGTGTAATGGAAAAGAGATAATAGCTTGCTTTTCAAAGAGCATTTTTCATTCTATGACCTGAAAGCACATAACAAAATCCTTTTCCAATTTCTATACTATGCTGCAAGATTAATTAATACAATATTCAATAATGTACAAAGAATAGAAAGCTTTTATCAAATTGAATGGCTTTTCAGTCTAAGCAACTACATGGCACTGAAATAACATAAATTCAGAACAAATACTTATTACTCAGGTAAAGATTTGATTAGATTAGAAAAGTTTATGTAATAGTTCCTTTTTTCTAGAAAGAGAAAAAAATAGTGTTGGGTTGCATACCGGTAATATATGGATTACCTGAGCATAATATTTAAAAGCATTTCTAAATGTAGAAAGGTAAAGTCTTCAGGTTAGAATGTAACTTAAGAATCACGTACTAAATACTGTCTAAGAACTCAATTAAAAGTTTTTTCGAGTATGTTGATTTGTCACATGACAAATCCCAAACACCAATATCTATTATTTTATTTATTTATTTATTTATTTATTTATTTATTTATTTATTTATTTGAAATTTCTAGGTTCTATTTCTCTGTGTTGAAAAAGTTACCTGGTCTCTTTGTGTCTTAGCCAGCTCCGTTTTACACTATGGATAATGTCTGTACCTACCCACCAGGTTGTTACCAGGTTCAAGTAGTAACCTTCAAACAATGCTTGCTTTGTCACTGGGTATTCCTTTCTGCATGCTTTCAAATACTAGCGTTTCCTAGAATTCCATCCTGGAGCCATTTGAGGAGGCACATCTTTCCCTTCTGTTGACTAACAGCTTGAGTTTCAAATTCACACTTACAACTTCCTAAATGACATCCCCAGTTGAATATTTTTCAGACATCTCAGTTCATCTTGTCCCTAAGTCATTATCTTAATCCCCATCCACACAACAAAACTCTTCCCACTCTCATGTATCTCCAAATTCAAATGCAGTGAATAGCACCTAAATCCAATCCATCTGATTGACAATGCAGTGCTGGGAAAATGGAAACTATCCTTCACTTAGCGACAATATTATTTTGACCCCAGACACAATTCTGCCTCCTGAATGTTGATTCACTCTTACCCCCAACAGCATTCTTCTGTAGCTCTCACTTCTAAACTACTGAAATTATCTCATCCCCCCACTTCTAGTTGATCTCCCATTAGCAGTTCAAACCACCTACGCTTCACATATCATCGCAGTAACATTTCCAGAGCACTAACATTATGTCACTCCCTGCCTACGATACACGGATGTCCTCCCTTTGTGTAAAGAGAGTGTCTCCAAATATTCAGTCCAAGAAATCTTTTAAGAAATTGCCCTGCAATTTCTAGACTCATCCCTTACCACTTTCTTTTCCCAAGGGTCTAGACTCATCCCTTACCACTTTCTCAGTTCACACTCTGCTTTAGACCCACATGAATACTTACCACACCTCCAAACATATATTTCCTCTTTCCAACTTCAGTCCTATCTGCTTTTCTCTCTGGCTTAACTCCCACGGCATATGTATCTGGGAGTCTGAGCACACACATGATCTTCTGTGAAATGATCTCGGATTCTTCCCTTACTTTCACGTAGTGAACTGTGATCCCTTTGACTTTTGTTAATACCTTGAGCATAATTCTCATATCGGTCTTCTAAAACTGTGATGTGTTGATCTACTTTTCCAATCTCCTTCAGGAGATAATGAAGAATTTGCACTAGGTCTGATTTTCCAACACTTATGGATAGTAGCTAGCACATTCTGGGTGCTGAAGAAATGTTAAACAAATAAAGAAATGAAAAAAAAAAAGTAAAGATTGCTATGTCCATATATTTGAATACTTTAGGAATAAATCATATTTCATCTTGAAACCTACAACAGAATTTAAATATTTAAATTTTTCCAGTAATATCTCAGTTTCTATTTTTTTACTACATTCTAATGTTTTATGTTTAATTTTCAGTCATTAGTAACATCCTCCTAATAGCTTAATGTGCTTTATCACTTTTACGATGATCATTTTGTTGGATTTACCTTGTCTTCCCAAAACTACCATGTAAAATTTATCTAATTGAAAAATATCTTTAACTTATAAAAAGTAACTACATTCATATTTTATATCCATTGTGTCCTAGCTAAATTTTACACATTATTTCCAAAAATCTGTAGCTATTATGATGTTTTACATCATCCTATATGATTGCTTTTTTATTTAAAGTTTTGTTGCTGTTGTCTGTTTCTTTAATCTGGCACTTGTTAGATATTTGTTGGATACGTGAAAAAATTCTACAGTGAAAAATTTATACATTTGTCTAAAAACAAAAACACCAGAATTGGAGAATATTTCAATTACTTACCAATCTTACTATGTGATTTTATTTTGAATAACTTACTGACATAGATAGAGTCAAGACAAATAAATTCACAGAACTATGTAAAGGTCTGATTTTCGTGCATTAAAGCTGAAAAAACAAAGTTCAAGAGAATTTAAGAAGTATCTTCTAAATTTAGTTTCAAACTAGTCTTACCTCTTAAATATGATTTCCTAAAACCCTATGATGACTAATTTTCATCACACTCCAAATCTAAATAACCCAAAAATCAAGAGTGGGTGATATATACTTTAAAATCTCTAGATTAATTTCTCTATCCCTAGATTAGAGGTAACACTGAGGTAAATACACAATGATAATTCATCAGTGCACTCATTCAATCCACACTGAGCATATCCTGACTGACAGACTCTGCAAGACACCCAGAACCATAGATGAGTATATCATAGTCACTATATTAAAAAAAAAAAAAAAAAATCACAATTAACAAATTGTGGTTCACTCAAAGGATTATAGGGGCCATGCAGGAAACACAACTAAAGCAAATCAGATAAGGGAAAACCACTAATTCAACATAAAAATACATTTTATGAGTATTTTTAGGGACATAACAGGAAGTGGCAGGGGCTCTTGTGAACTGTAGAGTATGTGGCTTTCATATGGAGGTAAATCACTCCTGAGAGCCTACCACGTGTTACTCCCCTAAGAAAATAGGAACCCAGAGCTGCCTGATAACCCAATTTTCAAAGCAAAGACTCAAATCCAGATTTTCATATGAAGTCCTTCAGGGTTCAATCGTCATGATCAACTATAAGCACACTAAAAACAAAACAAAACCCTGTGGGGATCCGTATAGTACAGCTCAACAAAACACCCATATCAACTAGTTCTGGCCTGCGGATCACCAGATCAAAATCTCTAGGTTGAACTCCAGTCTTAGATTGTAACATAAATCTATTTAGTTATAGGTATTTTTGTTCAGTGCCTCACCAAAATGAGTTTTATAACTTAGCAGTTCCTACTGGAGTTGACCTAAGGCAAAGAAGGAAAGTCAACTTGCCCCCAATGCACCATCAGAGAGACAGGGATTAGGTTTTAAATTAGCTATGAGTTCAATGCTTATTCCTCATCCATGCCTCCCTCCTCTTCCTACTATTTAACTTGCTAGTCAGCCTGCTTCATCCTTTATCTCGCGTTTGCATATACTTTCCAGATAGGAAATGTGAGTAAACATGGATATGCTATTTATAATGAGAATAAAAATTAGTCACCTCTGAAATAGTCTATGATGATAACAGTACATTTTCTGAAGGAGTCTGACAGAAGCTGAGAACTCAAACATAAATAATGTTTTATCTCCCAATCTGGCAAAATATATATAAGTAAAGTATTTCTCAGTTTAACAGCAAATTCTCCTTGGTATACCACTATGTATTATCATATGATGTCTCATGAAATCAATATGCCTTCTTATAGATTCTGATCCGGAGGCAAATTTCAGGAATGTTTCCTTTTCCTCCTTGATAATGTTCACTTAGTGCTCTGCCTCTTTACAACAAATCAATATGAAAAAAAAAAAAATCTCCTCCACCAC
The DNA here is from genome assembly GCF_028018385.1 of Neofelis nebulosa. Lineage (NCBI taxonomy): Eukaryota > Metazoa > Chordata > Mammalia > Carnivora > Felidae > Neofelis > Neofelis nebulosa. Next base: position 82,492,068 of record NC_080785.1, on the reverse strand, counting down.
CTAAAATACTATTATATTTCATATACATATACTATGTATGTGTGTTTCTTATATTAAAACATACATATAAGGGAGCACCTGGGTAGCTCAGTCAGTTAAGCATGTGACTCCTGATTTGGGCTGGGGTCATGATCTCAGGGTTTGTGGATTCGAGCCCCCTGCGGGGCTCTGCACAGACAGGTTATAGCAGAGACCCTGCTTGGGATTTTCTCTCTCCCTCTCTCTCTGCCCCTCTCTCACTAGTGCTCGCTTGCACTCTCTCAAAATAAATAAATAAACTTAAAAAAGGTTTCTAAAAAAAATATGCACATGATGGACTTAGAGAACTTTGGTAACATTTAAATCTTTGTTGCTTGAGTAATCACTTATACACTGAGACTATTCTGTTGCTCAATAGCCTCCGAGTAGTTGTAAACTGCCAAAAGATAGGTAATTCAATTACAGTGGCCAAGATAACTGGCTTGACAAGAGGCAGAAAGAAAATGCAGCAAAAAAAGTCTTAAAAGATAATTTTCAAAATAAGAGGCACAAATATGATTATCATGAAGACATAAAATGAACATGTATCAAAGATTTTAATTAGCTTGTTAATTAATGAGGGAATTAACAGATGTTACAACTGATTCAAAAGAGAACTCAAAGTACCAAACCATATATTTATAGTCAGTTAACGATACTGAAATGAATTTTCAAATTGATACATAACAGCTGATCATTACCTACAGTGAGAATTACAATCCACAAGAAACAATTTTTGTTTCAATAGACAAGATTTTTTTTTCACATTATTAGAGGGTTTCAACAACTTCACTTCTACCTCTGAAAAGATGTAAAACAGACTAATGAAAGGCAGGCAAAGGTGGAGATAACTCAGAAAGGTTAGCTAGTCCAAAATCCATTAACATTCAAAGTCCTTCATGGTTTTTTCTTATGGTAATAAAAAGCATTTGCTCATTTCAGAATTAGGTGAAACATTAGACCCAAACATTCAAGAGTTAATATTGCCTTAAACACATTCTCATCTCAATAAGAGACCAGCTCTAGAAATCTGAGTTATATAACTTCAAATTCTTTATCTGTTTTAGTGAAAACTCATGATCTCAGAAAGAATATGAAAGAAATGGAATTTGTAACCAGAAGACACAGAATCAATCTTCACTAATTAATCTTCACCAATTAATGTAGGTATTTTATGCTTTCCAGTAGATATAGCAGAAGTAAATATATCACATATCTGAAATTCCGATTACAGTAGACAACAACATTGGCAAAGAGAAACTCAAACTGCTGGAGTTTAAAAACAACAACAACAAAAATCTCAGAATATTTGCTCTGAAAAGTTTCATCTGTGATCGTGGACAGTTTAATTTTTAACGTCTCTGTGCTCAAGGTTCTTCACACAAAGTCATGATCATAGTATCAACTATGGCTCTCTCGTCATTGTTGTCAGGATAAAATTACCAGTACATGCACACAAGCTGTGCACGGTATCTACAAAAGGTACATCTGTTCACTACCGGGTAAATGATCTTTCTAGATGCTTCCCAAAGCAGAAGCTGGAAGGTTGACACCAGAGATGTCTATCTACACAAGGCACATCTCTGACCAAAAAGACTTCACAATATGGAGACCCTGATGTTTTGTCTGGATTTGAATCAATTCAAATTAAAAAAAAAAAAAAAAAAAAGTTTTTCAAACTCTCTACATAAGGAGGCAATGGATGGAAATTAAACTTCTTGAGACGACACTCTGAGTCTTACAATGGAAACAAAACTGTAAGGCATTTAATGTTTGGGGGCATATAAAGCTAATAATTACTACAGAATAATTGTAAAAAACATATCAGATATTCATATTATGTTATTAAACACACAAAGTCTAGCTTTTGGGTTTTGTGGTTGCTCTTGCATCCATTTAGTACACCAATTCTTGCGGAGGTCTTGTTACACCATCTCATACCACTTGCAACTGCAAAGCAAGAGAAACACAACCCATGATTTCACGGAGAACAACAAAACCTTTCTGGGTCCAGCTTTATGTTTGGCACAATGAACAAAGGCATTAGTATTAAGACATCCTTTCTCTTAAGAAACGTGCTATTTTCCTAGGAAGGCAAGAGACACACACGAGACAGGTAACAAAACAAATCAAAAAGTAAACAAAGGCCAGAATCAGTTACAGAAAGAGATCAAGCCACGCCCAAGAAAGGTCTTCATTTAAACATCTAGCCTTATCTGCCAAATCTGGCAGAAACACTTATCGGTTGCCAGGAATTTATAAGAATGATTAATTATGCATTTATATATGCACTAAATAAAGAACATGGGAAGATAAAAATAAATTCCCCTCAAGAACGTGGAAATAAATAAGGGCCTGCTGAGGTTTAAGTATAAAATCAATACATATGGATCAATGAATATACTTCTGTGAAGTTCTCAGAGCAAAAATGCTTGAAAGTAACACACATATACAAAGAATGTGGGAGTCATAAAGGAGTGGAGGGGAATGGCTATCCAACACTAGAAGACAGAAAAGAGAACAGCAAAGGCACAAAATTACCAGTGCTCATCTAAGCACCAACCAGGGAGATTCTTGGTACAAAGACTGACTACTGGGTCTCCTGAGGCAAGACTACACCATTTGTGAAGGTAGATGTACCAGGCTACCTCTTCCTAAATGCAATAGACAATTAAATTATGTAATTAACAACTTTGTCCTAATTTCCTGCCCAAAAGAACAAACTTGGGATTGCCATAGAGCTTCTCTGATGGTTTCCCAAGAGTGAGGGAAAATGCCAGAAAAAGCATATGAGTGCCCTGCCCTTTTAAGCTGCATTTTTCACAGGAAGAGTAATTATAATAGGGAACATTTTCTGAGTAATTACTATGTGCCAGACACTGTTCTAAATGCTTTACCTGAATTAACTCTACATCATCATAACAACCCTATAAGCTATGCCCAGTTATTATCCTCATTTTGCAAATCAGGAAACTAAGGCACAGAGGAGTGATGTAATTACTAGAAATTACACAGTTCAAGGAAGCCACTGAGACAGGTTTCAGATCCAGGCAATCTGATTCCCAAGTCTTGGATCTTTCTTAAATACTATACTATATTGCTTCCCACAGTAACTTTTTTTTTTTTTAATTTTTTTAATGTTTATTTATTATTGAGAGAGAGAGAGAGGCAGAGACAGAGTGCAAGCAGGGGAGGGGCAGAGAGAGAGGGAGACACAGAATCTGAAGCAGGCTCCAGGTTCTGAGCTGTCAGCACAGAGCCCGACGTGGGGCTCGAATTCACAAACTGTGAGATCATGATCTGAGCCAAAGTCAGACGCTTAACCGACTGAGCCACCCAGGTGCCCCTCCCACAGTAACTTATTAATTAACATACTATATTATGCAAAGTACTTCTTTATTAACTGACTTTATAATTTATACAAAAATATTTTTATGAGTTAGATGGACATAAATCAGCGTCTCTAAATCCCCACCAGTTGGAGACCTTGTAAAGTTTCATTTCTGGGCTTTTCAATGCTAGTTCTAGATAAAGAAACAAATAAACAATCAAATAACCAAAAAAACACATTTTTAGGTGGCCATTTTCCTCCTTGTGGACACTGATCTTGACATGAATTTTCTTTTTACTTTCCTATGCACAGATTCTCATCTATTTCTATAAAACATATATAAAACCTAACACTGTGTATATGAAATAGGACAATAAATTTTCAAATTAACCAGATTTAGTATTAAAAATACCAACGGGTTCATGGGGCGCCTGGGTGGCGCAGTCGGTTGAGCGTCCGACTTCAGCCAGGTCGCGATCTCGCGGTCCGTGAGTTCGAGCCCCGCGTCGGGCTCTGGGCTGACGGCTCGGAGCCTGGAGCCTGTTTCCGATTCTGTGTCTCCCTCTCTCTCTGCCCCTCCCCCGTTCATGCTCTGTCTCTCTCTGTCCCAAAAATAAATAAAAAACGTTGAAAAAAAAAAAATTTAAAAATACCAACGGGTTCTATAAATAAAATAGTGCTTCCTGATATAACAAATCATACAGGCAATAAATGCAACAAATTATCATTTAAAAAATTTTATTGTGAAAATCAGGCCAAATAAAAAATAATGTGTTACTCTTAAATGCACCATTTTGAAGTACCTAAATGATGTGTAGTCATTATCTTTCCGTTTCCTTAGCAGTGAAATACATCACAGTCTTCTACCACACATTATGAATTAGTCCTTTTTAAGTTTGTTTTTTTCTTCCACACAACAAAATAGGCTTTTAGAAAAGGTACCAAATGATAACTCTCTTATTTTACCCTAAAGATGATGTGCTTTTTGCATAGCTAAGGCCAAGGTTAAGAAAACTTTCCTTTACACAATTGTTCTTCATAGGCTCTTTTTCATATTTCAAATGTCATACATCCTCATATCTATTTCCCTTAAAAAAAAAAAAAAAGGCAGAAACTTGGCAATATCCATGCACCAGCTCCCAATTTGTTTTTGTGAAAGTGCACAGTCTGGGTAGAGAAATCAAACATCGGGAGGCAGGTAATGTTCTTCCCACCAGCTCCCTGAGCTCCTCATGTAAAAAGGACATGGCACAAGGTTGGACACCTACTATCAGAGGCCCAACAACAGATGGACTGACAAAGAATTAGCACTGCTGCCAAGATCTCGAAATGTCAAAATAAAATAAAATAAAACACTTAAGTTGAGGAAAATGGGGGAAAAATGTGTGAAAATGGGAACCTGAAATTAGAACCGATACTGAAGGAAATAAGATTAAAAATGTGTATTCAGTTGCTGTTAGGAAGAACTCCATTCATGTGTGAATGTTTTAACCGAAAGAATAAAGAAGACTGTTTATTTTTTGATGGTAAAGTTTAAATGACTGTCTCTTCTGTTTACTTAGGAAGCCTATGCTAAGAACAAACAAAGAGGTTTGGCCCATTAAAGAATGTGTCCTTCGATCTTGGCTTTGGAGCAAGGTTATTGTTTGAACAAGTGGTAGAGTTGGGACAGGGCAGAGACGAGAATTAAAATGATGTTTAAGGGACATGTGGGTGGCCCAGTTGGTTAAGCAGCTGACTCTAGGGTTTGGCTCAGGTCATGATCTCGGGGTTTGGGAATGTGAGCTCCACGTTGGGCTCCATGCGGACAGCATGAAGCTTGCTTAGGATTTTCTCTCTCTCCCTCTCTCTTTGCCCCTCCCCTTTGTATGCACATGCGTGTGCTCTCTCTTTCTCACTCTAAATAAATAAACTTTAAAATAAAATGATGTTCAAGAAAGAGGGCTACTATGGAAGACATTTTATGTCAGGTTCACGAATGTTGGAATCATCCTTAAACAACAGAGAAATCACTGCCGTATTCTGAGTAGAAAAGCATAATGTACGACACGAAGAAAGTAAATATTAAGACAATTACTCTGCTACATAGTGTAGACTGAAATGAGAAGTGTGGACGCTGGGTGCTGGCCTACCTGAAAAGTCTGCTAGATACTGTGAGGGTGACCCAAACTAAACATCAACTTTCATTTCTGGCTGTCACAAGGGTTCAACCAGCACTCCCAGGTCTGAAAGAAGAGCCCACAGCAATTCAAGTGCTTTATTTATTGCTTTGAACCACAAAGGAATGAGCAGTCCTCACTTAAAGATGACTAAAATTGGGTAAAGGGGGATATGGACTCTGTTTCTTAGTGAATAAATTTTGGCTCTGTGAAAGTCTAAAAGAACAAGAAAGTCTGAAATCTTTGTGAAGACTCAGAAGAAAAGTACACCTCTCAAAATGATTTATTAAAGAATCAGAAAAAATAATTAAAAAATGATTTGGCAATTTTGCAACACTGTTAAAAAATGTTTTTTATGAAACAGAAGGAGAGGATCTGGAAATGAAACTACACCTTCTACAAGGCAATGGGAGAAGGATGAGGAAAGGAAGAATTAAAGTTAAACTGGTAATGCAGTCACAGAACAAACTCTATTTTGATGTTAGAAAAGAGGAACAGAGGGGCACCTAGATGGCTCAGTGGGGTAAGCGTCCGACTTCGGCTCAGGTCATGATCTCGCGGTCTGTGAGTTCGAGCCCCACGTTGGGCTCTGTGCTGACAGCTCAGAGCCCGGAGCCTGCTTCCAATTCTGTGCCTCCCTCTATTTCTCTGCACTTCCTTCACTCACACTCCGTCTCTCTCTCTCTTTCAAAAATAAATAAACATTTAAAAAAGTTTTTAAAGAAAGAACAGCAGAAACATTAACGATTTTGAGAATGTTACAAGAATGCAGCTGAATAGGAGATTAAAAAAGAAAAATGAAGATGAACAATGAAAAAACATGAAATGAAAGAACTATAAATATTCTATAGACTGAAACCAGGATAAATGGAACAAGTGTAATAATCACAGGCACAGTTGGCAATATTTTTCCAAGCCAACAAAGGACCAAATCATGAAAATGGGTTCACTGAACTCCAAGAAAAATCAATGCAAAGAGGTATACCTAGATTTCTTGTTTTCAAATTATTACTGTAGCACCCTGTTTTTGAGAAGATACTGAAATACATACTACATTTGCAGCCACAAAATCATATTACCCTTCGGTATCATTAAATACTAATTTTTAACGTATTTTCAGAGAAAAGAAACCTTAAATAACAAACTACAAATAACTAAGTTATAGCTCCTATATGATGAAAGAAATACAATAAGCAATATATGAACACACATGGTTTACCATTAACTATACAAGATTTCCATGGGGAAAATTACTTGGCAACATACTTCAAATAAGAATTCTGCAGGGGCGCCTGGGTGGCGCAGTCGGTTAAGCGTCCGACTTCAGCCAGGTCACGATCTCGCGGTCCGTGGGTTCGAGCCCCGCGTCAGGCTCTGGGCTGATGGCTCGGAGCCTGGAGCCTGTTTCCGATTCTGTGTCTCCCTCTCTCTCTGCCCCTCCCCCGTTCATGTTCTGTCTCTCTCTGTCCCAAAAATAAATTAAAAAAAAAAAACGTTGAAAAAAAAAAAGAATTCTGCAATGGATAAAATGTATTATAAATGAATTGAATTTACTTTCTTTTTCTAAGAATCTTTCCAAATGAAACACCCTAAAGGGCATACATTTTTTTTTACAGTATTATTTATTAAAGAAACTAAATTAGAAGTTTATAGCAGTATTATTTATTAAAGAAACTAAATTAGAAGCAACTTAAGGACTCCACAATAAGTGGTCATACACTGACATAAAATTTATGTATCAAAGTTTACAAAATGTTTGAAGTGCCTGGGGGGCTCAGTCATTTAAGTGTTCAACTTCAGCTCGGGTCATAATCTCATAGTTCCTGAGTTCAGCCCCTTGTTGGGCTCTGTGCTGACAGCTCAGAGCCTGGAGCCTGCTTCAGATTCTGTGTTTCCCTCTCTCTCTGCCCCTTCCCCACTCGTACTCTGTCTCATTCTCTCAAAAATAAACAAACATTAAAAATATGTTAAAAATCTTTAAAAAAAGCAAAGTTTACAAAATGTTTTTAATACCACAGAAAATGTTTAGCACACAATTCTATTAGATGAAAAAGACATATACATTTGTAAACGTGTAGGAAGTAACAAATATGTACAGAGTGTCAGAATAAATGTGAAGAATAAAGAGAATAAGCAATGTGAAGAGTAGTTTCTGATTCAGGGATATCAGTTATAATATATTGCCCAGTTTGGTTAAGTAATTTTATGTATTTTCTAAATTTCCATATTTTTTCTATTATAACCAGGAAAAATATAGCAATAAAATAACGTCAGATACGGCATTCTGTTGAAGGAGTCTGTGTATGTTAGTATACAAGCTGAAATATATATGACAGAAATACTTAGTTTTGAAATTAGCCTAATAAGGGATATATTTTAATGGATGAAAGAGGTGATGGGATTAAGGAGTGCACTTGCAGTGATGAGCATAAGGGTGATTTGTGGTAACTAGTACAACACTGTATGTTAACCAACTGGAATTAAAATAAAAACTTAAAAAATTAATTAAATGTTCTTAGCAAAAAAGAAAAAAAATCATTATAAACCCTATTTTAAGTAGGGACATACAAATCATCCTGTTAGGTACATACATATTAAATATTGATATTTTTTTAGATAATGTTAATTTCCCTAAATTTCAGGGAGAAATTACACCATAGTGTGAGTTCGTGGTTATTATGTGCTCTATTACACTAACATTTTTGACACTGAGTCTGGAAGTCTATACACAAGGATGTAATTGAGGTGCGCTGACTGAAAAATTCCACGTCATCAAAGAATTTATATCAAAGAATACATTCTATATTCTAAAATACAAAATACTTTGTTTTTTGTTTTTTTTTATGTTCACTACTTTTTGAGAGAGAGAGAGAGACCGAGCACAAGCTGGGGAGAGGCAGAGAGAGAATGAGACAGAATCCGAAGCAGTCTAGCTCTCAGCTATCAGCACAGAGCCCGATGCAGGGCTTGAACCCATGAACCGTGAGATCATGACCTTAGCCAAAGTCGGTGCTCAACTGACTGAGCCACTCAGGTAGGTACCCCTATGATACAGAATACTCTTAAACATGACTTTCTTTATAAATTTTTTTAGGATATATATTAGACGGAAACACATTTTTTAGAATTTGAGTTAGGCAGGAAAAAAAAAAAAACCATGTTTGGAAGGTAAAGTAAAGGAAGTAAGAATGAACGCGGCATGCTGGCATATAAAAAGTTACACCATAGCTCCCTGTCTGCTGATGTTTCCAGCATCTGCTATGAAATACAGCTTCAATAAATATTCCTGAAATCAATGTATTTACACATGAATGAATGAATGGTGAGGGAATGAGTAAATGAATAAGAGTATATAAATGTAAATTCTGTGAATTGTTAAAAAAAAAAAAAAACTTAAAGCATTTTTAGTTCCCTCAACTTGTGTTTTGCTTTCCTTGTAAATAGTGTAGTTATTTTAGCTTACATAGACCAAATGAATTTTAAACCTTATATAGGTGGAATAAGGCAAGAAGAGAAGCAGAAATAAATAATTACGTTCTTTGTTTCAATGTTAAACTGATATTTAGGCGAAACTATGTAAAAACCTGTATTTTATAATGTAATATATTGCATTTAACATACTGTAAATCAGTTGTCTTCCAGTCATGAATGTTTAACAAGAAGATGAGACTGTCAGAGAAATACGAAATAATTTAAAGTTATATATGGCATGTTCTGGGTTGGTACATTCTTAATAGGCGGATTTGTTTTGCCAGAAGATCTCATGCAAAGGGCAACTGATTCAGGTTAGTCTTTGAAGTCAAAAGAAAGAACAGTGAACGATGTAAAATATTGGTCAATTATAGGAAGACACAAAGGTATCATGCAGGAGAATCACTGTCTCATTTTTACTATATAAGTATCACTTTGACACACTATTCTTTATCTCTACGAAGCAGTGTGTTGCACTCTCATCGAGGCCCAAATTACTATTCCTACTGAATATATTATGGCTAGAAAACATTTTAGATTCTGGGGCAAAGACTGAAGCATCTGCAAAAGAAACTGAAATACCAGAAACACACAATACCTTAGTTCAAGAGATGGAGGGAGGAGGCACTTGAGAATGACCCTTAGTTACCAGTTAAAAATGCTTAGATGTGTGGCTTCCCCTAAAAGGGGAAGGAGAACACAATAGTCTGGATTTCAAGTCTTCTTTTTAGTTACATGAATTAGAACTTTTAAACTAGATCACTTCAACTAACATAGGTAATGTATCCTATTTAATTATTCACTAACTGGGGGCTCCTGGCTGGCTCAGTGGGTTGAGCTTCCAGCACTTGACTTTGGCTCAGGTCATGATCTCACAGTTCATGGGTTCAAGCCCAGTGTTGGGCTCTGTGCTGGCAGTGCAGAGCCTGCTTGGGATTCTCTCTCTCCTTCTCTCTCTGTCCCTCCCCTGCTTGTGCGCTCTCTCTCTCAATAAATAAAGCTTTAAAAATATATTTTAATTATTCACTAACTGTAAAGCATAAGTAGAGCCCTTCACACAAAAAATTATTTTTTTAATTTTTCAATGTTTTATATTTATTGATTGATTGATTGAGAAAGAGCACAAGTGGAGCAGGGGCAGAGAGAGAAGGATACACAGAATCAGAAGCAGGCTCCAAGCTCTGAGGTCAGCACAGAGCCTGATGTCACAGTATGCTAAATCATGACCTGAAGTAGGCCACTTAACCGACTGAGCCACCCAGGCACCGCCCCCCCACATCTTCCTTCACACAATAATTATTAAATAAGTGGCACACATCCAAAGAAAATCTTTAATTACTCAGATCCAGTGTTTTGATCTCTAAGTGCTTATGAGATTGATTTCTTTGAAAGAAGCATTAAAAAAAATTCCATGCTTTATACGTTGTTGCATTTGATTGCAGCCCATCTTTCAGGGAGGTGCAAAATTTGGTGACAGAGGACAACACTGAGTGATTTGTCCTAACTAATACCATGTTGACCCTTACACTGAGAAGAGCTAACTAACAGCCTGAAAACACTGGCTAGGGAGTCCTATATCTAAACTGATTTTCCAATTTACTGGCAATGTGATCTTGGACACGTTTCTCAAAGTTTAAGGCCATCAGTTTCTTCATCTATATAATGGAGGTAAAAATGGTTACTTCTTAAATCTATAATGTGAAAGAAATGAGCAAACATACTGGAAGAACCAAACACACTAGTATAATACAATACGAATTCAGTATAGACTTCCTTCCTTCCTCCCTCCCTCCCTCCCTCCCTCCCTCCCTTCCTTCCTTCCTTTTGTGCCCTCCTTTTCTCTCTCTCCGTTGCCTCCCCTCTCCCACATTCATTTCCTGATATACTTACCAGACTAGAGAACTAAAAACACATTTTGGTATATTCGGAGCAATACCAGCACGCTTTAAAACAAGGTAAGATAATATTACGGTTAAAAATAAAAGGCATCTAATTTTTAGGGTGCTTAATTTTAAGTGACTTTACATACATGATTTTATTTAATTTTCCTATAAAAAGAGAATATACAAAAAGCAAAATTGTAATCTTTATCACGAGATAAGAAAATTAAAATAAAATGTATTTAAGAATCTCTTAAAGACTGCAAGGACTTGTGGTATGTATTGTATAAATTGTTTAGATGGAACTGTAAGCATTCTAGCAAGATAAAATTATAGAAATTAAAATTTTAAATTTTATGTAAAAATAATTTGTCAATTGTATATGCAAATATTTAGCTCAAAAAGCAAAGTGTCTTCTGTGAAGGTAGCTGCCAAATGATGGCAACATTATAAAAGATTTTTAAAAAATACCAGGATCATTCCTTAGGACTAGCTAAGAGTAGCCACTAGAAACAGGATTATTTTAAGAATCACCACCAATATTTTTGAAAAATCTTCTCTTCTATAAATATGAAGATGTAGAACACGCAAACAATATTTGTTGAATATGAAAGAAGTGTTTCATCCTTTATATATCATAAAATTCCATATTTTCTTTCAAAATAGTCATGCCCATCTCTTATAGAGTAGAAACTATTTCAGCTGTAAGTCTTTTTGAAGCCTGCACAAAAAAAATTCCTTAAATTGGAAAAAGTTATAGCATATTTCTTTGCCTCATGTTAGAAACACACAATAATGGGGCGTCTGGGTGGCTCAGTTGGTTAAGCGTCTGACTTCATCTCAGGTCATGATCTCACGGTTCTTGAGTTCAGGCCCCACGTCAGGCTCACTGCTGTCAGCACAGAGCCCTCTTGGGATCCTCTGTCCCTTCGCCTTCTGCCACTTCCCTGCTCACATTCATCCTCTCTCTCTCTGTCTCAAAAATAAATAAACACTAAAAACACAAACACACACACAATAACTCCTAAGTACCTCTGGTATGAATGAACCATCTGAAAGCCTGAATATATGGGGAAAAGGTACATATTACTTGTTCCCCAAGATGTTTATGTACAAAAGTAGAAAAACAGAAAGCTAACTTTAGTCTTTACTGCACCTTCAGACATATCACCTTATTTTTAATTATTTGCCGTGAAGTCAGTATCACATGTAAAATGCACATACCAAATCTCTGAATCACACTTTACAAAAACTGTTACCACTATTTGACCTGCAAAATTTACTGCCACAAAGCAAGTCAAATTTTAAACATGAATTATTGAAGGTCTATAGAAAGCTGATATTAGTATATAGTAAAATGAGTTATAATTTGCAGGTAATATTCATTCACTAGCTTTGTAGATTATAATGTAAAAATCATAGCTACATGAGCACAATACAAAAATTTATTATTCTTAAAATGAGTTTGCTCCATTTATCCACACATCTCCCACCTGAAACCCTCTTCACATAGCCAAGTATATTGCATTCTGATTGGGAATTAGAGAGCCATAGAACAGGGCATATCTTTGAATTTGAAAGTAATAACTATGTAAAAGCACTAAGTATTAGCCCCTAAGGGCTTTAAGCACAAAAGATTATGCCCCTGAGCAGCAAGACAAATGATTACATTTCAAGCAACAGTGTCTTCACTTGGAAAACAAAAAACAAAACAAAACAAAAAACAAAACAAATATAGTGTATCTGGGGCCATAATTAAGGGACACTTAATGCTGTTTGGGTCCAAGCTTTAACAGTTCAGTCAAAAACTAACTAAACGTGTCTTGTGCCAGAGTGGTGCAGAGAGTACTAAAAACTCTCTAACTTATTGATGCCATTGACAGTAGGGACAATGGTGCCTGGGAAATTTTATGGTGTCTCCACCTTGAAATTTCAAAGACCATTCCTAGAAACTTTTCTCTGGAATGCATATCAAACTAAGGAGATAGAAATGCTACCTTGCTTTCTCAGTTGACTCATCTTAACCATTCTATCACTCATTGATCATTTACTACCCGCTGGCCACAGGCCAGTCACCACGTTAAGTCCTAATGATACACAATCAGATAAGAAAAGGCTTGGTTCAGCTTTAAGAGCCTCACAACTGATGGACTGAGAATGACATTTAAAACTCTGATACAATTTGGTAAGTCCAACAGTTAGGATCTATACAGAGCTCTGCATATATAGCAGAGACCTACAAATAATTATTCTTGTCTGAATATGAAAACAGCCCTACAGAGAATATCCCTTTGATCTGGGAGCTGAAAAACTACTGGGATTCATTAAAATGAAAGAAGATACGTCAGGTATATATAATGGCAAGAGCAAAGGCATGGACAAGTGAGAACCCTTACAATGTTCTCTGAGTGGACAGTTGTCTTCTAAAAACAACTGTAAACTGTTTGCGGTTGATATCCTTAGCTTCCATCTTGGGCCCTTTTGCCTCCGTGCAGCTCACACTGCCGTGTAGGTGTAACAACAGAGACAACTATGTAGCATGGCTGGGATTAGAGCAAAGGAAGAGAGGAGCATGATTTGGAGCAAATTTAAAGGGATGTGGAAAGGCTGAGTAGCCATGTAATATTTTTAAAAATTAAAATTTATGTAAAAGGGGTGTTTGGGTGGCTCCATCGGCTAAGCGTCCTACTCTTGATTTCGACTCAGGTCATGATTTCACTGGTTCAGGTTTGAACCCCGCATTGGGCTCTGCGCTGACAGCACAGAACCTGCCTGGGATTCTGTCTCCTTCTCTCTCTGCCCCTCCCCCGTTTGCTCTCACTTTCAAAATAAATAAAAATAAACTTTAGATAATTATTAAAATGCAAAAAAAAACCTGATGAATAAAATATGAAAGCAGTAAATACAGACAGGTGGTAGTTAATATGCATTACTGAGCAATGGGAGGAGTCATTCCAATCAGTCCCCCCACCCCCACCCCTGTCTTCTCAGTCTACAAGGGTCCCCCTTCTGGTCCAGTTCAGGCCCTACAATGGCCTAATATTCAGTTTTTATTATAGACATTTTATTAATGTTTTCTACCTGCTTCAAAAAATTGGAAGATATTTTAACAAGCATATACTAAGGTACACATTTTTATTTTTCCTCAGGCCCCATATGACTCCAGAAGATCTGTCCTACACAAATCTATTCCTAGATCTGCTTTGGACTTGCTCTAGGATCTCGGAGGAGTCACTTAGCTCCTGTGAGATGCAATGTTCATATGTACTCATAAATTACGGGTAACAGCAACTGCTCTAACAACAGAGCTATTGTGAGGAAAATACTTTGAGAAGGCTTTACAAATTTAACTTACAGCTCATACTATATCAATTTAACAACCTCTGATCAATTGCAATTCACAGACATGTCATATGCATGTTCCAAACATCTATTTCCTACTACACTATTAGACAGAGGCAGGTGTAATGTCCCCTTAGTAGCCTAGGGCCATGAGAATTAAAATGCATGTTTTACTACCAGACTAAAAGTATCTAAAGGTTCTTGACTTAAGAGTCCATAGACAGTTACATCAAAGATCTTGGGACTTTTTAACTTGAGGGTAAAAGCTAACATCCTAAATTGGGTACCAGGTATTCTCTCGTTAGCTCTAATATCCTGGATGTCACATGGGCACAATTTCATATCGTCACTGATAAAATACCATATTACAAGTAGGAAGAAAATGGTAAAATTAAGATAGAATCTATGAACAAATGCAAAGGCATTCTGAGCCGTTTTCAGAATCAGCTCTTACATGCACCTGTAATGTCTTATTTTTTTTAAGAATCACAGTTACATAAAGAACAAAAACTACACCAAGAAATGAGGCTTCAAGGTAAATTCTTTTTCCCTGTCTCTCCATCCCTCCTCCCCTCTCTTCCTCTGTCTCTCAATCATTAGCTCACTCACACAAATGCTGGCTCTTACTTCAGACCCACTAGAAAAAAGCAAATGACCTCAAACAAACACATAAGTTCTCTTAACTAAGTTAAATAGGCTTAAGATTACACTTGGCATAATCTTTTAAATTTTTTTTTTTTTTACCCTTTTAAGTTTATTTATTCTTGAGAGAGAGCGCGCGCACACATGAGCAGGGGAGGGGCAGAAAGGTAAAAGAGAAGACCAAGCAGGCTCCATGCATAAGCACACAGAGCCCGATTCGGGGCTCAAACTCACGTGAGAACATGGCCTGAGCCGAGATCAAGAGTCAGATGCTTAACAGGCTGCATCACCCAGGCGTCCCATGGCATAATCTTTTCAATAATTCCCTTTACATCACACACACCCTTTTCAGGGCTACCCTTGAACTCTTCTTTGCTATACCTCCTTCTTTGCCTTTTCTTACTATATTTGATTAGCTGTTTTTTGTTTTTAATTCAGCTGCAGGCTTTATTATGTGGATGCTTGAATAGTATGGGGTTTTTATTTTGATTTCCCCTATCTACTAAAATTGTGGTCACAATCTTAAGACATGTAGTAGAACTAAAAGCTTTAACTTCTTTGCCTACACCCCTTGCATACCTCTGTCTACCAATCATTCACTCTTATTCTTCATTCTGTCTGTCTTCTATTTTCACCCTACAGCTCTTAGTATCTTAAGAGTCTCCCTGAGTCCCCCAGTTGACAAATTCATCATCCTTTGAGTACTAGACATTTCACCATTACTCTTTCATGAAATTTTTCTTTCCTTCTCTTTCTAATTGCAAATGCACAAGGCTCCCTTGGCTCTCTTTTCATCCTAGTTAATCTTTCACTCTCTACTGGTCCCTCTTCTTTCTATTTTTAACACGAGTGTTCTCCAAGATTTTGTTCTCTTGTTATCCTTTTCCTATCTTGAGCTTATACCTTTCCTGAACTCCAAGATATGAATTTCCCTTTAATTTTTTTAATTTAATGATTTTTACTTATTTTTGAGATAGAGAGGCAGCAGGAGAGAAGCAGAGAGAGAGGGAGACAGAGAATCCCAAGCAGGCTCCAAACTGTCAGTGCAGAGCCTTATGTGGGACTTGAACTCACATGCCGTAAGATTATGACCAGGGCCGAAGCCAAGAGTTGGACAGTTAACTGAATGAGCCACCCAGCAGCCCCATGAATTTCCCTTTTGATTTGATATAATTCCCTGCAGGCCTTCTAAACAACTTAGAAACACTGGAATCTAGTTTGACTACTCTTTTTCTTTAGGTCCCACATCCAATAATCTAGAGTCAAATCATAAAGTTTTAACGTTTGTAACTCCAAATGCCTGAGATGCCACTGAAAGAGAATGAAGCGTGGGGATAAAGTCAATTAGATTTGCTTAGGAATACCAGTCCAACTTCTCACTAGCAATATGACTTTAATCACATTACTTATTTATCCAAAGATTATAGTTACAACATCATCTAATAGGCTCCTGTAAAGATTAAAAAAGAAATAAAATGACCTTTGGAAAGTTGGATACAGCAGAACATCACTACATACATGGTCCCATTATTATTATGCCATTTCTCTATATGTAACCTGTTCCTCAAGTGTTACCTACATATTCCTATCTATGTACACAGATACCAGTTATTCAGTCTAGAATATCCTTCATCACACACTACTTAAACCCTACCATCAGTGAATGCCCATTTTATATATTCCTTCCGTGATGAAGGCTTTGCTGATAAATTCCCCTTGTGTACAAGAATAATCCTTCTTCCTTTGAACACAGACAATGCTTTGTACTTCTCTGTAGCCACTTTCTGTCCTTTATCTTTCAGTTGTTGTTTCCTCTATCAATGAGCTATCTCTCTCCCCAACATATTTTTAAATCCCTCAAAACATCCCTGCTACAAGGCCTTTCCTCACCTAAACCATTACTGAGGTTCCTAATATCCCTTCTACCTTTATTTGAAGTCAAATTTAGTTTATCCTCAAATAAAATGGTAAGTCCTTTGGAGGAACAGTATCATATTTATCTATTTCTTGTCTTCAATGCATACTAATAGCCTCATCCAAGTTGCTCAATAAACCTTTGTTAAATAAGGCTAATGTGAATACCTATAGATTGAGAATGAGTCCAATACGGTTATGGAAAAACTAAAAGCTATAGTCTCTACTACCTATTGTGACATTCCATGACAGAAAATCAGAAAAGAAACCACATTGGGGCGCCTGGGTGGTTCAGTCTGTTAAGCGTCGGACTTCAGCTCAGGTTATGATCTCACAGCTAGTGGGTTCGGGCCCCACGTCAGACTCTGTGCTAACAGCTCGGAGCCTGGAACCTTTTTCAGATTCTGGGTCTCCTTCTCTCTCTGCTCTCCCCTACTCATGCTCTGTCTCTCTTGGTCTCTCTCAAAAATAAACATTAAAAAAAAAAATTTTTTTAAAGAAACCACATTAACAAAATAAAAAGGAATTAAATTTCTCCTATATTTTCCCTAGGAACCAAGATATTTTCTACAAAAGACTTCTGAGGAAAAAAAAAAAAATCAGATACAACTTTCCCAAAATGATGCATGATTTTTTTTTATTTTTTTTTGATGCATGATTTTTTATAAGAAAATTATCACTCATTTCTTTATTCTTGCTTCTTTTTAGCCAAGTCTCTGACCTATGAGATTTATCCATCTAATCCTTGTGTATATGCTGTATTGAAATCATTGTGCAACACAGACCGTATTCGTGACTTAATTATATACATTTGCTCCTGTGCTTAGGTAGCATCCCTACTTTATTTTCTAGTTTTTATATCATAAGAATTTAAAGCCTCTTGCCCCAAACTGGCTGATTCCATTTGCATTACAGAAAAATGTGCTGAATGCTATACCACATGTAACACACACACACACACACACACACACACACACACACACACACAAATCCTTGTCTTCTAATACCCTTGGTTACAGTTTTACTTTGAATAAGCAAATGTTTCATACATCTGAGGATAATAATGTTCCAAATGGTCTCTGTTGACCAGATATAATGAAAATATGTTTCGAATTAAGGCTGTATTTCTCTTCCTTCCTAATGTGTATATCTCTAGGTATTGTAATGTTCATTCAGTTGCTCTGGCAACAGGTCTCTTTAATGTTCAGTTTTTGTTTTTTTCTTTTTGCTACTATCTGCAGGGTTGTAATGTTCCAGGCTTCAGAAGTACTAGCTATATATCCTTAGCTTCAGGCCATGCTTTGTTCCTGTAAATCAATTCCAATAACCTGGCTTTTGCACTATTTCTTATGAAACATCCATCAAGAAAAATTATTTCAAAATTGGAAATAGGTAAAATCAATTATTGCATGTTCTTTTAGAGCAGTACTGGTATGCATCTTTGGTTCGCTTTCTATTGACTAGGCTCTTTTATAACTTGGTAGGGCTAGAGGTTATCTTGCAGAAAATTTGTATCAATTGAAACGATCCTTACCTGAGAGAAACGTAAATGATTCATGTCTATGATAATGTAAATAAATGTTACCCAGGAGAGATGCAATTGGTTTTAGTCTAATAAATAATATAAGTCCAATTATTATAAAGTATTGCTCTGTAGGATATTCTCCATCTTTACATCTATTAGAAACATTTCAGCATTCATAACAGATTAAATAAACTCTGTCCTCCCAGATCTCTTTGAACCCAGTTTTGACATTTTACTGGTTACTTTGTTAATTAATGAATTGAAAAATATTTAAAATGTATTTATTTTATATGACATGAGAGCCATGTTATGAACATTGTGGAAATTAAATTTAGGAATCCAAACTTATTATTACAGTTTTAATACCATAAAAATCATAATGTGAATTAACATCTGTTCTACCCTTACTATGTGACAGGCTTACTCTGTGTGTTGTCTCTAATTCATTCTATTTCTCTATAAGGCTGTAACTCTTTAAGACTGTCACCATTATTATTACAGTGATTTAGAGATGAGAGAATTGAGACACAATAAGTGTAGTTTGTTGAAGTTTATACATCTCTATCTGAAGCCAGAATCATTTTATTTGATTCTGTATACTGCCTATAAGTAACTGTTTTTCTGAATTCATACCTTCCTACCAAATGGACTTTTTTTTGGGGGGGGTGGGGGGTGGGACTGTTATCTTGTTTTGATTGCTTTCCTTCTAAGACTCACTGCCAAATGCTGTTAATAGCCCACTGCCTCTTAAGCAATGCCTAATGTCTAATCTGGAAGGTGACCCTCAAACCTTATAAAACATCTTAGCACAATGGTTCTCAAATGTTAATATGTATCAGAACTTGCTTGGTAAAATACTGATTTTTGTCCCATCTCCCAAGTTTCTGCTTCAGTAGGTGTGGGTGGGAAAAAAGAATTTGCAACTTTTAAAAAATTTCCCAATTGCTGATTTGGAGACCACTCTTTGAAAACCACTGTCCTAGTACATACAGATCTTCCTTGACCTGTAATGGAGTTACCTCTGGATAAACCCATTATATATTGAAAACATCTTAAGTCAAAAGCCACACTTAATACATGCATCCTACTGAACATTAGAGCTTAACCTCCTTTTTTTTTTTTTTTAAATAAACATTTAAAAAATTTTGTTAAGTTTATTTATTTTGAGAGTGGGGGAGGGGCAGAGAGACAGAGAATCCCAAGCAGGCTCCATGTTTTCAGCTCAGAGCCCAACTCAACCTCACGAACTGTGAGATCATGACCTGAGCTGATACCAGAGTCAGATGTTTAACCAACTGAGCTACCCAGATGCCCCAATAAACATTTTTTTTAAAGAACGCTTATATTAACCTACAGTTAGGAAAATCATCTAACACAAACCTATTTCAAAATAAAGTGTTTATTATCTCCTCTAACTTATGAATACTGTACTGAAAATGAAAACGAGAATGGTTGTATGGGTACAGGTGTCTATAAGTGTATCAGTTGTTTACTCTCCAGATTGTGTGGCTGACTGGAAGCTGCAGCTCAATGTCATTGCCTGACATCAACAGAAAGAATTGTACCACATACTGCTAGCAAAGAAAAAGATCAAAATCCAACATTAAAATTTCTACTGAATGCGTATCACTTCTGCACCATGGCAAAATCAAAAAATCAAAAGTTGAGACGTCAAACCTTTCTAAGTTGGGGACCCTATCTACTGCTAACTCTCCTGCAGGTTAAATGCTAAATGACTTAGGTTAGACAATCATCTATTTCTTGATCATTACATTTTTATTGCTCACCTGCTATCCCTGGATGAGTCTCACCTCTCCTCTTCATTCTTTTGTCCCCATAGAAACACTTGTCCTCACATGTGATGTTAAAACCATAGATGTAGATCTTATGAAATGCACTGAGGTTGGGGGTGGGGGGTGGGGTGGCGATGACATTAGGCACAAGGATTGATTTTCTTAAAGGCTCCAGGACATAGGCCCATTTGTCACACCTGCCTTAATCTGAATATAGGACAGTTAACATTTTGGGGGATGCAGGAGTAGGAAGTTCTCTGAGATATCAACTCTCCATTGTCATAATGGCTGCAAATTATTACCCTTGACACAGAATCTAATTACACTCTTCTACTGACACTTCTGTTGTAATTGTTTCCATTCTCTCCCCTACTGCTTCCTAGCTCCAAGGCTGCTTCTTCATGGCCAAGTAACTTTATGGACACTGTGTCCTTTTTTCAAAGTTACTTCCTGGTGTGGCAAAGATGATTTATGAGGTCAATGAAATATTGGTTAAACAGTAATAAGAAAATGAAAGTAAACAGATCTGACATTCAACATTCTGATGTGTTTCCACTAGTGTTGAAAAAAGGGAGACAGAAAAATGCTTATTTTGAAAAAAAGCAAAAATATAAAAGTGAAGAAATGTTGCTTATTACTTATGGACAAACTTTATTCACAACTTATTGAAAAATGTATTTCAACAGTTAAGTGAACCTGTGTATTCAAACCATAGCAAGTTGCTTGGCTGCATTACACTTAATGTGTCATTCTTGACAGAGGCCTGGTTTGCAAATGTGTTTTCATTTTTTTATTCTTGTTTAATGTGTATTTATTTTTGAGAGAGAGAGAGAGAGAGAGAGAGAGAGAGAGAGAATGTGAGCAGGGGAGGGGCAGAGAGAGAGAGGGAGGCAGAATTTGAAGCAAGCTCCAGGCTCTGAGCTGTCAGCACAGAGTCAGACGCGGGGTTGAACTCACAGACCACGAGATCTGACCTGAGCCTAAGTTGGATGCTTAACCGACTGAGTCACCCAGAAGCCCCACAAATATGCTTTTAAAAAGCAGCTTCTGCCATATCATTTTTTTAATTAGGAGATTTTTCAACTACTCAGCCTATTAACACATCATAAGGCCAAAGTGTATGATGTTATAAGTGCTAATATATTCAAATAGAAGCTAGTTTGGAAGTTTTTGTTTGTTTGTTTGTTTTTTACTGAAATAAGATTTTCAACTATGGCTTGTAAGCTAGATAACTGGATTTAATGGACATGGCAAAGTTCACTCTGCTTGTTTCTGATGGCTAACAGGAAGGAATTAACAGTGGGATTGGTCAGGATTACACCAAAGGGAAAGCAAATAGCTACTTTTTAAGTCCTACCACCACTCATACCATTTATAAATAGGCGATCAATTGTGCCTTGTTTTATAGTCAAGAAAAATGAAATGGTACATCCTGGAGCCTCAGTTTCCTCTGGCTTTTCTCATGATATCCCTCCCCAAAATCATCCAGAAAAATCTAAAGTGGCAACTATTGAAATGATGCCTCATTGTTTACTCCCATTTAAAAACTCTATCACTTATAATTCACCAATTATAAGTCATTTTTAATCTACAAGTTACCTTATAAAAAGATAGTTTTTGTTGGGACCATTGAGGGATAAATTTCATATTAATTACCATCGAATAATGTTGGTTCTCAACCATGTGGTAGAATGCGGTTTAAATTTCAAGTAAACATACTTGTAAGTGGAAGCATATAGGTGTCAGAGAGGACTTTTTTTTTAAATAATAGCTTCACTGATATTCATATATCATAAACTCACCTATTTAAAGTATACAATTTAATGGTTTTCAGTATATCTGCAGATATGTACAAACATCACCACTATGAATTTTAGAATATTTTCATTACTTCAAAAAGAAATACCCTTTAGTTACCATTTCTGTTTTGTCTATTCCCTATCCTATCTAAGTCTAAGTGATCACTAATCTACTTTCTGTCTTTTTAGATTTGATGATCATCCTACCTAAGTCTAAGTGATCACTAATCTACTTTCTATCTTTTTAGATTTGATGATAGTAAATTTCACATACATGAAATCACACAGTATTTGCTTATGTGGTCTTTTGTTACTAGTTTCATTCACTTAGCATAATGCATTAAAGCTTCATTCATATTTTAGCACGTATGAGTACTTTATTCATTTTTATGGCTGAATAAAATCTCATTGTATGGATACACACTTTTGCTTAACTATTAATCCAGTGGTAGACATCTGGATTGTTTCCACCTTTGGCCATTGTGCATAGCACTGCTACAAACATTCATGAACAAATATGTGTACGGACATATGTTTTCAGTTCTCTTAGGTATATATGTAGGAGTGGAAGTGCTAGGTTATATGCTGACTCTATGTTTAACCATTTGAGTAACTGCCAGACTGTCTTCCAAATCTGATGCAACACTGTCTGCTTGCACTAGAAGTATATCAGGGATTGGTTCACCTTCTCCACATCCTCGATAACAGTTGTTATTTTCGAACTGATTTTGGCCATCTCAGTAGTACCTTATTGTGGTTTTAACTGCATTTCCCTAAAAATTGATGATATCAAGCATGTGTTTATTGGACATTTGTACATTTTCTTTGGAGAAATGTCTATTTAGACCTTTTGCCCCCCCCCCCCCTTTTAAGTGGGTTGTCTTACCATTGAGTTTTAAGAGTGTTTATACATTCTGGATACAAGTCACTCATCAGATATATGCTTTGCAAAGATTTTCTTCCATTCTGTGAATTGTCTTTTCACATGCTTGATAATGTGATTTGAATCCTAGAAGTTTTAAAAATGTTTATGAAGTACATTTTTTTTTCTTCTGTTGCTTGTGCTTTTGGGGTCAGATCTATGAATCCATTGCCAAATCTGACTTACCCCTATGTTTTCTCTCAAGATTTTTACAGTTTTTAGCTCTTATACTACATTTAGGTCTTTGACTCACTTTAAGCAAATTTTTCTTTATAGTTGTGAAGTGAGGGTCCAATTCCATTCCCTTTGAATGCGAATATCCAGTTGTCCCAGTAGCATTTGATGAAAAGATTATTCTTTTCCTACTGAATTGTCTTGGCACCCTTGTCAAATATGAGTTGACCAGAGACAGAGGGGTTTCTTTCTGGAGGCTTTTTTTTTTAATGTTTATATATTTATTTTTGAGGGAGGAGGGAGAGAGAGAGAGAGAGAGAGCGACAGAGCGCAAGTGAGCATACAGGAGAGGGGTAGAGAGAGAAAATCCCAAGCAGGCTCCATGCTCAGCACAGAGCCTGACACAGGGCTCGATCTCACGAATCACCAGATCATGACCTGAACCAAAACCAAAAGTCAGACACTTAACCAACTGGGCCACCCAGGCACTCTTGGATTCTTAATTAAATACTACTGATCTATTTATGTATCATGTGAAGTACAACACTGTCTTGATTATTGTTAGTTTGCATGAAGTTTGAAATTAGGAAGTATGAATCCTTTAATATTTTTCTTCTTTTTCAAGGTTTGTCTATTTCAGGTGCCTTGCAATTCCCTATGAATCATATGATCATCTTATCCATTTTCACAAAAAAGCCAACAGGAATTCTGACAGGGAGTGCACTGAATATTGGAGAGTATCACCACTGAGACAGGGAAACTAAAGGGACTTCATGACTGTTTTGCTGCCTCTATTCTTGCTAGGACCTACACATGCCTTATGGTACAGATAATTTATGTCCTCCGTATAAAGGTCAAGGAGTTAATGATTTCTTTGGAGTTTTCCAACACAACAGATAACATCCAAGGAGTGAGCTGGTTGTTAGACCACTGACTGACTCACCAGAACTCCTAGCTCCAGGGCTAGTCACTTCTAGAGAAGTGACTTAGGGAGATACTTAAACACTGTGTTCCTGGATGCCTAAGGACACGTGCACTGAACCACAATCCTCAACCCCAGACCCCAACTAAAGATAACACGCATTCTCCTCCTCTTTTTTGTCTCCCAGATACTCCATCTGTATCTGGCCTGTTGTCAATAAACTCTGCTCTTACTTCCTCTCGGCTGTTTGATTTCTACCCTGCATGAACCAAGGGCCTTTTTGGCTGCTCCTGTGGGACTCCTTCTGGCTCCTCGATCCCGGGCTGCCTACATCACCATCTTAACAAAATTAAATATTAAATGGAATCAAATTTAATTTCATTCCATTAAATGAAATGTTCCATTTGTTTAGAACTTCTTTCATGTCTTTCAACACAGTCCTTTTAATTTTTAGAGTTTAAGTTTGGCATTTTTTTTTTTTGTTCCATTTATTCCTAAGTGATGTGGAGAACAAAGGCGAAAGAAAAAAAAGAAAAAAACTTTCTTATAACTTGCAGCCTACTGACAAATACTTGGGAAGGGCAGGGTAACCTTCTTCCAATAACTCAAATGCCTTGATGATAATACTTTGCTACGGGCAAAAGGCAAACTTAGCTTGACACCATCCTCCAGGATCCCTGAGTCTTCTTTAACATATAAAAACCCATCTGGAAACTTCTTTTATCTCTGTGTCCCCAAAGATATATGTTAGCCATCATCCTCCAAGCATATGACCCACTGATATACATCTGAAGGGTCTCATGACTAAGGTTTTATTAGGCAGAAGTAAATGATCCTAATCCTAACAACAACCAGCCTCTCAAGGTCTTGGAAACCTTGTTTCTAAATTCCTTAGAGACTTACACTATCCCTAACCCACTCCCAACTTGAAAGTTACGTTATCTATCATTCCTCACAAGCCCAGCGCAGCTCTTTCTGACCACGGGTCCTGTTCCTGTACTTAAAAAAAAAAAAAAAAAAAAAAAAAAAAAAAAGTCACCTTTTTGCATTGAGGACATCTCACGAGGTCTTTCTTGGCCATTTGCTCCCAGACTCCAACATTTCACATCACTAAGTATTGTATTCTTTTTGATGTTACTATGAAAATACGATTGTTTGTCTTTCTTTTTCAGATTGTTCGTTGCAAGTGTACAGAAATACAATTGATTTTTATATATTGATCCTGCAACCCTATTAGTTCTAATAGCTTTTAGTGTCCTTGAGGATATTTTATATACAAGATCATGTTTTATATACAAGATGCTAGGTCATAATTTCCTGTTTCTTTGCATGTCTCATAATTTTGTTAGAAACTGGATCATTTAGATAACGTATTTTAGCAAATCTGAGTAATGGTCTCCTTCTGGGATTTATTATTATTTACCTGTGTAGGGACTGGCTGGATCATTTTCATGAAATCTGTTCTCCCGCTCGTCCCAACCTGCATCGTGAAGCTCTGGAGTTGCTCTTCAGGGATCACTACCATGAGAATACTGACAGTCACCCTGGGTGACTAATTTGGGCAGGGCTCTCCAAAATTGTCTCCTCCCCCTAGAACATAGCAAGCTGTTAAACTCCACTAACTGCTGGCTGACTCTTCCATTATTTTCAACTGGGACATCAATTGTTTTGCAGACTAATCTAATCAAGTTCAGGTTTCTTTCAAGGAAGAGTTCCCAAGGTCAGTGTTGCAAATGTGTTTTGACTTCAGTAAGTCTCCTCCCACCTGTCATTTCCCTCCTGCAGGCTCCCAGGTCTCCTAGGCTGCCTTTTCCCTGTGCCACAATCTGCAGCGAGGTGAGGAGGGCCCCAGTCTTCTCAGTGGTAACCCTGTCCCAGGAGTGGGGGCTGGTGATCAAAAAGGAGCCACCACCACTCAGACACACTGGCCTGGAACTTAATTTCAATAAAAGGTAGCTGGGGGCAGGATGAGAAATGTCCTTACAGACAGCCCTCTAACTGGAAGCCCCAGGCAGAGGGAACCCTGTGTGCTAGGCTGTACTGTCACCAGCAAGAGCCCAAGACCTGACCTTTACTGTCAATCCGCATGTACCCCCGACCTGTGTCCCACATTTTCCTTAAAGCCTTCTTTCTAATTTGTCTCTTAACTCAGGCAAAGACCCCATAGGGAGAACATCTGAGATGGAAACCAAAACTACCCCTCAAGTAATAACAACTGCCCTGATGAAGAGCTCCAGAGACACAGACCACCCAAGACCAGTTGGAGCTTAACCACCAACTCTCACCTGCACAGATGGACCAGGGAGTGACCGACAGTGACCTCATCTCATTATAATGCTAAATTCTCTGCCCAAGTTGAAGCACAAGCCTCATTAACATAACATAAATGTGCCTACAGGCATGTTTCCTTAGGGCTCCATGTGACACCCTATGCCCAGTCTACAAAAGATGGCAAGGCTCCCCTATCTAAATGTCCATCCTAACTCCAAATAAAAGGAACCCGTTCACCCTTGCTCAGGAGTCACAACTTCGGAAGTTATTCCCAGTGAGCTCCTTATTTGCTGCAAATGAAGTCTCCTTTGCCTGACAACTCAACCTGGTGGTGTAGGTCCTATCTAGAACTCACCAAGAAGTGACCTCATGTCAGCTTGGCTAGAGTACCAGTACCCAGGAGAATTTCCATCTCTTTGGGTACGGAGAGGGGACGAAGGTGGAGGGTCTTGGTTCAAATACCACAGACTCTCTCTGCTCATATCAAGATTAAGATTTCTAAAACAATGCTTCATTATTCGCTGAATGTCTGTAAGGCCATTTCCAGAAACTTTAAATGGTTGTGTTTCATAATTTTCACCAGTTGCACTGAGTTGCAAACCCTCAGAACTCCATTTGCCAGAAGTGGAAGTCTAGGAGCTTTGTTTTTAATAAGCCTGAATTCCACATCTTTTACCAACTGGAAGTTTTTTGGTTTTTGTTTTACCAGAATTGCAAGCAGTTGCATTATATGGGAGAAAATTATGTGCACACCGAGAGAGAAGTTACTTTCACCTTAGGCCATTAGGAAACACTTAGCAGAGCCTAAAACACGGAGTAAGCATTTAACATTGTGTGTGTGTGTGTGTGTGTGTGTGTGTGTGTGCACGCGTCTAGGTGTTGGATCAGGTGGCAGTAATAGAAATGAGACCTTGATAGCAGACATATGAAAAGATCTGTGATATACCAAAACCGAAGTAATTACAAAATGAATAATAAATACATGATTGTTTTCTTATTGATAATTTCCTTTTCAACAGTTTTTTTTTATTTTTTTTATTTTTAAATATATGAAATTTACTGTCAAATTGGTTTCCATACAACACCCAGTGCTCATCCCAAAAGGTGCCCTCCTCAATACCCATCACCCACCCTCCCCTCCCTCCCACCCCCCATCAACCCTCAGTTTGTTCTCAGTTTTTAACAGTCTCTTATGCTTTGGCTCTCTCCCACTCTAACCTCTTTTTTTTTCTTTTTCCTTCCCCTCCCCCATGGGTTTCTGTTACGTTTCTCAGGATCCACATAAGAGTGAAACCAAATGGTATCTGTCTTTCTCTGTATGGCTTATTTCACTTAGCATCACACTCTCCAGTTCCATCCACGTTGCTACAAAAGGCCATATTTCATTCTTTCTCATTGCCACGTAGTATTCCATTGTGTATATAAACCACAATTTCTTTATCCATTCATCAATTGATGGACATTTAGGCTCTTTCCATAATTTGGCTATTGTTGACAGTGCTGCTATAAACATTGGGGTACAAGTGCCCCTATGCATCAGTACTCCTGTATCCCTTGGATAAATTCCTAGCAGTGCTATTGCTGGGTCATAGGGTAGGTCTATTTTTAATTTTCTGAGGAACCTCCACACTGCTTTCCAGAGCGGCTGCACCAATTTGCATTCCCACCAACAGTGCAAGAGGGTTCCCGTTTCTCCACATCCTCTCCAGCATCTATAGTCTCCTGATTTGTTCATTTTGGCCACTCTGACTGGCGTGAGGTGGTATCTGAGTGTGGTTTTGATTTGTATTTCCCTGATGAGGAGCGACGTTGAACATCTTTTCATGTGCCTGTTGGCCATCCGGATGTCTTCTTTAGAGAAGTGTCTATTCATGTTTTCTGCCCATTTCTTCACTGGGTTATTTGTTTTTCGGGTGTGGAGTTTGGTGAGCTCTTCATAGATTTTGGATACTAGCCCTTTGTCCGATATGTCATTTGCAAATATCTTTTCCCATTCTGTTGGTTGCCTTTTAGTTTTGTTGGTTGTTTCCTTTGCTGTGCAGAAGCTTTTTATCTTCATAAGGTCCCAGTAATTCACTTTTGCTTTTAATTCCCTTGCCTTTGGGGATGTGCCGAGTAAGAGATTGCTACGGCTGAGGTCAGAGAGGTCTTTTCCTGCTTTCTCTTCTAAGGTTTTGATGGTTTCCTGTCTCACATTCAGGTCCTTTATCCATTTTGAGTTTCTTTTTGTGAATGGTGTGAGAAAGTGG